>NC_072004.2:70790500-71101100 GCF_028885655.2 Pongo abelii | reverse complement strand
ATTTTGTAAGAGAACAACATAAAAGTGCAGAGTTCATCTATGTCACCACAAAAGCCATATCTGCATCTGACCTCTTCTTAAATAACTGTGCCTCTCCCTCCAGATTCTCAACCTAACAACTGATAATGCCAATATCCTGCTTCAGATCGACAATGCCAGGCTGGCAGCTGATGACTTCAGGCTGAAGTAAGTTAAGTGATCGTTGTATAATACTATCACAACCAATACATCAGTCGTTTTTAACAATGACTTGGGATGCCCACAATAACATTTACATTTTCCTGAATTCACCCAAAGTTAAATAGTATTGGAGTTATCTGAGAAATTTTCCATGTCAGTGTTACCTTTTTGGCAATATTAAAGGAAGAAAATGCATTTTAAAGTAACTGCTAAGCTTTTTTCCATTAAACCACTATTACTTCTAAGAGAACTGTACATGACAAATAGTGCCATTACATGAGATCAACTATGTATTTGCTTTTTAAATAGTCTCTGCCCAGATACATCTCCCCTATATAAGTTATATCCAGTATTGATATCATGCTTGTTTCAGGTATGAGAATGAGGTAGCTCTGCGCCAGAGCGTGGAGGCTGACATCAACGGCCTGCGTAGGGTGCTGGATGAGCTGACCCTGACCAAGGCTGACCTGGAGATGCAGATTGAGAGCCTGACTGAAGAGCTGGCCTATCTGAAGAAGAACCACGAGGAGGTGACACAAAAGTTATACTTTTCCTTGCCAAAAGAGAGTTCATTATGGTCCTCGTGTAGCCATTAAATCTTTCTGTTCCTCAAACAGGAAATGAAAGACCTTCGAAATGTGTCCACTGGTGATGTGAATGTGGAAATGAATGCTGCCCCAGGTGTTGATCTAACTCAACTTCTGAATAACATGAGAAGCCAATATGAACAACTTGCTGAACAAAACCGCAAAGACGCTGAAGCCTGGTTCAATGAAAAGGTAAAGTAATCTTCCTTTATAGTGAAACTCATGGAGGTTTTATCATTTCAGAATTTCCTCACACTTTTCCCTGTTTTTAATACTCTAGAGCAAGGAACTGACTACAGAAATTGATAGTAACATTGAACAGATATCCAGCTATAAATCTGAGATTACCGAATTGAGACGTAATGTACAAGCTCTGGAGATAGAACTACAGTCCCAACTGGCCCTGGTATGTTAACTCTCATGAAATGACTTCAACTTTATCATACAAAGTTTCATGCTCACCTAAGAATATGCAATACAACAAAAAAATGCAGAGTTGAAGGTAAGAAAGAGAAAACAAAGTGAAGCTCTATGTTAATGGAGGAAAAGTACTACTGGCGTTGATCTAAAAGTGCTGAAACTGAAATAGTGCCATTAAACATAAAACAAATTCTGTTCATTTTCTTATTCTTCTATATAATGCCTTACTAAATAATCAAATAAGGGTCACTATACTCAACTGAACAAGGAAGTCACTAAGCCACAAAAAAATCCGTTTCAGAAACAATCCCTGGAAGCCTCCTTGGCAGAAACAGAAGGTCGCTACTGTGTGCAGCTCTCACAGATTCAGGCCCAGATCTCCGCTCTGGAAGAACAGTTGCAACAGATTCGAGCTGAAACCGAGTGCCAGAATACTGAATACCAACAACTCCTGGATATTAAGATCCGACTGGAGAATGAAATTCAAACCTACCGCAGCCTGCTAGAAGGAGAGGGAAGGTAAATTTTAAAATGAAAAGTTATCCCAGTTTCTTTTATTCAATATTCCAGATAGCAAGGCTTATCTAAACCCCAAGAAGATGCCAGAGAATGAGAGGAAGGGAGGAGAGGGTGTAGAGTACAGAAAAAGGAGTACGCAACCGCAATCTCACTTTCTCATGAATTTGGCCCAAAATGATTCTTAAGAGTTCTGTGAACATAACATTGTTTTCAAAGGATGGGTTTTAAAATATATACCTGGCAGGGTTTTAAAATATATTCCTGGCAGGGTTTTATTTTCTCAACACATGTTTTGCTTATTTTCTAAATTAACGGCAACTGGAAAGCTACCCACCGTTTTCCAACGTTAGAGATAACCGAATGTGACCTCACCCCGTTTAGTTCCGGAGGCGGCGGACGCGGCGGCGGAAGTTTCAGCGGCGGCTACGGCGGCGGAAGCTCCGGCGGCGGAAGCTCTGGCGGCGGCTACGGCGGCGGCCACGGCGGTAGTTCCGGCGGCGGCTACGGAGGCAGTTCCGGCGGCAGCTACGGAGGCGGAAGCTCCGGCGGCGGAAGCTCCGGCGGCGGCTACGGGGGCGGAAGCTCCAGCGGCGGCCACGGCGGCAGTTCCGGCGGTGGCTACGGGGGCGGAAGTTCCGGCGGCGGCGGGGGCGGCAGCTCCGGCGGCGGCTACGGCGGCGGCAGCTCCAGCGGAGGCCACAAGTCCTCCTCTTCCGGGTCCGTGGGCGAGTCTTCATCTAAGGGACCAAGGTCAGCAGAAACTAGCTGGGGTAATCAGAATTAGTTTTAACTTCCTGTGATGGTTTTTTTTGCGCTTTAAGCTCTAGAATTGTTTTAAAAAATTAAAAATCTTAGAGACGGTTCCGTTTGCATTTGTTCACAAACTCCTCTTAACACCAGCCGTGAAAAATGGCATGATCAAAATGCCATACCTTAAGCATTTTTTTGGGCTTAACAATGTAAAGTTGATATTTCCTTCTTTTTACAATATTTGCTTGTTAATTACTAAGGATCCCTACAGACTGTTTAAAATTTTTTTTCCATCATTCACACAGATACTAACAAAACCAGAGTAATCAAGACAATTATTGAAGAGGTGGCACCCGACGGTAGAGTCCTTTCATCTATGGTTGAATCAGAAACCAAGAAACACTACTATTAAACAGCATCAAGAGGAAAGAATCTGCCTTCACACAGACCATTATTTACAGATGCATGGAAAGCAAAGTCTCCAAGAAAACTCTTGTGTCTTGATGGTCTATGGAAATAGACCTTGAAAATAAGGTGTCTACAAGGTGTTTGTGGTTTCTGTATTTCTTCTTTTCACTTTACCAGAAAGTGTTCTTTAATGGAAAGAAAAACTACTTTCTGTTCTCATTTACTAATGAATTTCAATAAACTTTCTTACTGATGCAAACTATCCCAATTTGTCAGAATTTATCTTTACTTAAGTACATAATACTCTTTAAAATTAAAGATTAGTAACCCATAGCAGTTGAAGGTTGATGTATCCAGAAATTCGGAAGACAGAACTATTGTCATGCCTTTTCTGAGTAAGTTTTTAAATCATGTATGTTCAGACCACCGTCAGTAAATTCACTGAGTAAAAAAGTCTGTAAATCCCCAATATTACTCTTTAAGATAAACAATATGTGGAAGGCTCCCAGCTCTGTGGCTTTAAATTATTTCAATCCTGGAAATTCTGGAATATCTCAAATAAAACCCCCAAAATAATAATAATTGGAAATTTTATATTTTCTAATTACCTGACTTCTCACATTTGCCTTTTCTTACTTTCTTCCAGTTACTATACTTCTTCCCAATTGTTATATAGCTTGACATATCTTCTGACACCACCCAAGTAAAATCATATCACCCCCAACAAAATTATTTTATGTCCATCAGATGAACATGAGAAACACTGTCAGAAAGTAGTGACGCCAGTGTAACCAAAAGGACACGACTAGGTCTCTGCCTTCCCCAACTGTGCCCAGTGATCAGGACTAAAGACCTTGTACTTTCATAGTCAGCCCAATCACATCCCTCAGCCAATAAGAACCCAACCAACATTACTTAGTACTCTACTGGGGATCCTATGAAGGGAATGAGCTGGCGTGTCCCTTAGACTACCTTGTGTCCTCTGATGAGTTCTTGGATTACTCATGTCCACCAAGTAGCAGCTTTCCTCAGTATCCTTGATTTGAGCTCCAGATCTGAGCCCTGATCCCCATGCCATTTGTTGGCACTCCACTGTGTAGACGCTACCCTCTGTACCCCAAATTGATGACAGGAGCGTTGTTTCAATGGGATGGATTTCCCTATAGTCAAGGCTTCATAACCTGCTTAGCACCAAATATTAGCACAGCCCAGAGGCTCTCCATTTTCGTTCATGTGCCTCTAAATGCCTAAATGTCTAAATGCTCACGTGCCTCTGGATATTTGTACCAGCCAACCTTCTTGAGAGCCAGTCTTCTCAGGTCTACTATTGAAGTCCCAACACGCCTCACTGCGTAGAGCCCTGAGACACTGAAGTCCTTACGTTGCTGTGTAAGGACTCTGAACTCCTACTGTGTAAATAGTGCTATACTGCCTGCTGTTCAGAAACACCATCTTTTAAAATATGTATTATAAGGTTAACCAAATCCCTGGGACCTATTGTATTTATAATCTGAGGTTACCATTCACCTTATTCTGAAGAAATAGATTTTTTATATTCAATACCACTGATATGAGGCAAATACACATATGTTACTATGAGATAGCAGTGCTTGCCATTAAGTTTGTCTCTTCTACCCATTCTGCCTTCCTCCCCCAAGCCACAATCTTAGCAGTCAGAGTCCTCTATGTGGTTGGATGGTGACCCAAACTTTCATTCCTGAAAAGTCTGCATACGTTGTGGCCCTGTCTTCTTACCATTTCAATCTTGCAATACCTCCTTAAACAATTATTTATATTCTCTCTGATAAAGTAAATACTTTATCTCAGATAAACAGCTGCTTTCTTGACTGGACTTGGATAACTATGGTTTGTTTTTGGTTTTTTTTGTTGTTGTTGTTTTTTTTAATGAGACAAAGTCTCACTGTGTTGCCCATGCGGGTCTTGAACTGGGCTCAAGCAATCCTCCCACCTCAGTCTCTGAGTAGCTGGGATTATAGGCACATACCACAGTGCCCAACACTATGGTTTAATAAAGTAATCTGTCTAAACAAGCCACTTGACTTTAATAAAGACATTGGTATTTATAGTAAAAAAATTTACAGAATTATTTTTTAAAATTATTAAATAGCACAGGGCACTATTTTTACCAAATAAATTTGCATGTACCTATTAATCAAAAAAATCTGTACGCATTCTTACGTACAGATTCTAAAGTCATTACAGAATCCTGCTATTTAAGCAGGGTAGTGCCTAATTAGATTGGCAGAGCCAATTTGGCACCCATGTCGAAAAATATTACACAATAAAAGCCTGTTTCTTCAAAGATGTTCTCTCATGATGCTAAAGGCCTAAAAGCTTTGCACCCTAATCTTGGTGCCCATGATGGCTTGATATTTTGCTTGGGAGTGAAGAAATAGCTTTGTTAGGGTCATCTTTATCAGGGAAGTAACTCGATTAAGGTTAAATAGGATGCATCTAATATTTCTCATCTATATTGCATTTTGAGAATGGGAATTAGGGAAAGAGCTTATTCATGGTTTATGAGCATGCAACTGAAACACAGTGATCCCTGGACTTCCTATCCTGGCACTGGCATTTACAAATTATGTACCTTTGGACAAGTTACTTCAACCCTTCTGAGTCTGTTTACTTACCTATACAATAAGGATAGCTACCTTATATGAGGTAGCTGTGGTTAAACTAAGCTTGACAATGAAAATAATGATAATAATAGCCTTTAAATCACACCAGGTATTGTTCTGGGTAAATGATGGATGGATAGATAGGTAGGTAGGTGGGTAAGTGGGTGGATGGATAGATAGATAGATAGATAGATAGATAGATAGATAGATAGATAGATAGATAGATGATAGATAAAGATAGGTAGGTAGACTCAGTACATGTAACATGTATATGAACTCATTTAAGCTTAGCTACTACCCTACAGTTTATTTTCAACACAGAACCATAGTTATCCTTTTGAAATGTAAGTCTAATTATATTAGATCAAATTGTAAGTCTAATTATATTTGATCAAAGTTCTTTGATGTCTCTCCATTTCTCTTTTGATGTTACCTTGGTTAACATACTTTAGCAAGATGGTCTTCCTTACCTCCTTCAAGCCTTTGCACAGTTGTCACTTTCTCTTTGAGACCTACCCTGATTTTCCCCTTAAAATTTTACCCGCCAATCTCCCAACTCCCCTATCTGCTCCACTTTTTTTTTATTATTTTTATACTTTAAGTTCTAGGGTACATGTGCAGAATGTGAAGGTTTGTTACGTAGTTATACGTGTGCCATGTTGGTTGGCTGCACCCATTAACTTGTCATTTACATTAGGTATTTCCCCTAATTCTATCCTTCCCCCAGCCCTCCACCCCACAACAGGTGTGTGATGTTCCCCACCCTGTGTCCATGTGTTCTCATTGTTCAACTCCCACCTATGAGTGAGAACGTGTGGTGTTTGGTTTTCTGTCCTCGTGATAGTTTGCTCAGAATGATGGTTTCCAGCTTCATCCATATCCCTGAAAAGGACATGAACTCATCCTTTTTTATGGCTGCATAGTATTGCCTGGTGTATATGTGCCACAGTCTCTTAATCCATTCTATCATTGCTGGACATTTGGGTTGCTTCCAAGACTTTGCTATTGTGAATAGTGCCACAGTAAACATACGTGTGCATGTGTCTTTATAGCAGCATGATTTATAGTCCTTTGGGTATATACCCTGTAATGGGATGGCTGGGTCAAATGGTATTTCTAGTTCTAGATCCCTGAGGAATCGCCACACTGACTTCCACAATGGTTGAACTAGTTTACAGTCCCACCAACAGTGTAAAAGTGTTCCTATTTCTCCACATCCTCTCCAGCACCTGTTGTTTTCTGACTTTTTAATGATTGCCATTCTAACTGGTGTGAGATGGTATCTCATTGTGGTTTTGATTTGCATTTCTCTGATGACCAGTGATGTTGAGCATTTTTTCATATGTCTGTTGGCTGCATAAACGTCTTCTTTTGAGAAGTCTGTTCATTTCCTTGGCCCACTTTTTGATGGGGTTGTTTGTTTTTTTCTTGTAAATTTGTTTAAGTTCTTTGTAGATTCTGGATGTTAGCCCTTTGTCAGATGGGTAGATTGCAAACATTTTCTCCCTTTCTATACGTTGCCTGTTCACTCTGATGATAGTTTCTTTTGCTGTGCAGAAGCTCTTTAGTTTAATTAGATCCCATTTGTCAATTTTGGCTTTTTTTGCCATTGCTTTTGGTGTTTCAGTCATGAAGTCTTTGCCTATGCCTATGTCCTGAATGGCATTGCCTAGGTTTTCCACTTTTTCTTTTTTTCACAGCACTGTTTCCAACTTACTATACAATGTATTTATTATTAGTCATCCTTTTCCCCTGCTAAACCGTACACTCCAGAAAGACAACGCTTGATCTTCATCTACTTTGTCCATTCATGTATCCTGAGGCACTAGAACAGTGACTAACACAGGTTAGGTACCAAAAATATAGTTTTTGAAGGAATGAACTCTGTGACATATATACTATTATTATCTCCATTTTACAGATGAAGAAACAAGCACAATTTAATTCATCACTGGAACTAAGAGTGTAGGAAATGATTATATATAAATGGACATTAGTATATGATAAAGGAAGAATCTAAAACACTAAGAAAGTAACGTTTATTCAGTAAATGATAAACTATTAAACCCATAACAAACATACTAGAAATAATCCAAATGAGTGTTTTAAACATCCATATAAGTAGTAAAAAAAAAAAAAGCAGAAAAAAATGTATAATCACATTTTTAAAATTTTGAAATAATTATAGACTCATTGGAAATTGCAAAAATAGTAGAGTCCAGTGTACTCTTGACTCACCTTTCCCACATAGAGACATCTTATATAGGCTAGGGTATAATATCTAAAATTTAAAAATTGGCATTGGTACATCACTGTTTAACTACAGAGCTTATTCAGTTTTTGTTTCTCCTAACCTGCATGTGTATTCACAAAATACAAATCTTATAAAGGACTGGCATATAGAATATAAATATAAAAAACTATAACTTAATAACAAGAAAAAAACTACAAACCAAAAAAAAAAAATTGTGTGTCTATGCAATTGTACCCCATGTATAGGTACAATTTTTGTACCACCACCCAAATCAAGATACAGAACTATTCCATAACCACAAAAGAACTCCTTCATGCTACCTTTTTGTATTCACATGTGTACCTCAACACTCCCTTCCCAGTTCCTGGCCCCCGGCAACTACTAATCTCCATCTCTGTAGTTTCACCATTTAAAGAATGCTATATAAGTGTAATCACACAGTATGTAGCCTTTTGAGACTGAACATCTGTGTACACGTTTTGGTGTGAACATACATTTTCATTTCTCTGGGATATATGTCCGAGCACATAATTGCTAGGTCATATGGTAGGTGCATGTTCAGTTTTGTAAGAAACCACCAAACTGTTGTCCAGAGAAGCTGTACCATTTTGTATTGCCACCAGCAATAAATGAGAGAGCCAATTTTTCTGCATCCTCATCAGTATTTGGCATTATCAGTATTTTTCTAATAGGTATGTACTTATAGCTCACTGAAGTTTTAATTTGTATTTCCCTAATGGAAAATGATGCTGAATAGCTTTTCTTTTTATTTTCTTTTTTTTCTCTCTCTCTTTTTTCTTGTTTTGAGACAAAGTCTTTCTCTGTCGCCCAGGCTGGAGTGCAGTGGAGCGATCTCGGCTCACCGCAACCTCTGCCTCCCAAGTTCAAGTGATTTTCCTACCTCACCCTCCTGAGTAGCTGGGATTACAGGCATGCGCCACCATGCCCAGCTAATTTTTGTATTTTTAGTAGAGATGGGGTCTCACCATGTCAGCCAGGCTGGTCTCAAACTCCTGACCTCGGGTGATCCACCCACTTCAGCCTCCCAAAGTGTTGGGATTACAGGCGTGAGCCACTGTGTCTGCCTTGAACAGCTTTTCATGTGGCTATTTGCCATCCGTATCTCCTCTTTGGTGAAACATCTGCTCATGTATTTTGACCATTATATAGCCCATTTGTATTTCGCTGTGTTCTTTTCACTTGGGATTACTTTGGCTATTCATGATCTTCATTGGTCCCATATGAATGTTAGAATAGTTTCTTCTACTTCTGTGAAAAATTACATTGGTGATTTGATAGGAATAGCATTGAACCTGTAGTTCGCTTTGGGCAGTATGGTCATTTTAACAATATTGACCCAATATCATTATTCACCCAATCCATGAGCATAGGATGTTTTTTCCATTTGTTTGTGTCATCTATTGAAAGTCACCATCAAAATAATTTTAAAAAGCCAAAGACTGGGAGAAAATAGTCACAAAATACAAATCTTATAAAGGACTGGCATATAGAATATAAATATAAAAAACTACAACTCAATAACAAGAAAAAAACCACAAACCAATTAAAAAATGGACAAAAGATTTGCACTGATACTTTATCAAAGAAGAGATACAAATGGCAAATAAGCACACAAAGAAGATGCTCAACATCATTAGACATTAGGGAAATACAAATTCTAAACATACCACTATACAACTATTAGAATGACTCAAAAAAATTTTTTTGATGGGCAATACCAAGTGCAAGTAGGGATTCTGAGCAACTGGAACCCTCATATATTGCTAGTGGGAATGCAAAATTATAGTTTGGCAGTTTCTCATCATGTTAAACATAGACTTAACATACAATCTAGCAATCTCACTCATAGACATTTATCCAACTGAAATAAAAATATCTACATAAAGACCTATGAGGAAAATTTAGAGCAGCTTTATTCGTAATCATGAAATCTGAAAATAGCCCAAATGCTCGTAAACTAGTGAATGGAAAAAAATATGGTACATCCATATATGAAATGCTACAAAAGAAACAGACCACATTACATCTTGAAATTCAAAAGCATTATGATAACTGAAAGACGCTAGACTCAGAAGGCTATATATTATAGCTCATTGATATGACATTCAAGGAAAAGTCAAACTGGAGGGCTAAAAACAGATCAGAGATTGTCAGAGGGTAAAGGGAGTGTGTTTACCACAAAGAGGCACAAGAGGATTTTTTGGAATGATGGAAGTATTCTCATATTTATTGCAGCACTATTCACATATTCTCTATTTTGTTTATGGTGGCCATTGTACAACTGAATTTGTTTGTCAAAATTAATAGAACTATACACCAAAAAAGGGTAAATTTTACTTTATGCACATTAAACCTCAATAAACCTGACTTTAAAAAAATGAAAATTAAAAACAGCAATTCAACATTTAGCTTTTTACTTTTCTAGTGTGGTCAGTTTCTGCTGTATTTTCAGCTCCAAAAAAAATAAAGCTTGTACTCTGAGGACTAAAGAGCATGAAAATTTCTTTATAGTGAAAAAAAAAAAAAGCACAGGTAAATAATTTCCTTATAATGGATTTTTTAATGAACAAACTTTGTGAATCATATTCTTAATCTATAGAACCAACAGGTTAATTAAAATTAAACCATAGCCTGCCTGTAATCACACATGTTTATATTTGTGCAGCCTGTTATTAGAAAGAAAAGATGGAGGTGTCATAACGCACAACCTTTAAAACTCCTGCTTCTCCTGGAATGTTGTTTTGGTAGTTGGTTTGGGAATGTGAATGAGTAATGTTTGGACAACTGGGTTGCTTATGGTGGGAAGAGATAAAAGGAGTTGGTATGTAATCGCTACTTGATGCCAAGCCAAAAGAAATATAGAAACTCACAGCAATGTCTGCTCTCACTTAGGTGTATCCTCACCCTTCTATGCTCCGTGGTGGTATTCCTGTTGAGATTTTTCTCCAATCAAAAGTCCATCTTCCACTTTCTCTTTGGAAAAAGAATGCATAACAGTCTCACTAATGCCCATCACCTATTCCCTTTCACTGACATCTCCCCAAACCCAGCTATCATTTTCTGCCTTTAAAAAATAACTGGAATTGATATAAATCAATCCAACGCCTATCATAGACCTTGGTTCACAGTATGCATTAAAATATGTATTGGTTGATCATCCGTTCTGCAGTGTCAAGCACTGTGCCAGGCAACGGGGATTAGAAATAATGAATGAAACACAATCCTTGCCTTCAAAGAACTCAGAAGTAGAAATAGATGTACAACTACATAAACATGGTAGAAAGCACTACACAGAAGTAAGCCCAGGTTGCCATGGGAGCTTGACAATGCAGTAGTCCTCCCTGTACAATTGAGATGATCTCTAGCAACCTATGCCTTCCAAAATGTCTACAGGTAATCTACATACACGTTCAAATTAAACTTTCTATTATTTCACTGTTTTTTCATCTGCCCTGTCAGTAGAGCTGATTACCTTCTGCAAAAATGGGGACAAAGACTAAGATATCACATCTCGGCAGGAACACCATGCTTTACAGTATTTATTTGTGGAAACTGTGTTAAGAGGAGAAAAATGAAATAAGCACAATGGAATTTCCACTCTGTTCTAATTATGGAAAGCCATTTAAACAGTAATAAGACTCTATTGTTCATAAACACTATTTAGAATTATAATTATCTCCATATGCGGGATACTGTTTTATGTGGTAAGGACATACCAAAGTATGTCAAGAAGTAATATAGAAGAACAGTGTAACACTGTGTGTGTGCACAGATCTTTGCAATTCTCAATATACTTACACCTCTATGTAGAAATCATCTTCAGAACAACCCTGGGACATATGCAGGGTTCAGAAATATGTAATGATTTCCCCAAGGTCTCATGGATAGCAGGTGGCAGACCTAGGTCTTATATCTGGGATTTCTGATTTCAAGCCTAGAGCTCCTTCCTCTATAGCAGTGATTACTAGACATTTCTTATTACAGTAAAAACATTTGAATATGCACCCCCAAGATGTCCATATTTATTTTAAAATTATATAAAATATATGTCTGTGTATATATACTATCAGATAGCTCAATGCACAACATGTATTTAGCATAAAGACTGTAGACCCAAATCCTTATTTTAAATAATCTTTTTGAGAACTACAAATTTTATCAGCCGATTTCTGATGGAATATAATACCACCATTATGATGATTATTGTATTATATTTTACCCAATAATGTGGCTGGCAAAGAACTCTTAAAAGAAGTGGAAGTATCAGCTCTCCAATTTTTTTGTTCTTCAATCATGCTTTCATGATTCTGTTATCTTCCAGTTGCTGTTTCTTTGCTGTTTCTGGTGGGGAGGGGGGATTCGCTCCATTGAAAGCAGCAAATACAATCCTGAAATACAATGGACATAAACTGTAATGTCACAGTGCATTGCAAGCAAATGAAGATGTCACTGTCCACTTCTCTACATTGTGGGGTGAACATTTTTTTCTCAGAATATCTTTTGAGCTGATTGAGAAGAGAGATTGACATAAAGATGAAATCCAAATGCCAATGTCATTCTTATATTAAATATGAGTTTAGTTTAATTCTTACTTTCTAATACAAAAACTTAAATAGAAGTTCTTCCTATATTTTGCTAGTAGTTCTGACTTACATTCCTTTTTTATAGCAAATATTTTGATTCACCCCCTTTACTATTGAGAAATGAAATTCATAGGTAATATATCCTTCCAACACACAGTTTATCCTAGTATACGGAGGAGTAGCAGGGGTGGGTACTATAAATATCACATGTACAAAACATATACTTATCACTTCTGTGTTTCACATATATATTTTTATATAACATATAGAAACTGGCTGGGCATGGTGGCTCATGCTTGTAATCCCAGCACTTTGGGAGGCTGAGGCGGGCGGACCATGAGGTCAGGAGTTTGAGACCAGCCTGGCCAACATGGTGAAACCCCATCTCCACTAAAAATATAAAAATTAGCCAGGTGTGGTGGCACGTGCCTGTAATCCCAGCTACTCAGGAGGCTGAGGCAGGAGAATTGCTTGAACCCGGGAGGCGGAGGTTTCACTGAGCCAAGAGCACACCATTGCACTCCAGTCTGGGCAACAAGAGCAAGACTCCGTCTCAAAAAAAAAAAAAAAAAGAAAAGAAAAGAAAAAGAAAAGATAAAGAAACTATGCATGGGAAGGTTATATTATCTATGATTATAATCTATAGTGTGTAGAAAGGTTAATGATAGATGTAAAAGAAAAACGGAAGGAAAGTTACTTGTAATAAAATTATTTGCATTTCAATATGGAAATGTTCGAGTATGATTGTACCAGAAGATGTAATGAAGTAGTCAAATGATTGCATCTATATGCAAAATCAGCGTGAATGCAAAAAGGTACAAATGAAGAGAGACTGATAAAACGTGGGCACATCACTGACTTAAATACAATGAGTAGCAATGTTGTTGGTGATGGGATATTTTAAACAACGCTTGATCAAATTCCGGGCAAAATAAGCTTAAGTACAATCTTCCTTGATTTATACAGCAATTACATTCCTAAAAAATTCAGTTACAACTTTGTAAAAAAAAAAAAATTTTGTGTTTTTACATAACTTAGAATTCGTTTCCAGATTCAGGTAATTATAAACAGGTTTTTCACTTTCATGAATAGCTCATGGTTCAAAAGTCATGTGGAACACAGGACAATTCCTTGATGTCCAGGACTGTATCATGCATTTCATTATGTCTGGCATCCCTCCCCGACCCCCAATGCCAGCAACAACCCCTATCATTATGATGACCACGTGTGTACACATTCACACATAGACACACACACACACACACACTTCCAAAATATGCCCTCAGCAGCAGTATCCCTTGCACAGAGATTGAGGACTAGGCTTTCATTCCTGGTGTATCAAGAGTCTCTACAGAGGCCAGATGCAGTGGCTCACGCCTATAATCCCAGCACTTTAGAAGGCCAAGGTGGGCAGATCACATGAGGCCAGGAGTTCAAGACCAGCCTGGGCAACATGGTGAAACCCCATCTCTACTAAAAAATACAAAAATTAGCCAAGCGTGGTGGCATGTGCCTGTAACTCCAACTACTCAGGAGGATGAGGCATGAGAATCCCTTGAACCTGGGAGTGGAGGTTGCAGTGAGCTGAGATTGTGCCACTGTATTCTAGCCTGGACGACAGAGCGTAGGAAAAAATCTTGTCAGCATGTCCCTGGTAACAACTTGGGTAGTCCTTTTGTAAACTAGATTTTAATCTCAGCGAGGTTATGTCTGTCTGCCTTACTCATAGGTAGCTGTAAACCCACACCTAGCACAATTCTCAACACACAAGTTGAGGCTCAATAAATATTGGTTAAGCCAGTGACAAAATCAGTGAGTCACCTACAAGTGAGTACATGGACTACAAGACCTCCCAAGGCAAATCCAGGGATGCTGGGGTTTAAAAAAATGGAAAAAATAATTCATGCCATCCAGGCTCTCCAAAGTGCTAGGAACTTTTCTAGCTCTCCATCTTCACGACTTTCTTCATGGTAAACACCTAAACTCTGTTCAAGACTGCCCCCAATAATAGCAACTTCCCCCACAGCAGGTAATTTAGGGGCTTGAGACACTGGATCATAACCAGTGAGGACACTTCTAGGTGCAAATCTGGGTAGTGTCACTCAAATGCTTTCCAATTCACTCACTGGTGCTATTTGTTCCCCTCTTTCTCAGGAACCAAGAGAAGGACTGAAATAAACAGTTACTTATGGGAGCTTCATAAAAGCTGCAAATCCTGGTGCAAAAAAAAAAAACCCTCCTCACGATGAACAGAGCAGAGGAATGGTGTAGCAGAAACAGCTGTGTCCGACAATGGATGAAGCTACTGAACTACGTCAAGGGCTTGGTGCACCAGCCCTTTTCAGAACAATCATCCCCAGGACCTTGCCGGGGGAGGGTAGGGATTTGGAGTCCCTGAGACTTTAATTCATTGGGTGGGATACATTCATTCAACAAACACCATTGAGGCAGACAATGTGCTAGGCCATGGAGATAATAAGTTAAGACATAGCCATTCCCTGTGATACATGCCATAGTAAATGTACATGTCGGGGGCTAAGGACCATGGACAAGGCACCATGGCATCCAAATCAGAATGGAATGTCAAGGAAGGTTTGCTAGAAGATGTGGCTCTTGAACTGAGCCTTGGTGGATAGTAGAAATTAAATATTTCAAAAAGTTGGGAAGAGCATTATAGAACAACAGGGGGCATAGTTACAAATGCTACACTGAGGTACCCAACTTCAAAACTGTGATCCATATGACATCTCTACAGAATCTTTATTTCTTTGTTGTTGTTGTTGTTGTTGTTGTTTTTGAGATAAAGTCTCACTCTGTTGCCACAGCTCACTGCAGCCTCTACCTGCTGGGCTCGAGAAATCCTCCTATCTCATCTCACGAATAGCTGACACCACAGATGCATACCACCATGCCTTGCTAATTTTTTTTTTTTTTTGAGATGATAGTCTCACTCTATCACCCAGCCTGGAGTGCAGTGGCATGATCTTGGCACACTACAACCTCCAAATCCCGGGTCCTAGTGATTTTCATACCTCAGCCTCTCTAGTAGCTACACGTGGCCACCCCCAGCTAATTTTTGTATTTTTGGTAAAGACAGGGTTTTGCCGTGTTGGCCAGGCTGGTCTCAAACTCCTGACCTCAAGTGATCCCCTCACCTCAGTCTCCCAAAGTGCTGGGATTACAGGCATGAGCCACAGCACCCAGCCCAGAATCTTTATTTCTGATCAACATCGGTAGTAGGGTATTGATGGTTGGTGACATACTCCCAGAAGACAGACAGCACAACACAGTGGAAACAACCACAGCTGCAAATGCTAGCACCATCACTCACCATTTGGAAACAATCAATTTCTTTGCCTTTTCTAGCTTCTAGAAGCCACATGCATGTCTTGGCTCATGGCCCCATCCTTCATCTTCAAAGACAGCAGCATAGCATCTTCCAATCTCCGTCTCTGCTTCCACTATCCCATTGCCTTTTCTGACTCTGGCACTCCTTCCTCCTTCTAAGGACCCTTATGATTATATTGGGTCCACCCAGATAATCCAGGATAATCTCCCCATCTTAATATCTTTAATTTAATCCATCCGTAACGTTTCTTTTGCCATGGAAGGTAATGTATTCACAGGTTCTGGGGGTTAGGACGTGGACATCTTTGGTAGAGCCATTATTTTGCCTATCTCAAGAATCACCTTTAATTCTTCTCTATTCCTGTCCTCCCCATCCTTACCACAGCTATGTATTACCAGGTGCAATAAAGACATTCTCCAAAATTATCCCAGTTCCATCCACTTCTATCTTAACTACCCTGGCTCATCTGAATTACTGCAACTGGTTTTGTAATGGTTTCCCCCGACACACTCTCACTCCCCTCCCATCCATTCTCCATCACTCATCTACTTAAAATTCTCAATGGCTTCCCTTTATGCTTGGGTTCAAATTCAAAATCCCTAACCTGGTCCAATAAATCTCTTCATGGGCAGCCCTTTGCAGTCCTCTCTCCCTGCACACTCACCACCAGCAATACTGGTTTTCTTCCAGTTCCTTGAAGGCACCATACCCTTCCCTTCTCAAGCTAAAAGAAAAAACTTTATTTTATTTATATTTTCTTCCCCTCCCAGAATGCCTCTTCGCCCACCCCCTTGCCTAGCAATCTCTTTCTCATCTTTCTGGTATCTGCTTAATGTCATTCTTCAAAAGGATTGCCTTAATCTAAATTAGGTCTCCCCTAATAGCTCCATGTTTCTTCCTTCCCTAATTTTTACAGCAATTTGTAATTTTATGCTTATTTGCTTAAGGCCCAACTCCCCAATAAACAATAAGTTCCATGAGAGTTGAGAAGGCCTCTATTTTCTTCCCCTTGGTACCACCTGCCACTAACGCAATGCCTGGCACATAATAGGTGTTCATTAGATCAAAAAAAAAAAAAGTACTGGGCACTAGGCTTAGTACTTGGATGACAAAATAATCTGCACAGCAAACCCCCATGATACGAGTTTACCTATATAACAAACCTGCACATGTATCCCTGAACCTAAAATAAACGTTTTAAAAAATAGGTGATCACTAAATATTTCTTGACTGAATAAATGAGTGAATGAATGAATGACACCTGATAGCAGAACTGTAGCCAAAAATTTTATTTTGCTATTAATTCGAAATTCTGCAAAGAATTTGTAAGAAACAAATTAAAGACATTAAAGACAGATTTTTGCATTGTTTGGTTTTCATTTCTCTACCTGACCTTAAGATAATTATGTACTGAAAGGACCACCTCACTGAGACACAAGGCGCGTTCTGGGCCTTGTCCATCCAGTTTCACACTGTGTATCCTAGAACGGTTCCTCTGTTTCCTTATCTTTAAAACAGGGAAAGGAAACCTCTCTCTTCCTAATTCCCACCTTCATTGTAAGGTTCAAATGAGATCATATACAAGAAATCCCTTTGGAAGCTGTAAAGCAGCATATCAATGTAAGGCCATCATGTCTTTGTACTTATCACACTCTGTAACTTCACAAAATTAAATGCTGAAGCTGCTTGTTTGCAGAGGTTTAATCATTTCCACCTGAGGACAGCAGGGACCCAGGCTGGAGAGGAGGTTCCGCCCCTGGCATCTGCGCGGCGAGATCCATATGTAAACGAGCCCTGCCCCCTGGTGGAAGGAGAGGGGTGAGTGTGGCCGGCAACTAGGATGGTCAGGGTCCTAATGACAGACGCTGGCTGAAAAGGAGAATCTGCTTATTTAAGCATATACTTTTTAAAGAAATACTTTGTCATTTTTTCTTTTTGTTGTTTTCATTTGTTTTTTAAATTAACAAATTATAATTGTACATATTTATGTTGTACAACATGATGTTTTAAAATATATGTACTTTTTAAAGAAAACAAAAAAAACCCAGGGTGATGTTTTAAAATATGTATACATTTTTAAAGAAAAAAATCCCAGTTTTCTTTTGATTAAGAAAAGTTAAAAAAAAAAAGACAAAAAGAAAATATGTGTACATTGTGGAATGGCTCAGTCAAAGTAATTAACACACACATTACCCCATATCTGTATCACTTTTTGTGGTGAAAACACTTAAATTCTACTCTCTTAGCAATTTTCAAGTATGCAATGCATTGTTATTTCATTTCTTGTTGTAAAATGGCCTTTTGGAAACATTTTACTTACTTATAAAGGATGCAGACACGTTACACCAATGACTTGTCTAATTATTATTTGGAGTTTAGTAATAAATGAGAGATTTGCAATTCTTTATACATTTCCATATTCTAATTCCTTATAGTTAAATCTCAGCAATTCAATTAGAATCATTTTACAACTTACGCATGTTAAGACTATGGATGGTGTACACTAGAAAATTTCAGCTTCTATATTTCCCTATGTGTTACATGCATTTTATTTAACTTTGTTATACTGTGTATATTGTGTATATACTGGACAAATGAGTCCTAATTTTATAATATCTAGTCTCTAGATAGTAAAGAGGTTGCCAATGTTTAAAAAAAAGACTACAAATGGCAACATATGAAGTAAGTATTTGTATGAGCATGCATCATAGAGTAATTATTTATGTCTAAATATGTTCACGGTGCCAGAATACCAAGGTCAACTTGAACATATGCCACATTTTCACCTGGCCTATCCTTCACAGCTCTGAGCAAATTGTTCAACATTTCTGGGTCTCAGTTGCCCTGAACTGCCAAATAAGGGGCTAAATTAGGTGATGTCTAAGGCTCTTTGCAACTCTAAAAATATCCTACAACTTTGTCCAGAAAATGCATCTTAGAGGCCACACGCGAGCCACCCTCAGCACCAGCTAATTAGGCTCCAGACTGCTTAGGCCAAGGCAATTCCAGGAGACTACCCCTGACTATTCTGGTGGAAAAACAATTTTATACTTGTCATCACTCCCTGAACCCAGTCAAATCCAACCAAGTGGACTCAAAACCAGTCACGTCCAACCAAGTGCCTCCTGTCCCTTGTCCCTCCTTTTTCCTGCCCTGCCAACCCTCTTCATCCCCACCCTCCACAGCCATGGCCTCAAGAAGAAGGCTTCTCCTTGCTCACTTCTCCTTCTCTTCCAGCCTGATGTCCCAGCCCTCTACACTCACACACCCAGTTAGGAACAACAACAATAGTAATAATAATGGTTGCCATTCATTGACAGTTTTCCATTTGCCAGGCACTGCGCTAAGCATGATCTCATTTAGTTTTTCAACAAGCTTATGAGGTGGAAACTCTTTTTATCCACGTTTTGACAATTACATGAACCTTTTCTGCAGACCTCTCTGCAAAATAGTTCAATTGAAATGATTCTTTAATAGCATTAACCACTTTCTGCTGAATTGTCCTAACAACTTTTTCTAACAGAAACATCCTTCATCCTCGATCTCCATTCCCATCTCTCTCCCCTTTCCTCTCATTTTCTCCCACATCTTTTCCTCTCATCTCCTCTCCATCCTCCTTCTTCACCTCCATCTCCTCTTCTGCTCCCACTTCCACATACCTAACATAAGGACTTCAAGGCAGAGTCTGTGTTCTCTAGATCCCCAATGCCACATCTAGCTTTGTGCCACTTAATTCTTATGCTAAGACCCTTCTTTTGAGGCAAATGCCATCCAGTGGCCGCTCACCACACACACTCCCCTCTGCCTCATCGTCCAAAAACCTTGACAATGGCTCACAGCCCACTTCCCTCCCATCTCCTGCCATCACGAGAAACTTCACGCCTTTATAGATGGTACATTTAATGTCACAGACAGATGGTTCCTGACCTCCTACTCTCTTGCCTTTCAGGTCCAATCCACTTCTGACTTCTTGTTCCAGTGACTGTTGGTCCACTCCCCTGACTACTCTCTGGACTTTGGTGACACCTGGAGTTGTGCCTACTTTAAAATTCTAAATTCTGGTTTCCACTATCCAACTTTAGCCTGTCATCCTTCACCTTTATCAATCTCCTCCTCACACTCTGCCTGCTCCATGACCTCATAAGGATACCCAATGACTCACCCTCTGCCCTTTTCTTCAGTCCATCTGTCCCTCTGGTTTTACTTTCTTCTTGCTATATGATCATACAGTCAATCGCCTCAACCATTTTCTCAAGAACACCAGAAACTTCTTTGCCACTGTTTCCTTCTTCTGGACCTGTCTTCGAATCCCAAAACCCACATCAGTCTGATCATCATCCTTTCTATTCCTGCACCAGGATTACTTCCAAATGTGCAGCTGAACGTCATTACAAATGAGAGCTGGACCCTCCAATTTTCTTTTACTCATTGCTAGTCAAGTATTTTTCCAGTTCAGTATACATATTCTAAACAGTCATTCTTGCTATCAGCCACCTTCATCTGGAATACTCTGGCAACCCCTCAAATCCAGTTGGTCCAAACCTAAACTCCGTGTCTTCCTCCTCCTCTATTCCCCATCTCAGTGAATATTATGAGTTCCCAGAATCTAAAATTAATTACCTAAGAGTTATCCCCAATTCTGCCTTATTCCCTACTCTCCAAATTCAATCATATTACCATATTCTCTCAAAGCCATCTTCTCTGCATCCCCACTGCCTTCATCCTTCTCACCTGGACCATTGTTCCAACCTTGTAATTGACCACTTTGTTTCATTTCAACCTGATCATGTAGCCCTCTGCTTTTTACTTAGGACTCATTACAAACTCTTTAGACCAGCACAGAAGGCTAACCATGATCCAGCCCGTCTGGACCTGACAATAGATTTCTTAAAGATTGTAATCATGCATTTTTCACTTCTGCATTTAGTTAGCACTATGTCTTTCATTTTAGCACTTAGCATAGAGCACCAGACATCATAACCATGCTATTTTAAACAAAATAATAGATCAACATTTGTGGCATTGTCCAAGATAGTAAATAGATGTTATAATCATGGTAAGAATAGAGATGTCACTAGCCTCTGTTTTCTAAATAACACATTTTTTTTCTGGTGGGATAAAATATCTGTTTCTGTAGTTAGCAGTCCTTTGTACCCCTCAGTGGTAATTGAGACCCTACTGTACCTCACAAAACTCTATCATAATCTTACTTAACTTTATAAAAAATTTGATAATACCTGGCGCCAGATAATGAGAGTATATGCCTAGGGTCTAGATGAAAGGAAAGGATTACTCACTCAAAATTAGAAGTTAAATTAATAAACTTAATATAGAACAAACCCTTATATTTAAGATAAGAAATAGCCCAAAGCAACACCTAGGGATGTTAGACATTAATTATTTTTTAAATCACCCAATTATACATAATTTTATGCTAATCTAAGTGATGCCATTTTTCTTTTGGCATATGTAACTCAAATAGGAACGCCCCAATAAAGGTATATAAAAGCCCAAAGAAATCATCAGTGCATGATATTCTGTTCTCCTGGGACGTTACAGTTTTGCATAGACAAGGTGAACATTCCTCAAAACACCATGTCTCTCCGATTTTCTAATGGATCCAGGCATGTTTGCTTAAGGTCTGGAGCTGGATCTGTCAGACCCCCCAATGGAGGTGCAGGCTTTGCAGGCAGCAGTGCATATGGCGGCTCTGTTGCTGGAAGTGAATTTTCCTGTGCCTTGGGAGGGGGCTTGGGCAGTGTTCCTGGTGGGAGCCATGCTGGTGGTGCCCTTGGAAATGCTGCTTGTATTGGCTTTGCTGGAAGCGAAGGGGGACTTCTTTCTGGAAATGAGAAGGTGACCCTGCAAAATCTTAATGACCGCTTGGCAACCTACCTGGATAACGTGCGAGCTCTGGAGGAGGCAAATGCTGAATTAGAGAGAAAAATCAAAGGTTGGTATGAAAAGTACGGACCCGGATCTTGCCGTGGACTTGATCATGACTATAGCAGATATCACCTAACAATTGAGGATCTTAAGAATAAGGTGAGAAATCACAGATTTGGAACTAACGCAAGTATTTAAAACTAAGAAATACCTAGCAAAAGACATACAATAAGAAATGCTTCTTGACTGTTATCTGTAACTTGTATTTATTTACTTAGATAAACAATTCTTCCTACTATTCAAAAATGGGCCCTTTGATTCATGAATTTTAATGTAGTTAAAATGTTATTAGTTCCATTGTTTATGTTGAAGTACATTCATAGGCATATGAATAAAAAAGTATTGTAGTTCTAAAGTTAGGTGAATATATGAGAATAAGTAAAACCATGTCTTTAATTTTTAAAAGTTAAACTTGAAACATTTTGATTATTACATAAGGAGGTGAGATTTTTATGCAAAAACTTGAGTAACCTTTTTCATTTCCTGAAATAATGAATCACATAAAAGCATACTTACTTGTTGTGTTCTCTGTTTTGGTTTATCCTAGATTATCTCCTCCACTACCACTAATGCTAATGTCATTCTGCAGATTGATAATGCCAGACTGGCTGCTGATGATTTCAGGCTAAAGTAAGTGACAGAAAAAAATCCCGCTCTAGAAAAAAGTTTCTATTTATTTAATTTGTTAAATAAAATTTCAATTTCATCCCAAGTAGAATGAACTATCACCTAAAAGATAAAAGGATTTGTATTATAATGTTACAATCAACTTACACACAGTTATTATATTCCTGGGACAAAATATCAATATATTTCTCTGCCTGCCTTAGAATACTGCCAAGCACAAAGTAGATGCTCAGTAAATCATTAGTCAACCAAGGAAAAACATTAACTAAAATAAAATTCCAAAATTGTGTATTTTTATTTAACTAGATTATGCTATTGGAATTTGTGTGATGAAATAACTGCCAATTATCCTGTACAGAATTGAGTGGGGGTAATGGAGGAGGGCTTTCTTCGTATATTTTTATACTATTTAGAGTCCTAATTCAATTTCTAATTTTCAGTTTAAAGCAATTGGGATTGAATATCTCTGTTTCTTGAGGTAGTCTTACTGGCACTGAAATTCACTTAAATGCCCCCCAAGGTATGAAAATGAGCTCACCCTTCACCAAAACGTAGAGGCCGACATCAATGGATTACGGCGAGTCCTGGATGAGCTGACGCTCTGCAGGACCGACCAGGAGCTGCAATATGAGTCTCTGAGTGAGGAGATGACATATCTCAAGAAGAACCACGAAGAGGTAGGAGAAGCTTTACCTGTAGTCCAATCACAATTCTGTACATTTTAAATACTGGGCAGGGGTTGGGGGTTAAAATCACAATAGTAATTCAGGTTCATTGTTATAATTTGCCAACGGATATAGACAGATTAGTCTAATACTACTACCTACTACGAGGGGATGTTAAAAGGCTTCAGTGAATTAATATATATCACACGCTCAGAACAGTGCCTGGCATATAATAATCACTCAATAAATGACAGCAGTCATCCCTAGGATGAATGCCTATGAGGGCCAGGATTTCAGGGTTTTTTCTACTGTTCTATTCTCATCAACCTGACATTTATTCAGTAACTATATGTTGAGTAACTCTCTGGTCTTTAAATCCCTTTCTCATTTAAAAGGATAAATTACTTCTCTTGGGGTGCTATGACTGTTTTTGGTGGTGGTGGTGATTTTAATTAACAGGTCCTTAATTTTTTTGTTTGTTTGTTTTCTTTTGTTTTGAGACAGAGTTTCGCTCTGTCGCCAGGCTGGAGTGCAGTGGCGCAATCTCAGCTCACTGCAACCTCCACCTCCCAGGTTCAAGCAATTCTCCTGCCTCAGCCTCTGGAGTAGCTGGGACTACAGGCGCACACCACCACGCCTGGCCAATTTTTGTATTTTTAGTAGAGATGGGTTTTCGCCATGTTGGCCAGGCTGATCTGGAACTCTTGGCTTCAAGTGATCCGCCCGCCTCAGCCTCCCAAAGTGCTGGGATTACAGGAGTGAGTCACCGCGCCCGGCCACCAGATCACTAATTAAATAGATGATGGGCATGCATATGGACCGAATATGTCGATTAAAAAATTGTGTGCCATAAATTACACACCTGACCACAAACTTTGAGACATAAAGTAACACGTTTGAGTACTTCTCAGACTGAGTGTGAACTTGCAATGCCCCTAAAGCCACACTCTTGCTTCCCTCCAGGAGATGAAGGCTTTGCAGTGCGCGGCTGGGGGCAACGTGAACGTGGAGATGAATGCGGCCCCCGGGGTAGACCTCGCGGTTTTGTTGAACAACATGCGAGCGGAGTACGAAGCCCTTGCAGAGCAGAACCGCAAGGACGCCGAGGCCTGGTTCAATGAGAAGGTGAGGTGGGCCCCATTCCTCTGCTCACACTTCCCCGGCGTGTGGGGACTCCGTGTGACCCTTTTTCCTGGCCCTGCAGAGCGCCTCGCTGCAGCAGCAGATCTCCCACGACTCAGGCGCAGCCACTTCCGCCCGGAGCCAGCTCACCGAGATGAGGCGCACCCTGCAGACCCTGGAGATCCAGCTGCAGTCCCTGTTGGCCACGGTAGGTGACAGCGAAGGTCAGCCCGGATCCTGTGATTCTAGAAAGCCTCCGAGAAGCACTTCCCTCTGCCCTTCCTTCTTTTTTCCTATTATACCTTTGCCTGCAAATACTTAGCAGAGAGAGTGGAGGAGAGCAGGAAAAAACAGATCCATAGACACTTAAAAGAGAGCTTTTTCTTTCTCCTTAACATCACTGGGAGTTCCCTTCCTGGCTGATGCTTAGTGCTCATTTCATGAAAATAGACATTTCACATAGATCCTTTCTCAGGGTAATTCAGCTCAGGTCCGCAAAACAAACAGCAGCAATATTGCTCCACCAGAAAATTAGCCACAGGTCTATGATCAGCGGTGTGGGGCTAGAGTCACACAGGGCAGGGAGCCAGCATCACACCAGCGTCTCCTGATACTGATGAATACATATTAGAAGCCACATGTGGTTTCACCAGGCAGAGGAAGAGAGGGTACAAACCTGAATGCCACATGGGCACTGTCAGGCTCTTCATCGCCACAGAGTCCAGGACGGAGGTCAAATCCCCAAGGGCACACCTGGAAGCCAGGCCTTCAGCCACTTGGGCACATACCACCAGCTCCTGCCTTACTTCAAATGTCAGCATGGAGTCAACCCAGGATTAAAAATGGCTTCCCTTCTACAGTGTGAGCTGGCAGTGCCCAAAAGGCTTGACTTTGATAATTACGGCATGCATATGGCCTAAGGACTCCCTTCCTCATAAGAGGTTTCATGCCCACTGAGGACACCAGGTTGTAACATAAAGAAGAGAGCAGCTATTACCCAAGTGAGTGCAGTGAGCCAAGAAGGAAAAGATGACTCAAAACAATGGGAGATTCTTTTGATTTAGCCGCCCTCTAAAGGTGTGTGCTTTCTCCCTATATCGGATTTAGATGGGAGACTTGTTTTTACACTGACTGGCCCCTAACTTAACCAGGATGGCCCTCTTCTCCTCTCCCTCATCACTGCTGCTAGCAGGTACCCGAGACACCCCTGCCACTGTGGGCTCCTGGAACCTTCCTTTCTTCTCCATTTCCCTTCTTCCCTGAACTAGATCCCTGAGGACTCTGTTCCGGCTGCAGGAGCTGTGTGAGTGAATCCTCCCTCTATTTCTGAGCTACGCTGATGGAAATACATTTTCGAGTCCCCAGACCAGAATTGTGAGCATTTTCACATAGAAACAAGGATGTTAAAAAGTAGTTAGAGTCTGTGCAGCCAGTGGTACTATAATTTGGGCTCATAGGATAATCCACACATAAAAAGCCTACTTAACACAGGACATAACTGAATTCTGGAATAATGGGAGCATAGTACCTAACTTACATCCCTGAGGCCCTGTTGTCTTATGATGAATTCTAAGCTTGATCTCCTAGAGTTAGAACACAAGTCATTTGTAAGTTGGGAGTTGTCTAAATACACAAATGTTCACGTTTGCTTCCTGTGATGTACAAACTTTCAAGTTCATCCTGTTCTCCTCCCTCTTTGACAAGTCAGCCTTCACAGTGGAAGACTGTGAAGTAGAGATGCTGTCCCCTCTGACTTATGAGTGTATTAGCAATCATAAAAAGGAATACCCTAGGAGGACGCATTACCAGGGAAATTAAAGTTTTGAGCTGCCGAGCACACACCTCACTGGCGTCTTGCTACCTGTTGTCTTACTCTCCTCATTGCCATCCTGATCTCCTTCCACTTACCTGCTCCTGGAGAGCCCAGCACCCTCCATGTAACACGTCTGTTTGCCTAAGTCAGTAGCTCCAAGTCAGTGTTAGGTTCTCAGCCCCATTAGACCCAATGTCTGCCTGTTATGACAAATATTGTGTAATTCCCTCTTTGCAATGCTAGAATGAAGTCACTAGGTAATAGATTTAGAAATATACAAAATTATTTTTTAAAGTATAATACCATAAATGCAATAAAAAAGCAAGTATTTTAAGATAAAATGTATTTACTAGGTAAATACTTGGGCCTAACTACCCTAGAAAATGTAATGAAAGAGGCAGAGCCTTGCATCTTCTCTTAATAAATCTTTCATTTTCAACCATGTAAGATCAGAAGTTCCTCCACACAAGAAAAGGAAAATGAAAGAGTGGAAGTTGGGGTGGACTCTTGGATAATAATTAATATCAAGAGAAGTAATAATTGCCCAGACATATTTATCTATAATAAGGGAAAGAGGAAAATTACCTTAATTAAAGGAGGCAACAGGTGCCAAGACAAATTACAGACTGTAGAAGTAGCAAAGAGGAAGTATGATATTCATAAGAGTAATGTTGAAATAATGACCCGTATTGTGTTATGAGATATAGCTCTTGCCTTGAAATCTCACATCTGTTAAGGCACTCATTCAGTCTCAGGTACCTTAATAAAAGACCTTTGATAGAGGCTAGAAAATCAAGGATGGATTAGAAAAAAAAAAAAAGCAGTAGCACAAAAAGCCATGGAACACTGGCAGAGTGGATCTGCGGGGACAGTAGCAGAGTAAGACGGAAACAACAGGTAACCCCGAAATAAATATATAATTTCAAAATACAAGTTTTCCCATATCGATTTTTTATTCTGCTACCCTTAAAAGGTGCTTTAATATATCAGTTGGTTTTAATAGAAATATGACCTATATATCATCAATGTCCAGTGGAACATCAAAAGTCTTGTGGGAAAAGGGCCATTTATCCCATGTCAGGATCCCACGTCCATCATGCCTGGCCCTCACTTCATAAATGCCAGCCTCCTTTCTTTCCCATTTGATTGTGACAAGCCTCACAAATTTCCATGACTGCCTAGGGAGCAATCCTGCTGGTTACTGAGAAAGACTGTTCTACTAGTCCTCAGAGTGTCTTCATCCCTTGCCATGGCTTCTTTGATGTCCTCAGAAACACTCCCTGGAGTGCTCCTTGACAGAGACCGAGAGCAACTACTGTGCGCAGCTGGCGCAGATCCAGGCTCAGATCGGGGCCCTGGAGGAGCAGCTGCACCAGGTCAGAACCGAGACCGAGGGCCAGAAGCTGGAGTATGAGCATCTTCTCGATGTCAAGGTCCACTTGGAAAAAGAAATTGAGACCTACTGCCACCTGATAGATGGAGATGGAAAGTAAGTGAAGCCATTGAAAATCCAGTTTTTACCTCTTTTAAGCTACAAATGTGGGCTGCCCATTAGCCTTCCATACTTCCAAGCCTTTTCTTTTTCATTCCCACTGCAGAAAAGCATGTCCATCTCTTGCTTTTTCAGAAGAGAGTCATCTCTTCCAAATCTTGTACATCACAGTGTTCTCCTCTGCCTTAGATGACTGGAACTGTTCCTGCAGCCATTCCCATCAGTTGTCCATGTTAATCACTGTGGGTTTCAAGATTCTCTCCACCTCCCACAAGCAGGCTTTATCCTTCTTTCAGTGCATACCTAATATCACCGCTGCCCTGAAATAAATGTACTCTGTACAAACCACCTGGATCCATATATATGTATGTATGTCCTTAAGTTTTAAATTCTTGGGTGTAAAAAAAAATCAAATGGAAACAAGATTTATTTATATTCTCTCTTTAGATAACATTTAATTACTTTCACCTCCTACACATAAAAATCTTAAGAGTTTCCTCTATAGAAAACTAAGACCTGTTTTTGGCATACAAATGTCACATGAGTTCATTGAGTCAATGAATATTTCTGAAGTGATAGTAAGCAGAAATATAAAAGAATAAACTATATTTCTTTTACAGTTCATGCTCCAAATCAAAGGGCTTTGGATCAGGAAGCCCTGGGAATTCATCTAAAGGTAATAAAATCTAGTTCTATTTCTTTTTTTTTTTTTTTTGAGACAGAGTCTCGCTCTGTTTCCCAGGCTGGAATGCAATGGTGCTATCTCGGCTCACTGCAACCTCCACCTCCTGGGTTCAAGTGATTCTCCTGCCTCAGCCTCTTGAGTAGCTGGGATTACAGGCATCCACCACCATGCCCAGCTAGTTTTTATATTTTTAATAGAGACGGAGTTTCACCATGTTGGCCAGACTGGTCTCAAACTCCTGACCTCAGGTGATCTGCCCACCTCGGCCTCCCAAAGTGCTAGGATTACAGGCGTGAACCCTCTAGTTCTATTTCTGTCACAGCAATACTTTTACATTAATGGCAGTCATACACTACAACCATAGTCAATATTTAAGTAATTTTAGCTAAACTGTTCTGAATGGGAAGTATCAAGTGGCTAAAACTATCCCAAGCTATTATTATAAATATATACTTACTCCCTCAATCAAAAATACCCATAATATATTATATTGAACTAGCAGTGGAATTGTCATGTAATCTTTTTGGTTGAATATATGTATGCCTGTGTTTTATTTCTAGATTTATCCAGAACCACACTGGTAAAGACAGTGGTTGAAGAGATAGATCAACGTGGTAAAGTTCTTTCATCGAGGATTCACTCCATTGAAGAAAAGACATCTAAAATGACCAACGGCAAGACAGAACAAAGGGTTCCTTTCTAGCTGTCATTTTAGAGAAAAGAATAATTTCGGAAAGGATCCTGTACAATTGCATTATTCTAAATATCAGAGAGAATATACACACTTTTTACTTTTAAAGATAAGTTACTTAGCAAAAATACCTGTTTTCTTAGTTTTACAGTATATTGAGTGTTTGTTTCCAATAAATAAAAAAGTTGATGTGCATTCATTTCCATTCACTGATGACTAATAAATAATTATTTGTGATTTTTTTCTATGTCTAATTCATAGAGAAACATTTGTGGAATATATTTTAATTGCCTTTCACTGTTGTTTTAAATAATAGTCAATACTGCCACATGGCATTTGAATATGAAACATTCACTAGGCGTAATCTTTAAATCACACCATGTCTATGTGGGCAAATAATCAAAAAATTCAGAAATTCTCCTGTGACTGAAAAGTCTCACCACTAGATGACACATTCCTGGTATTTTACCAAGAGCCTCTCTCAAACTCTTCTTTCCACGATACCCAGAATACCATTCCTCATCTAAACAGGATAATCTCCAGAAAAATCCACAGCAATACGGCTTGTGCTAGTGACACTTTTCCTAGAACAGGGGTCAGAAGCTTTTTTTGTGAAGACCCAGATAGTAAATATTTTAGGCATGGCAGGCCGTAAAGTCTCTATTTCAACTACAAACCTCAGCCATAGACAATAGATGAATGAATGAACATGACTGTGTTCCAATAAAACTTAATTTATTAATGCTGAAATTTGAATTGTAAATATTTTTACCTGTCATGGAATATTATTCTTCTTTTAACTTTTTTCAACCATTTAAAAATGTAAAACCATTCCTAGCTCACAGTCTGTACAAAAACATATAGCAGGCCAAATTTAACCCACCAACACCTGTTCTGGAACGTGAAGCCCCATGAGGTTGATGAACATCATGATTCTTGTGATTATGACTATTTATACGTTTCTGGATCAAAATGTATGGTAGGAATTCCCAACAAATATTAAATTGCCTAAAAGGAAGGCAGCTCCTTTATTTCTCTGGTATATGGCCTGATTCCAGTGAAAATCTCCAGCAAGAAAAGGAATTCTATCTCACAATCCTCCAGTCACATGGGATTCAGAGAAGTGGCGAAGAATGAGATATTTACAAAATCTTCAGCCAAAAGCCATCAAATGAAGCAAATACTAGAAATCCACATAGAAATAATTTCCAAATGTACAATACTCAGGGCCAGCTACATAATTTTCAGGACCTATTGCCAAATGAAAACATGGGATTCCTTGTTCAACAATCAGGAAAAATGTATCACCCAAAGGCACTAAAATATCAAGCTGTTTCCTTGCATCTGCATTTATGTTTTCAACTTGTCCTGGATTTTGTTGTTTTGATTTGGGGTTTTCTATTGTTGTTGTTTTTTTTCCTTTTTTTTTTTTTTTTTTTTTTTTTGCTATTTAGTTTTGTTCTAAGTAAAGTGTATTAGTCCATTCTCACACTGCTATAAAGAAACTACCTGAGACTGGGTAATTTATAAAGAAGAGGTTTAATTGACTTATAGTTCCATATGGCTGGGGAGGCCTCAGTAAACTTGTACTCATGGCAGAAGGTGAAGGGAAGCAAAGACCTTCTTCACATAGCGGCGGGAAAGATAGAGTGTATGAGGGCTCAGGAAAAACTACCATTTATAAAACCATCAGATCTCGTGAGAATTCACACTATCTCAGAGAACACCAGGGGGAAACCACCCCCATAATCCAATCACTTCCCTCTCTCGACACATGGGGATTACAATTCAAGATGAGATTTGGGTGGAGGCACAGAGCCAAACCATATCATAAAGAAAAATTAAAGTTCTAAGTTATTGGCATACATGTTACCATGCGTTTTTATATTGTGCCATGCCAGTCTGAAATCCAAGCAAAAGAACATTTAATTTATATACAGAATCCCCAAAATCACACAATTCATAATTTGTAGCTCATACATGCATATGTATTTTGTTCCTACCAAAACAGTGAAAACACTGCACAAAACAAACTCAATTGTTTTTATTTCACTTCTGTGTATACCCACCTTCTACCAGCATTCTCTACCTGTGGTTTACCAATGAGTAAGAAGACTGAAAGGAAAAGGAACTATGGATTGTTTGATCTTTCTACATCATCATTTTCCACTTATGCAGTTGGCAACACAGGCAAGCAGGAAAGCAGCAGGAAAAACTATATGATAGGCCAGGCGTGGTGGCTCACTCTTATAATCCCAACACTTTGGGAGTCCAAGGCGGTTGGATCACCTGAGGTCAGGAGTTCGAGACCAGCCTGGCCAACAGGGAGAAACCCCATCTCTGCAAAAAATACAAAAATTAGCTGGGCTCGGTGGCACACGCCTGTAATCCCAGCTACTCAGGAGGCTGAGGCACGAGAATCACTTGAACCCGGGAGGTGGCGGTTGCAGTGAGCCGAGATGGCACCACTGCACTCCAGGCTGGGTGACAGAGCAAGACTCTGTTTCAAAAAATATATATATATATGATAGGGTTCCTTGGTCATTCATATTTTTTAGAAGACCAATGTCTTCTTTCTATACTCAGAGAGCAAGTTCTGGTTTGAATGGAAAGCCTGGCTTCTTGGGTTTGACAGAGATTGGGATTACTCAGTCATAAACACAATATACTTACCTTGTACTTGCTTTGGGTTTTGTTAGACCCTGCACCTTGTGGATCCACCAGAATGTTGGGCACAAGGGCATATGCCCCTGAGACAGTAAGGAGCACCTGCAGGCAAACATATCTGGCATACTTCTATGCTCACTTGTATGCCCCCATGGTCCCATCAGAATTCACTAACAAGAGACAGGTTAAAAGATAAAATTCTGTTACCATCCTGAAACTAATATTTTCAAGACGGTAACGGGAGAGCATTAATCCAAATGTGGGGCCTTTCTGAACATGAGACCTTGTGCAACTGCACACACAGGCTTTATGCCTATGATGCCAGACCTGCTTATCAGGTATGCTCATGACACATTGATTTTTTTTTTAACCGTCTTCATGGTGGCCTGCTTTCCAAGGCAAGGCCCATTACAGCACAGAAAGTGCACACTACACTTGGTGGTGAGGGGACAGTTGACTTGAAAAGATAACTATAAATTCACCACTTCTTGCTGAAAAAAATAAACCAGAATTCACTGTGTATCTATTCAGCAAAGGAATGGGAGTAAAATTAAATTCTGGATAAGTTTCCTTTAAGTTCTGTTGAGTCCACAGGATGGAAGGAAACATCCTGTCCTCAGGCTTTTGGGTCTTAAATCTGTCCTTCCTTCCTTGGCGTGTAAAAACAGACTATGGCCTATGGTTCACTGATTTTCCTTTGCTGGGCGGAATTCTAGGGCTCCTGAGTTCTTTACACATTCTGCTAATGATTATGTTCTTCTCCAATCCTTGAAGCTTCACCCTGCTTTTTGCTGAAGTGGGTTTCTACACTGAAAGTACTTCCCAAAAATCAGTCTTCATCTGAAGGAAAAGGAATGCAACCACCGTACTTGAGTGGTCGTTAAAGCAAAAACTACACGCTGCTATTCCTTCTTTTAACAAAAACCCAAGATTTATGGGAGCTTTTTGCAAGGGAAATAAATTGCCACTTGTTACTGGGGGTAGCAAATGTTTTGACATTTCTATTTTTCTTTCGATTTTTGTCATCGTATAGGAATGTATAACTCATTGTCATATTTATAAAAATTTCCATCGTAGATTCTGAGTTTTACAACTGCTGGGACCCACGTTTTCTTCTAGTACTTTTAAGGTGATCATACGGTTTCTGTCATAGGACACTTTTATCTGCTGTATAGCATATTGAGTCATTGTCATTTCTGGTAAATAACTTCCTTGGGATATTTTCTGCTATTTAATATATGAATGAATTATATTTGCTAATATTTTATTTAAGATTATTTCCAGAATATGTCTTTCTTCTGGTGACTGATTTCCCCTAAATTTCTCATTTTCTGTGATTGTATCTTAGTTTAATTAGGTTTTTTTCCTTTTATTTCTAATCATTTCCTAAGGTTTGTCACCTCATTTCTAAGTTTTTTTCTAATTCTGGTTTATGGGAATTTTTTTTCTTTTATCATTTTTAGTGATTTTAAGACACTTTGAAATGGTGGGTTGTATCTTACTCAGTTTTGTAGGCATGTCTTTCCAGTATGCTTTCATTTTCTATAGGGACACTATTCAGCTCCTCATCCTTGTTATCTTGTATTAACATTTCGTGGCATTTCACTTCAATCCTTTTCTTTTGCTTGGTTTTATTGCCAATTCATGTTCCTTAACTTCTACACTGAAGTATCATTCCAGGCCGGGCGTGGTGGCTCACACCTGTAATCCCAACACTTTGGAAGGCCGAAGCAGGTGGATCATTTGAGGTCAGGAGTTCGAGACCAGCCTGGCCAACATGGTGAAATCCCTTCTCCATTAAAAATACAAAACTAGCTGGGCGTGGTGGTGCACGCCTGTAATCCCAGCTACTCAGGAGACTGAGGCAGGAGAATGGCTTGAACCTGGGAGGCAGAAGTTGCAGTGAGCCAAGATCATGCCACTGCACTCCAGCCTGGGCAATAGAGTGAGACTCTGTCTCAAAATAATAATAATAAAGTATAATTCTAAATAGCTTTACTAACTTCACAGAGCTCCCTTTTCTCTTGTTTTTATCTAGGATTCAAAAATACATTGGCTTGATTTCTGAAATTTCCTGTCTTTTTTTCCCTCCCCTACTTGTATCTAGACCTTCTGTTTCCTTCCTATGACCCTCTCCTGAATAATTTTGATTCTTCCCCTAGCAGTTTCTCCTCATTGTGGGTTGCTCTCTCAGGAGGGAACCATGGCTGCTCAGTTTTGAGAATTCACAGAATCTAGGCCGTTCCATTCCCTTCTGGATTCATGGAGGACTCTTAGTTTAGAGGTAAAGTTAGAACGATTTTCTAAGTAGTTTAACCCTGTTTTCTCCGTATCTTTATCTCTCATGCCACTTTCTTACGCAACTAAAACTGCCAAGAAATCATTTTCATCTATCCCCCTGAAGATCTCACTTTCAGAATCTCCTGTCCTCCTATGAAATATTGGCTGTTTTTTAAGCCTGCTACCCAGCTGTCATGTGGGAACACTCACTCAGTGTGCTCACATTGGAACTGCATTTCCAGGAACCTAAGTTTTCCTTTTTCATGTTTTTCTCTCTAGTGGCTTCCTGACAAAATGTGCAAAGGAGATAATTTTTTTGAGACCTTTCATGTCTGAAAAGATTTTTATTCCACCCTCACTTGTGGTTGTTAAAGTAGAGAATTTTGGTTCTCTACATAAGTCACAATTAGAATAAAACTTAGAAATGAGGTGACAAACCTTAGGAAAGGATTAGAAATAAAACGTTGGATATCATTTTGCGTTCACTTTTTTTTTTTTTTTAAGAGACAGCATGTCGCTCTGTCAACCAGGCTGGAGTAGAGTGGTGTGATCACAGCTCACTGCAACCTCCGCCTCCTGGGTTCAAGCGATTCTCCTGCCTCAGCCTCCCAAATAGCTAGGATTACAGGCACACACCACCACGGTCCAGCTAATTTATGTATTTTTAGTAGAGACGGGGTTTCACCATGTTGGCCAGGCTGGTCTCGAACTCCTGATCTCAAGTGATCCACCACCCCTCGGCCTCCCAGAGTGCTGGTATTACAGGCGTGAGCCATTGTGCCTGCCCTGGGTTCGTATTTTGAAAGCATTCTTCACTAGAATGATGGCTTTCCTAAAATTGAATATGTGTTGGTTTTGCTCCTGACATTTTAAGTGTTTGTTTGTCGCCCCCACCCCCAGCCATGGTTCTCTGAAAGATCCTGTGGATGTGCCTCACTGTGGTTGTTTTTCGTGTATCATTCATGGTTCTTGGTGGTCTCTTTGAATTTAGAAGCTCAGTTGTTTAGTTCTGAGTAGTATTTCAGAAAATACGTTTATAAAATAATTTCTTCATCATTTCTCCCTTCTCTCTTTCCAGAAGACCTACTTGATGTTGTTCTTCTTTGACCAAGTCTCTCATTTTCTTTTTTTTTTTTTTGAGATGGAGTGTTACTCTGTTGCCCAGGCTGGGGTGCAGTGGTGCGATCTCGGCTCACTGCAAGCTCCGCCTCCCGGGTTCACGCCATTCTCCTACCTCAGCCTCCCGAGTAGCTGGGACTACAGGTGCCCGCCACCACCCCCGGCTAATATTTTTGTATTTTTAGTAGAAACGGAGTTTCATCGTGTTAGCCAGGATGGTCTCGATCTCCTGACCTCGTGATCTGCCCACCTCGGCCTCCCAAAGTGCTGGGATTACAGGCATGAGCCACCGCGCCCGGCCCAAGTCTCTCATTTTCTAATGTTTTCTTTTATCTGTAAACAAAAGTTCTCTGAGAAGGAAATTCAAGGACAGAGACTTCATTCCAGCAAACAGCTAGCAAGCTGGTGAGACACAGCCTTTGGTGTAAAATGAAAGTGTGTTCCAGAGAACAAAGGGAGGGAATTTGTCTTTTAGAGAAAGTTTCCACCCAGGTTCCCACTTAGGTCTGCTTATGCAGAATGCAGGATTGAAATTTACTTAGTTCTGGTTGGGTGATGTTTGCTTAGTTAGCTCTTATTGGTCAAGGCATGCAGACTTCTGATTGATCCATGTAGGTTACAGCCTATTGTTTGGTTCAGGTGGCATAAACAGGAAGCTATGAAAGTCCCAAAGTTAAGCAGATGTGCACATTTTCTGGAACTCAGAGTAAATATGTGACCTGTAGTCAGCAAATGGTTGCTTGGTTTTAATTTGAATTTAGGCCCAGTTAGCTGCTCAGGACTCATCTTAAGAGGCTGGCTCTTTACGCCGGGCACAGTGGCTCACACCTGTAATCCCAGCACTTTGGGAGGCTGAGGCTGGCAGATCTCTTGAGGTCAGGCATTCGAGACCAATCTGGCCAACATGGTGAAACCCCATCTCTACTAAAAATACAAAAATTAGCCAGGCATGGTGGCACGTGCTTGTAATCCCAGCTACTTGGGAGGCTGAGGCAGGAGAATTACTTGAACCTGGGAGGTGGAGGTTGCAGTGAGCCAAGATCACGCCACTGCACTCGAGCCTGGGTGACAGAGCAAGACTCAGTCTCAAAAAAAAAAAAAAAAAAAAAGAGAGAGAGAGAGACTGGCTCTTTCAAGGCTCACATATTTATCTTTTTATCTTTTTGTTCTAATTTTGGGGAGTTTTTTTTTTTAATTTATTTTCCAATTCATCTATTGAAGTTTTATTTTGGGAGTTAGTTTTTAATTCTAAGAGGTCTTTTATATGCTTCCTGTTCAATTTTAATGATGTTCTATCCATGTTTTAAATATACAGTATTTTTGTTATTTCTGAAAGTAATAATTACAGGTAGTTTCTTTTTTAAAGTTTTCTTCAACGTTCTTCATTATCTCTGTTTCCCCTGAGTGCTATTTTTTGTTTGTTTGAGTCTCTGTCTTTCTTGTTGGAGTGTTTTTCAATGTATCGTGATATTTTAAATTATGTTCATTTTGAGTAAGACCTTAAACATTTGAAAGCTTTGCGTGAAGTGTCTGTATTTCCTTCCAGAGTGGTTGTATGGTGAGCTCCCTTTCTGTGAAGAACACTCAAACAATTCTATCTGGAGGTATTTTCTCTAAGATTCTTCAGCTTCCTCAGAAAGACCCAAAAATTCGGGCTGGCTACATAATTTACAAGGCCCAGTGCAAAATGAAAATGTGAGGTCTCCTATTGAAAAGTCAGAAAAAAAGTTCAGTTACAAATATTAAAATAGGTTCGGCGCAGTGGCTCAAGTCTATAATCCCAACAGTTTGGGAGACCAAGGTGGGTGGTTTGAGGTCAGGAGTTTGAGACCAGCTGGCCAACATGGTGAAACCCCATCTCTACTAAAAATACAAAAATTAGCCGGGCATGGTGGCGGGCACTTGTAATCCCAGCTACTTGGGAGGCTGAGGCAGGAGAATCACTTGAACTCGGGAGGCAGAGGTTGCAGTGAGCCAAGATGGCACCACTGCACTCCAGCCTGGGCGACAGAGTGAGACTCCATCTCAAAAAAAAAAAAAAAAAAGAAATACTAAAATATAAATCTTTTTCTTTTAAAAATGTCTTATTATTTATAACATGTAATGAGGTAACGGGGACACATATATAACAGCATAAACTACAAACAGCAAAGAAATAATGTTTTGGTGTCCTAATTTTATGTAAAACAATAAACCATAATACTTTAATAATGTATTAAATTGATTGACAAATCTTTCTGGCTTTTTTTCCGCAAGCTCATTTATTAAGTCATGAAAATTTATATTTTTGCCAACTTCATTTTCAATCTAGGTAATTGAAAGTGATGTCAATCATTCTTGGCAAATGCAAGATCTCAAATGATTTGTTATAATTTTTAGTCTGAAGAAGAAAACCAGGTGGAAAGAATAACATGAACAAAGGCAAAGAGATGGGAAAGAGGGAAGTAGTAAAACAGAACGGACAAGTCAGTGAGGGAAAATCTACATTAAGACAGCAAGGTGGCTCCTGCCTATAATCCCAGCACTTTGGGAGGCCAAGGTGGGAGGATCTGTCGAGCCCAGGCATTCAAGACCAGCCTGGACAACATGGCAAACCCCAACTCTACAAAAAAATACACAGATTAGCTAGGCATGGTGGCGTGTGCCTGTAGTCCCAGATATTTGGTAGGCTGAGGTGGGAGGATCACTTGAGCCTGGGAAGTTGAGGCTGCAGTGAGCTGTGATCATGTCACTGCACTCCGGCCTGGGTGACAAAACGAGACCCTGTCAAAAAAAAAAAAAAAAAAAGAGAGAGAGTCGTAAATACCAAGCACAAAACTATAAGAAATGACAAAAGTAGGGCACAGGAGCTATAAGTGGAAGAGAAAAGGGGAGCAACATGAGATGTAGAAAATTTCTCAGAAAGCAACTGTCTGAAACTTGATCAGACTCATCAGACTGAGGTTGTCAGTATTGAATGTAACCAAGAGGGTATAGGAGAATAAATAAAAGAAATGATGATTAGAGATGTGCAGTGATGTTTGGGAGGTCAATTTCAGTAAAATAGCGGGACCACAATTCAGAAATAAGTTAAGAGGTGAAAAGTACAAGAAGCAATGCAGAAAAGTGCTATGGAAATGGACAGCCAACAGAAGGAATGCAGAAATATGAGCAATCTAGAGATAGAAAGGGAATATAGAGACCACAGTCTAGACCCTTCACTTTACAGATGTGGAAACTGAGGCCCGAGGAGGTGACCAATTCCTTTACTTAACCTGGTTAGCAATGGAACTTAGACAGAAAACCTGCACAGATGAAATGGTAATTCAGGAAGGATAAGGATCAAAGGAACACTTTCTGTCTCCAAAGAAGATTCCCTTTAATGCCTCAGTTTTCCTTTAGGACCTCCCCTCCTTTTTCTGGTACCATGGACACACGGTCTTGAAATTATTTTCAACATATCTGATAGAAAACTATGACTATGATACTTCATTGCTGAAAAAAATGCAATGCTGATTTGGGCCAGGGAAAGAGAAATCTGTCTATCATACTTTTTTATTCTTATAGGTATTATGCATTCCTGAAGCCTGGAAGACAGGAAGAGTTACTCATACTAAATTTGAAATGCATCACTATAATAATCCTGATAGTACTCCACCCTGTCCAACTCCAGAGATAACAAATAACCCTACAATAACTATCCACCTACAGAAATGGACACAGTATGGTAAAGCCATTCATTAAAAAAAAATCACCCCATTATGGATAATTCACAATGAGCTGGCAAACATCATTTGGCTATGAGCAAAGCTCATCAAGAAACACCCTAATAATGTATATATAAAGGCAAACCAAGCTGTTTGAGTAGGCCGTTCACCATTAGAGCATCACTGCAGAAACAAAGGCTCCAGCCTCCGGACACCATGTCTATGCGCTTTTCTTCTACCTCCAGGAGACTTGGCTCTTGCGGGGGCACTGGCTCTGTGAGGCTGTCTAGTGGGGGAGCAGGCTTTGGGGCTGGAAACACATGCAGTGTGCCAGGCATTGGAAGTGGCTTCTCCTGTGCTTTTGGGGGCAGCTCATCTGCAGGAGGCTATGGCGGAGGTCTGGGCGGGGGAAGTGCTTCCTGTGCTGCCTTCACAGGGAATGAGCACGGCCTCCTCTCTGGCAATGAGAAGGTGACCATGCAGAACCTCAACGACCGCTTGGCCTCCTACCTGGAGAATGTTCGAGCCCTAGAGGAGGCCAACGCTGACTTGGAGCAGAAGATCAAGGGGTGGTATGAGAAATTTGGACCTGGTTCTTGCCGTGGCCTTGATCATGATTACAGCAGATATTTCCCAATTATTGATGAACTTAAGAACCAGGTAAGAAACGCCATGGCGTGAGTGTTAGCACTCCTGAGAGTGTTTAGCCACTCACAGATGCACAAATGTATAAGCTATCACAATAACAGGGCTTTGCCCTCAGCTTCTAAATTTTAGGAGTTGATTTTCAATATTAAAAATAATTTCTAATAAATTCTAATATTTGAACGTGGCACATCCATCATGTGGTATTAGGTATGTGCGTATGCTTTTGGTAATATTAAAATATCAAAAGCTGCCCAATGTCTCCAGTTATATATTTATAGACTTTCCCATAGAAAGAGCTTTTTTTAATGGTTGGGGTGGGAAATAAAAGAGACCATACCTGGCCGGGCACAGTGGTTCATGCCTGTAATCCCAGCACTTTGGGAGGCCAAGGCAGGTGGATCACTTGAGATTAGGGGTTCAAGACCAGCCTGGCCAACATGGTGAAACCCTGTTTCTACTAAAACTACAAAAATTAGCTGAGCGTGGTGGCACATGCCTGTAATCCCAGCTACTTGGGAGGCTGAGGCACGAGAATCACTTGAATCTGGGAGGTGGAGGTTGCAGTGAGCCAAGATCGTGCCACTGCACTCCAGCCTGGGCAACAAAGCCAGACTCGGTCTCAAAAAAAAAAAAAGAGAGAGAGAGACCATACTTAAATTACCCATCTTCAAAAGAATTGTCTGATTATTAGAGACAGATGCCAGAAATATTACTATAATTTCATGTGTAATTTTATTTCAAGGAACTTTGAAATGCATCTTAAATATTTCCTCAATCTTAACTAACTTTTCATTTGTCAGATAATTTCTGCAACTACCAGTAATGCCCATGTTGTCCTGCAAAATGATAATGCAAGACTAACAGCTGATGACTTCAGACTAAAGTAAGTAGAGCTGAAGATAAACAGGAAAAAAAAGTTGTCTAAGCATTTTTTCTCCTTTATTCTTCTAAGTTATTTGAGGTTGTCTCAAGTCTTTGTTCTTGTTTATTCAGGTATTTGTTTTAAACAAAATGCCTGTTAGAATGAGTAACTAGCTGAGCAACAAATTTTACTTGGGAAATTTGGGTACTAACAAAAACGAGGGTCAAAGTCATATGAGAAAGAATTTTGGCTATTCCCATTCTCTTGCTTCAGTGAAATGTATTTATTGCATGATAGATGACCTAACTGAAGTTTTTTTGTTGTTTTTTTTGTTTGTTTGTTTGTTTTTTTGAGACGGAGTCTCGCTCTGTCGCCCAGGCTGGAGTGCAGTGGCGAAATCTCGGCTCACTGCAAGCTCCGCCTCCTGGGTTCACACCATTCTCCTGCCTCAGCCTCCCGAGTAGCTGGAACTACAGGCGCCCACCACCGCGCCTGGCTAATTTTTTGTATTTTTTTTAGTAGAGACGGGGTTTCACCGTGATCTCGATCTCCTGACCTCGTGATCCGCCCGCCTCGGCCTCCCAAAGTGCTGGGATTACAGGCATGAGCCACCGCGCCCGGCCTGAAATTTTAAGTATTATCTTAGTAGTTTTACCTCAAAGCTTAGTCTGAGTTGTATGATGATCTAAAAAGTGATGTGCCATGTCTAATGACTAATGATGAAACTTCCAAATACTTTTCTAAGGTTTGAAAACGAGCTAGCGCTTCACCAGAGCGTTGAGGCGGACATCAATGGTTTGCGCAGAGTCCTGGATGAGCTGACCTTGTGCAGAACGGACCTGGAGATCCAGCTGGAAACTCTCAGTGAGGAGCTCGCTTACCTCAAGAAGAATCATGAGGAGGTAGAAGCTCCACCCGGCTGGCTCTCACAATCGCCTCCCTCCCAAATTTTAAAACTAATTTCAGATGATAAATATAATATCTTAAATTAACATTCAAGAAGGAACCTGTCAGTTTCTCCATAAGGCTTAGATTGTTTGAGACGCTTCTATTCATCCTTCTCAAAAGAAACAAACCTCCCAAAAAGTTTCTAACCCTATAGATTTTGTCCATCTGACTCCTTTAAAAATATTCAGGCCGGACGCGGTGGCTCATGCCTATAATCCCAACACTGTAGGAGACTCAGAATGGAGGATCGCTTGAGGCCAGGAGTTCGAGGCTGCAGTGAGCCATAATTGCACCACTGCATTTCAGCCTAAGCATCAGAGCGAGACCCTAACTCAAAAAATGCAATAAATAAAATATTCAGATCCTAATTCCGTTAAACAAATATCTTTCAGGAAATGAAAGCTCTTCAGTGCGCGGCTGGAGGCAACGTGAACGTGGAGATGAACGCGGCCCCCGGGGTAGACCTCACGGTTCTGCTGAACAATATGCGAGCTGAATACGAAGCCCTTGCAGAGCAGAACCGCAGGGACGCGGAGGCCTGGTTCAACGAAAAGGTAAAACCACGCTTGGGTGCGCTCCCGGGACCCCGGGCGCGGACTCAGCCCCAGCGCCCTAACGCGGCCCCTGCCGTTCCAGAGCGCCTCGCTGCAGCAGCAGATCTCTGACGACGCTGGCGCCACCACCTCAGCCCGGAATGAGCTTACCGAGATGAAACGCACTCTTCAAACCCTTGAGATTGAACTTCAGTCCCTCTTAGCAACGGTAAGCGAAAAGTTACGAAACAGATTTGCTTTAGAAATTGAGAAAAAAATAATCTAAGATAATTTTCTTCCAACATAATTACATATTTTAGTTTTTAACCATTAATTACAGTGCTTGACATAAGACACATTTGCATTTTGCACATGACAATCCTCTTTGCCTACAAAGTATAGCTGGATGCCAATAATTATGAAATATTAAAAATTAGCAAATACAGTCAAGATACTGGAAAAAGAAAATCGTTTTGACTTTGAATCTTCTATCATAAGTCAAAATATCAAAAACTACTCATATGTGGAAGCTAAAAAAGTTGATCTCAGAAGTAGAGAGTGGGATAAGTGCTTACTAGAGCCTGGGAAGGGGATGGGGGGATAGGAAGAGGTTGGTTAAAGGATACAAAATTACAGCGAAATAGGAAGAATCAGTTCAAGTGTTCTATAGTACTGTAGAATGACTACAGTTAAGAATAATTTATTCTATAATTTCAAATAGTTCAAAGAGAGGATTTTGAATGTTCCCAACACACACAAAAAAGATAAATGTTTGGGACATTGGATATGCTAATTGCCCTGATTCTATCACTACACATTGTGTGTTTTGAAATATAATTATGGAACCCCATAAATAATACAATTCTTATGTGCCCATTTAAAAAAAAAAGAAAAAATCCTACTGCTTAAAGAGAGCAAAAATACATTTGCACCACTCCTAGCTTCATCTAGCATTCCTTTTGGCCACTCAATTAAGAGCACTTACAAGTTCCTTTGTAAGTGGCATAGACAGAGGAAAAGTCGAGGCATGAAGGCTGACTATAAAACTAAACATGTGTAATGATAATCATAACTGCTTTCATTAAGGGTTTGCCCAGCACTTCCGCCCACATGTGAGTCCACAACAACCCTGGGGCACGGGCAGGGCAGACGTTATAACTCATGTCATTATTTCCAAAAGAGGATTCTGAGATTCGAAGAGGTTAAGCAATTCCCACAGTCCCACAGTTGGGTATGAAGGAATCCAGAAGTTCTCTCCAAATTTTCTAACTCCCAAGTCTATACTTTTCCCACTATGGCTAGTAAACCACCAGAGTTTATCCACAGATGAGGCTATGAATGTATATCAAATCAAGGCTTTATATAAAAAATACTTGCAGGTGAAAGGATAAGACACTCTCATCTTCATTCCATGTAAAATTGCAGTGAGTGTTCCCTCTGAGTATCTCTGTAAACCCATTCAGATTCACAAGCCAATGAATTGAACTACTGTATTTAAAGTCTAAGAAGGTAATTATTTTCTGTGGTTTATTCTACTCATGGAACATTTATGCAGTTCACTGCAGGATGACTTTTTAATAGAAGAGCTACAATCCTCATGAGACAAGACTGTCACATGGCTAGAAATGAGTAGCAAAGTATAGGCGGACTTCTAGTTGTGGGTAAAGTAGCAAATTGTGCCAAACTCTACAAGCACAGGCTATATTGGTGCAGGGGAGGGATCTTTCAGTCTGTGCCCTATGAAGAGACAATTTCATCTTTTTTAGCACACCTGGGCATCTGAAGGACATTCAGCACCAGCTTTGTCATTCTCAAATAGAAAAGTAGTATGACATTTAATAAAGGCAACAATTAATATTGAACAAGTGAAATCTTTTGGGTAAATATAGTTATTTGCATGATGTAAGGATAATTCTCTTAATTATCTCTTAAATGCTTTGGCTTATTCTAAAACACTGTGACCTTTTCTATTAAACCATGTCTTACCAAACTACAGAAACACTCCCTGGAGTGCTCCTTGACAGAGACCGAGAGCAACTACTGTGCACAGCTGGCGCAGATCCAGGCTCAGATCGGGGCCCTGGAGGAGCAGCTGCACCAGGTCAGAACCGAGACCGAGGGCCAGAAGCTCGAGTATGAGCAGCTCCTTGACATCAAGGTCCACCTGGAAAAAGAAATTGAGACCTACTGCCTCTTGATAGATGGAGAAGATGGGTCAGTATTGCCATCATTGAGAAAACAATTCATTTTTAAGGTTACTAAAGATGATTTGAAATCAAGTACAAAATATCTATGATCTAGATCACGCATAGATAGTACTCTTTTAGTGTTATTTCAGAATGCAGTGAATTCCCACCTTAAATCATTATTTTTCAGTTTCCTCAGTAAAACAGAATGAAATAATTAATATAAGCGCTCTATACTTTTACAGCTCCTGTTCTAAATCAAAAGGCTATGGAGGCACAGGAAATCAGACAAAAGGTAAACAAAAGCGGTGTTAGGCATTCAGTGTTTATTTGTATGTGTTTCAAATGATCTTTTATTTCCTATTTATGAATTTGATAAATTCTAAACAGTTTATATGTGGCATTTTAGATTCATCTAAAACCACCATTGTCAAAACAGTTGTTGAAGAAATAGATCCTCGTGGCAAAGTTCTCTCATCCAGAGTTCACACCGTGGAAGAGAAATCCACCAAAGTCAACAACAAGAATGAACAGAGGGTGCCTTCCTGAACTCCAGCCTCTGAGACAGAATGGCCCCCAAATTAAAATACCAAAATGAAGCTAGTTTCCTGGATAAGGGTCCCCTTATTTTTCTGCTTCCAATGAATTAAGACAAGTTATTTTTAGAATAGTACCATTTCTTTGGCTTTTTCTCTATGGTGGTGTTTCAATAAAAGTTCTTCCTGTTGCAAGTCATCTTCCCTGGTTCTGGCCAATCTTTGCATTTTAGATATACCCTCCCCAATGGGAGCTGAATTTTCTCTTTAATTTCTTCTGTTTAATTCAACGGTCTTCACAAGTTGGAAGTAAGTTTAACGTGAAAACTAGTTGGAGTCTTTTTGACTTCTCTGTAAAATTTTGTCTCCCTTGTCTCAGTACGAAAAGTACTTACTGAGAACACACTATGTGCCAGATAACGAGGATAAAACAGTTAATAAGATCCAGTCCCTGAGGTCAATATGCTCATAGACGTAGAAATAAGAAACTGAAGAATCAGAAACAAACTTAAACATAAAGGAAAGGCTATAAGTAGTGATATTTGAAGGTAGAAGGGGAAAAATTTTGAGGGCTGTGAGGACAAGGATAAGAGGAGAATTCCAGCAGGAATCTTATTCATAATCTTGATCACTCCACCATAAGGGTAGGAATTCACAGGTTCTCTCCTTCGTTTTTGCCGTCCAAGACTGCAGAGCCATGTGGCGCTCAAGTCAAAGGTAACTTTTAGTGCAATAATTTCAGCACCTACCATTAATGAATCTATTTCAAGGCTGGGAGTGGGAGGAGGTTAAACTCAGCAGAAAACCCTCCGGAGGTTTATTTGTGGGTGAGAGATTTGGCTCCCCCTCACCAATCCCGTAACAGAAACAGCCTGTTTTTCTCTGGAACCAGTGTCCTATTACTGAACTCTGTAGAATCGGCTCAGCACAGTTGAAACAGTCACTTTCAAGCTGTCTTTCCTCCTCTTTTTCCCACTCATGTAATAATACCTAAGCGAATGTAAGGCAGATACCCTGTCACTTAACTTTTTAATTAACCAGTCCTCACATCATATACCCTCATATCAAAATTAGGAAAAGGAAACATCCTACTACGTAAGAGTTGAAAAGTTACATTCACGCAAAAACCTGTGCACAGATGTTTATAGCAGCTTTATTCGTAATTGCCAAAACTTGGAAGCAACCAAGATGTCCTCTTGGTTGACGAATGAATAAATAACTGTGGTACCTCTAGACAACAGAATATTATTTAGTGCTAAAAAGCTATGAGCTATTAAGCCATGAAAAGACACAGAGGAACCTTAAATGGGTATTACTAAGTGAAAGAAGCCAATCTGAAAAGGCTACATACTGTATGACCCCAACTATATGACATTCTGTACAAGGCGAAACTATGGAGATAGTAAAAAGATAAGTGGCTGCCAGAAATTGGAGGGGAGGGATGCACAGGCAGAACACAGAGGATTTTTAAGGCTGTGAAAATACTCTGGATAATACCATAAGAATGGATACGTGTCATTATACATTTTCCAAACCCGTAGAATGTACAACACTAAGAGTAAACGGTAATACTAAAAAGTCTTTAATTTTTTTTTTTTTTTTTTTTTTTGAGACAGTCTCGCTCTGTCGCCGAGGCTGGAGTGCAGTGGCGCCATCTTGGCTCACTGCAAGCTCCACCTCCTGGGTTCAAGCCATTCTCCTACCTCAGCCTCCCGAGTAGCTGGGACTACAGGCGCCCGCCATCACGCCCGTCTAATTTTTTTGTATTTTCAGTAGAGACAGGGTTTCACCATGTTAGCCAGGATGGTCTCGATTTCCTGACCTTGTGATCCACCTGCCTCGGCCTCCCAAAGTGCTGGGATTACAGGCGTGAGCCACCAAATACTTAGCTCAGATTTCACAGTATTTGAAACGCCTGACCACCAACTCACCATAACTCAGGAAATAAATTCTTTCTGCTAAAACCAGGCCGATATTCAAGACCTTTAAATATGACTTCCAGGAAAGAGTCAATAATAGTTGATAACCAGCACTTACTAGGTGCTAGACTCTGTTCTAAGCATCATTTATTCCTCACAACAACCCTATGAGGTAGGTACTGTTATCATCCTCGTTTTACAGATAAAGAAACTGAGGCAGAGACTGGTTGAGTAATTTGCCCAAGATCAAACAGCTAATAACATGAAGTGCTGAAATACGTAAACCACACAGAATGGCTCAGAGTCTGGTGCTTCACCACGACATAATACCATGCTAGTGAGAACCTTATGACTCCACCTTCCCTATAACAAGAGAAGGGATAAAGAAACTACGTGCATGCTCACTCCAGTCGGTCTGAGATTAGCAGAGACATCAGTATCTCCTTCTTCCCAAAACAAACCAGGGAAGCCATTTTGTGAGAGGACTTAGTATACCAGAATCTGATTCTCAGAAAAAAAAAAAAAAAAAAAAAACAACTAGGAATCTAGTGACAAAACAAACCTCATTCAAGCTCAAGAAAAATGGTTATCTAACAGAAATATAGAATGTGAATTTTAAACAACAGCGTACTTGAAACTAAACAATAAATGTATCGGGGGGAAATTAGCATATGATAATTAGCATAAGATAATGTAATGAAAAACTTTATCCTGAAATAAGGAGACAGCAACACTGCATAAAGCTTAATTCGATTTATTTTGAATATCTAAAATACGTATGCACATCATGTAATGTTCTACTACCTAGTAGATTATCAAGAAATGATCTATTATGTACATCCATTCTTGCCATGGATAAAAGAATCAATCCCGGGGGAAGAAATGTACAGACTGAAGTGGTCCAGAGAATTTGTTAAATCTATCTCCACTTCCAGAAAGAACTAGAGCATACCTAAATTTTTAAAATAAGTATTAGTTTAGAGGAAAATCTATAATTAAAATAATTTAAAAGACCTACTCACATGAGTAAATAGGCAAACACATTTCAAGAAGGAGTTAAGCATCATATATTCCAGTCCTGCTTTGATATAGAAATGCTTTGTAATCTGTGTGGCCACTTAGCTTCAGAGACAACTCATCTCCAAAATGGTCCTAATAATATGTGTTTAACTTGTTTCACAAAAGATAATTTGTAGTTATAAAGTATCTAGAGATAAATAGATTATGTTAATAATACTTTGAAATCTCATAATAACTCACCTAAGAAACTCAAGCCTTATAAGCCATTAAACTGACAATATTCTCTGTTTTTCTTGTTTTATTCCTGGGAAAAATGAGCAAAAGATTAAAAATTTGACCAGGTCACAACAAAATCAGTAAAAAGTCTCTAAACAGGAACTGTATCTAGGTTATCATGCACTGTTCTAAACATAAGCTGATGGTCCAGTTAATAGCTTTGTATTTATTATTTATTTTTAAATATTTTTGATTTAGAAAATCCATGCAGTCCACTAAATGTTCCATACGTTTTAGTGACAGTAATGTTGGATGTTTTCCAAAGGATTCACTATCCACAACATTGAAAAATATCATTCAGAAAAAAATTACTGTTTCAAAACTAAACCCATAATTAGTTAACCAATCAATTTGTATCATTATAGGTGATAGAGACCTGACCCTGTCTGACATGTCCACTTTATTATAATAATTTAAATAGTTAACATTTAAAAATGTTTGTGCCTTTCAAACTGTCTTATCATCATTCATGATTGGAACTGCTCAACATTCATTTGAGACTCTTTGATGCTATTATTTTCATTTGCCCAGTAGGGAAATGATCCAAGCCTGGATAACTTCCCAAGAGCATCAAGGCAAGAGAATAAAGAGTACTTCCCTGTGACAACTTATCTTGTCTCTAGGGTACCATAAGTACTGGTTTTCTAGGTAATGATGAAAACACCTCCCTCCTTATGTATTTTACTCCTTGCTAATCAATATGATGCTCACTTCTCAAAATAATTCCTAATGTCTTAAATACATATATTTAAACTAAAAGACAGTAAACACTATTTAGGGGTAGGGAAGTGAACAATTTGGAGACTGTTAGTTGAATTGATGTCCTGCTCCTGGACCGAACCAAGAAATCTCAATCAAATTAATTCTCCACCATCATCACATATTCATGAATTATATTGAAATTAATAATAAGCAGGACTGCAGGATTTCTATTACTTCAGTTTTCAATTCAAGAAATGGTAGATTTCTTTTAAAATCTCCCACTACCAAAAGATCAATAGATGCTGAGATTTTCTGGTTTCAATAAGAAGGAAGACACACACCCAGACACCCAGGGCAGTGGCTCACACCTGTAATGCTGGCTGCAGGAGGCTGAGCTGGGTGCTGAGGCTGAGGATCACTGGAGCCAGGAGTTCGAGACCAGCCTGGGAAACACAGCGAGACCACATCTCTTTAAAAAAAGGAAAAAAGAAAAATAAAAGAAACAAAGGAAGGAAGAAAGGAAGCACTCAATGAAGTGGGAATACTAGAAATACTCTATGAGCATTAACAGGACAAAAGTAGGAGACATTTCTCATTGGAATTATTAATTCTTTGTTATATGTGGCAGGGGGAGAATCTAGATTCTATTAATATTCCAGTGGCCAAAAAGATGCACATTTAGTCATATTTAATTTTGGCCTTTGAGGCTATATGATTTAGTTTTACTTCACCTGGCACCATTTTTATATATAAAAAATATCCTTGGGGCACCTTTCCACCTACAGACTGGACGCTGTTAAAAATCACCCAATTGTGAAAAACAACAATTAGGATGCAAGTAAATTTTATTACAGACTGGCATAGTCAAGACTGAAATGACCCAGTGAATCCTATAAAAGGCCAAGGGAGCTAACGAGTGTGGAAGGTGAACCCTGGCTTTGCTCCTCTTTCTGGGAAGGGGTTGCCCGGCTGTGCTGCCACCATGTCTTTTCGACTTTCTGGTGGATCCAGGCGGATCTGCTCGCGAACTGGGTCTGGTAGGCTGTCCGGTGGAGGAACAGGCTTCGTGGCTGGGAATGTGTGTGTTGGATCGGGAGCAGGAAGCAGCTTTTCTTGTACTCTTGGGGGCATCTCTTCTGGAGGAAGCTTCTGCAATAGCAGTGGAGGGTTGGGAAGTGGTGCCTGTGCTGGTTTTCTTGGCAATGAGCACAGCCTCCTCTCTGGGAATGAAAAGGTGACCATGCAGAATCTCAACGACCGCCTGGCATCCTACCTGGACCATGTGCATGCTCTGGAGGAGGCCAACGCAGACCTGGAGCAGAAGATCAAGGGCTGGTACGAGAAATGTGAGCCTGGCTCTTCCCGGGGACACGATCATGACTATAGCAGATACTTCTCAGTCACAGAAGATCTTAAAAGGCAGGTAAGAAATAGGGATTTGCATACTTTTACTACAGACTTTGTGTGTGGATAATTTAAAGAAGAGAAACTATAAAATGTGCTTAACAAATTTATGTGATGTAAGATTTGTTCACTCGGTATTTCCAGTGCTAAGCACAGTACCTGGCAATAAAATCTTGTAGAATTAAATCATGAAAAAGAAATCATTTCAAAACAGATATATTCACTTCGTTTTTCATATATTTAGCTCATACCATTTGATCAAAAGTAATAAAAGTATCTATGTGGCTCTTAAGCTCTGGATGCTTATTATCTGAAGAAAATCCAGATTTCTTTAACATAGAAAAAAGATACTAAAACAGATGTTTGACAGATTAAGAAGATATAAAATCACACTGAGGTCTGGAGCCTCCTTTGACTTTTGGTGATTAACATTTTTCACAATCTTCCCTATTTAGATTATTTCTGCAACCATCTGCAATGCCAGCATTGTTCTACAAAATGACAATGCCAGACTGACCGCTGATGACTTCAGGCTGAAGTAGGTGAAAACAAACTGATTAATTATATTAATAAAAGTTAAAATATTACAATTGGATTAAGGAATATAATTTTGCTTTGAAAACCAAAATGTTTTTCTAAAGCCAGACTAGATCAATAAAGAAATTGAATTAAATAAGCCCTTATAAAAAGATCTATCATGGTTGGATGCAGTAGCTCATGCCTATAATCCCAGCACCTTGGGAGGCTGAGGCAGGCAGATCACTTGAGGTCAGGAGTTCAAGACCAGCCTGGCCAACGTGGCAAGACCCTGTCTCTACTAAAAGTACACACACAAAAAAATAGTCAGGCATGGTGGCTCACTCCTGTAATCCCAGCTACTCGGGAGGCTGAGACACGAGAATCACTTGAACCCGGAAGGTGGAGGTTGCAGTGAGCTAAGATGGGGCCACTGCACTTCAGCCTGGGTGACAGAGTGAGACTGTCTCAAAAACAAACAACAACAAAAAAAGAGCTATTACATATTTTTTAAAATCTAAAATCTAGCAATATTTTATTTAATTGTTAAGCACATTGGATGGCAAAAATCAACTCTGAAGAAATAACATCCCCAAAATACAATTCATGAATTGTTAGGTATCTCAAACCATTTTAGCAGTTTGCCATTGCAAGAAGCTTCAGAAGTATGTACAGAACATCATATCTTTCAGCATACAAAATATCTTAAAAAGTTGTGCTTTGCACCTGCCTACGATGACAACTCTCAGGTGCCTTACTAATCTTTCAGGTATGAAAATGAGCTGGCTCTGCACCACAGTGTTGAGGCCGACACCAATGGTCTTCACAGAGTGTTGGATGAGCTGACCCTTTGTACAACTGACCTGGAGATACAGTGTGAGACTCTCAGTGAGGAATTGACCTACCTCAAAAAAAGTCACGAGGAGGTAAGGAAGCCTGCAGAGTGGCTTCATACAGTGTCTAATTTCCTTCTTCAAGTCCACTGTTCATTTCGTAGCAGGGCATGAACATCAATCAAAATCCTCCACTGAGGATGAATACCGATCCCTTTTCTAGGAAATGGAAGTCTTGCAATGTACAGCTGGGGGGAACGTGAACGTGGAGATGAATGCAACCCCAGGAGTGGACCTAACTGTCCTGTTGAACAACATGAGGGCTGAGTATGAGGACTTGGCTGAGCAGAACCGCAAAGACACTGAAGCCTGGTTCAACGAGAGGGTAGGTCTATGGCAAATTACAAAGGGCTTGCTCAGGAGACAATCAGGCCAGTCACTAACCCTTTCGACAATTACACTTCAGAGTGCAACGCTGCAACAACAGATTTCCGATCATGAGGGAGCAGCCACAGCAGCCAGAAATGAGCTGACCGAATTAAAACGCAATCTGCAAACCCTGGAAATAGAACTTCAGTCCCTCATGGCTGTGGTACGTAGGAATCGCCATTGAATTGAATATATGTGTGAATATGTATAAGTCAATACAGATATAAAAATACATATAACACCAAATACGTATAACCATTTACATATGACTAAAAGTATAAAATATATTAAATATCAAGAATTCTGTCCCTAAACTCACCAATTCCAAAACTTGAAAAATGCCTTTTTACAATAGAGGAATTTTTTTAAATCTTGCAAATGTTGATTTTCAATTGAAAATATTCAGACCTTATACAAATAATTATTTCTACCTTGAGAATATTTAAAATATGACCATGCCGGCCAAGCACAGTGGCTCACGCCTGTAATCCCAGCACTTTGAGAGGCCAAGGCAGGTGGATAACTTGAGGTCAGGAATTCAAGACCAGCCAGGTCAACATGGTGAAACCCCATCTCTACTAAAAATATAAAAATTAGCTGGGTGTGGTGGCATGCACCTGTAATCCCACATACTCAGGAGGCTGAGGCAGGAGAATCACTTGAACCTAGGAAGACAGGCTGCAGTGAGCCAAGATCATGCCACTGCACTCAACCTGACTGACAGAGCAAGACACCGTCTCAAAAAAATAAATAAAATAATATAAGATGACCATGCCGTTTCTCTTTTACACATTCAAGCTTCACTTTGCTTGTCTTTCAGAAACATTCCTATGAATGCTCCTTGGCTGAGACTGAAGGAAATTACTGCAATCAACTCCAGCAAATTCAGGATCAGATAGGGGTGATGGAGGAACAACTGCAACAGATTCGAACAGAAACAGAAGGCCAGAAGCTGGAGTATGAACAGCTTCTTGATGTAAAAATGTTTTTAGAAAAAGAAATTGAAATTTATTGCAACTTACTAGATGGAGAAGAAAGGTAAAAATTAACTTGCAAAAAAAAAAAAAACCTCACATTAACTAGGTTTTCTCACAGTATAGGTATGCCAATATTGCATCCTAGAATTTCCTACTCTGGAGATAATACATATTTTTCCTCAGGAATGTATATTATTGCAGCCAAGTGAAATTAAAACATGCAGAAATTTGAAAATCAAATTTCTAAGTATGCAAAATGTTTGTATGTATAATATATAAAGGACATTTAAATATAGAATATTTAACAATTCCAGTACTCCAATTCAAGGGGAAAATTGCTTTCTGTGATTTAGTGTGTAAGCACATTTCTTATAAATAACTCACTCTTTTTTCTTATCACTTCACTAGTTACCCCACATGTACCTTGTATTAAAGATGAGCAATGAAGATATAGGAAGAATTAATTGGAGAGGCACCATAGTTTCTTAGTCAATAGCAACAGCCCTGGAATTGCAGCCCTGGCTGTGAATCAAATACTGAGTGAATTATGAGCACATTGTTTAACCTTTTCAAATGCAGTTTCCTCATTGATGAAATTGTGATAAAGCCAAAACCATACTTATAACAAATCTCAACTATAATGTCTCACTACGTAGGTAAAGAGCTTGTGACAGTGGCATACACAGAAAAGGTATTTGGTAATCACTGCCTATTACTAAATGCTTGCCCATGGCCGCATAGTGAGGAGGTAACGTCTTGCACACTCCAAGGTCCATCAGCCCTCTGCAGCCTATTCTCACAGGAACCCAACAGTGATTGCTCCCTCCTCAGAACAAAGCACTCATTACACCACTCACTTTTCACTTAATTTACAGCACTTTTCATGTTATAGGTAACTTTTTGCATGTGTATACTTTATTTCCAACCGTAAAAACTGTGTCTTGGTTCTATATTTTCTGCAGCACCTAGCCCAGCAACACCTTCTTCATGGTAGGCACTCCAAACACATTCATTGGCCAGTTGATTGAAAAGTCAGAGTGAGAAATATTGCTAGATGAAAGAGGTAATTTCTGGTCATGAGAAAATTTCTATTCATAAACATCCGTTTAATCTCTTCTTTCACTATGTTGAAGTCATGAAAAGCTTATTAATGTCCTTTAAATATATAAGGAATTTGAATCTTATTGAAACTAGAATTCCAAAACTCTTATTTCCAATTTAGAGGTATTTATAAGCTCACTAAGGAAAGAAAAAAAAATGCAATAATTTACTCTTCTCTTCACAGAAAAAGCAAATCCACATGTTACAAATCAAAAGGATACAGGCCTGTGAATTCTGGAAATCAAGCCAAAGGTATAGACAGATTTTTTTTACCTGGCGTAACTCCTTAAACTCCATCAATTGTGTTAACTAAGTTACTTATTTTTTAACTAAATAAAATTTGTTTTTAAGTTTATTTTTGGTGAATAAAGGGATGAGGGGTCATTATGATAGTTCTTAATGTTTGTATTTTATATTCCTGTAGATCAACAGATGTGGTCAAATTATGAAATTACTGAAATTAGGAATTAATCCCACAACATATTTCTTACCTGGAGTGCATTATCTTTCATAGTTTCAATACTTTGATAAAAGAGCTACTTTATCTTAAACCACAAAAATAGGGCAAGTTGGTATTTAAAAGAAGACAACATTACTTGCAGCCAGCCTTTACTGCCTGATACTTAGATTGTTTTAATCCATGTTTCATTTATGTTTTCAAACGCCCATTGCTCTAAAAGCAGTGGCAAATATAAGAGAGATAGTCCAGGCTCTTGCTAAACACTGACTTCAAACACAGTATTATATATCAATTTACTGCAAACTTGCAAAAAACATTTTTAAAAAGGAAACATTTTTTAAAAGGTGCAGTGGTTCATGCTTGTAATCCCAGCACTTTGGGAGGCCAAGGCAGGTGGATCACTTGAGGTCAGGAGTTCAGGACCAGCCTGGTCAACATGGTGAAACTCCATCTCTACTAAGAATACAAAAATTAGCCAGGCATGGTGGCAGGCACCTGTAATCCCAGCTACTCAGGAGACTGAGGCTGAAGAATCACTTGAACCCGGGAGGCAGAGGCTGCAGTGAGCCGAGATCGTGCCACTGCACTCCAGCCTGGGTGACAGAGCGAGACTCCTTCTCAAAAAAACAAACAAACAAAAAGCATACCTATTATGGCTACTTTTCAACCTGTTAAAAAATGACCACTAATGTTTTATTTATTTTATTTTAGACTCAACAGAAGAAACTATTGTCAAAACAGTGGTTGAGGAACTGGATCAAATTGGCAATGTCCTTTCACTGAGAGTCCACTCAGTTGAAGAAAAGTCCTCTAAAATAAGCAACATTACAGTAGAGCAACGAGTACCTTCTAAAGCACCATAATGAGGAAAAAGTTATTTAGAAAGAAAGAAAGAAAGAAAGAGAGAGAGAGAAAGAAAAAGGAAAGAAAGAAAGCAAGCAAGCAAGCAAGCAAGCAAGCAAGCAAGCAGGCCTTTGCAAAAATCCTACTGGTCAAATAACCTAAGGAAATTATTCATTTCTGTTCTTAAAGATAAAAGGGCTAGAATTTGTTCTCCTTCTCTTCCTTTTCTCATGTTCTATGCATGTAATCCTTTTCCAGAGTAGAAAAATCCTGCTCTGTCCTTAATTTTAGTTCTTATTTTGGGGGCCTTTTTTGACATTTCATTAAAAATTCTTCTGTTGCAAGTTTTTTTTTAATATCTGATTCTTTTTAATTTCTAAAGTTGATCACAATGTGGCAATACTAAGGACCTGCTAATAAAATAATGTGTTTCATTTCATAGTCACAGTTACCTCAATTAATAACAGAATAAGGTGGAAAGAGCACTAGCCCTAATGTCTGGTCCCAAATCTGTCCCTGATTGACTATGTAAATAAGTTGATCTTCTTGTGTTTGAACGTCTATGGACATAAAAGAAGAAGATAATACCCACTGATCACTAGGATTTGTTTACCCTTACAATGCCTAGCCTGGGTGATCAGCAAATGTTTGCTGTAAAATCTGAACCTGGAAAGCTGTTTTTCCATTTTCCAGCACATGCATCTATCTCTCTGCCCCTACCATGGTAATGACTAAGCAAATTTAGAACTCAAGCCTAGGGGTGGTTCTAAATCTTGCTCATATTCTCCTGCACACAAAATTCTGCCTGACATCCTTACTAAATTATTTTGGAAAGTGCAACTGGGATTGGAAAGCAGCAAAGTTCTAGGCTAAAGAGGTTTTTTTCATTTGGAGCAGAATGAGGCAGTGACCTCTATAATCACTTGGATTTCCAACTTGCATGGCAAGAACAACATTGAAAGGTTTTAATCAACTGGCATATAGACAATGTGGGATTCAAAATGGCTCATGAAGACTGAACTGCACCATTTCAGGGTGCTAAACCCTCTGAGGTTGCATTTTACAAGTCTCATATATAGGCTTGGTCACCGTTATTTCCTGCTTCCACATAAGGTAGTTGACCTTAGCCTGATGACACTTTCTGGAGATGTAGATACAGCTGAAAGTTCCTTTTGTCAGGGTCTTCCTGTGATGAATGGTCCCAACCATGATGACAAAGGCCATATTTCAATGGTATGGAGTTAGATTAAGTCTGGTTAGAAGCACTTTCAATTGCAGAACTATAGTGACAATATCTTACATTTACCGAGTGTGTTTTAACTCACTTTACATGCATTATCCAATTTAATTTTCATAAATGCTTATGAGGTAGGTGTTTTATCATCTTTATTTTATATATGAGGAAAACAGATACTCAGAGATTAAGAAATTTCTCCAGGGCTACAAAGCTGACATGTAGCCGGGCTTAGATGCAAATCCAGATCTCCTCTGCCATGGTGATTTGAGTTCCATTGAACAGAACAAAAATAAGCATAGGAATTCACTGTTTTCACACTAAGTTTCCATTACCACCCAAGAGGGACCACAATCAGACAGACTTTTATGTGCTTGACTATCAATGATACAATGAAAGCCAGGAGTATGGCTTTCAGTGCAGTGGCCTGCTTGTAACATAAAACAAGCATGCTTGTAGCATGACTACAAATCCCTCAAGTATGTACACCTACGGTATGCCTACTGCATTCTACAGTGTATAGCACGCCTACAGTATGCCTACAGTATGCTGAAAAATGCCTACAGTATGCCTACAGTATATCTACATTATGCCTACAGATACCTACAGCATCCCTACAGAAAGCCTACAGCATGCCTGCAGTATGCGTACAGTCTTTTCCTATCTGCTAGTTACCTACCTCCAGCTCCTCTCCCAGCACCTCCTTTCTCTGCCCCCATATTTATTAAGTCCTGGTTACTGGATGCCCCCTCCCTTCTGCTATAGTTTCCATCACTATGCTTCATTACTCTCTCATTCTGACAGGTAGGGTCCCTCAGAGGCTCTATCCCCCAGGAATTAACAGAGTAAAACCACATTATCAGCTCTCTGAAGACACTTGCTTAACTCACCATCTTACAAACACAATGTTGACCCTCTTTCTCTTGTGCCGCCAGTACTATTCACTCTTTCTTATTCCCAACAGAGGTCCTATTCTTTCCAAGAACAATCAGGCCAACTTCCATTTTTCTATATCTACTTTTTCTACTTAAATAAATAGATTTCCCTATCTAGATAAGACTGATTTGCACTTAATACAAGCATAACCCATGACTCCAAAATACATGCTGTTGATGAATCAACCATACTTCTTGAAATGAAGGCTGGAAAGTTTACGTACTCAGCTTTGTTTCCAAAAAGTTAGTATTCGCAGAAAATGAAAAAAGGGAAAGACTGTCACCAACACATGACAAATCCCAAAAACTTTTATTGGACATCCTTAATTGTGAGCTACCAATTGTGAAACTAAAGACAAGATAAAAAGAAATCCACATGTAGAAAAATCATAGTAAAACCACAAAATAACAAACAAAAGATCTTAAAAATCAGCCATATGGGAAAATAATGATTACTTTCAAATGAGTGACAGTGAGATGGACAGTGACTTCTCAACAGCAACAATGGAAGGCAGGAGACAATAGAATGACATCTTCAATATGCTGACGGAAATTCCAAATTGTCATTAAATTTCTAAAAAGTGCTCAACCCCATAGTAACCAGAAAAATACAAATTAAAACCACATGAAATACTATCACACACCAACCAGACTGGCAGCACTTTTAAAATATTTGCCACAATGTTATGCATTCTATTCTGGAATGGTTTCCAATTTGAAACTATTATGAATACTACTACTATAAATATTCCTTACATGTTACCTAGTACATGACTGTATGAGTTTCTCTAGGACACAACCTAACAATATGCTATCTACAAGAAATTCACTTCAAACATAGTGACACAGGTAGGTTGAAAGTAAAAGGATAGAAAAAGCTATATCATGCAAGCATGAATTAAAAAAATCAGGAGTGGCTGAATTAATACCAAAGTAAACTTTGAAGCAAAGAATGTTACTAGAGACAAAGAGTAATATTATATAATAATAAAAAGGTCCCTAAGAAGATACAGCAACTCTAAATACACTAAACCACTAAGCTTTCAAATATATGAGGCAAAAACTAATGGAGTAGAAAGGAGAAAGAGGCAAATCCAAAATTACAGTTGAAAAATTCAATGCCCAATTCTCAGCAATTGATAGAACTACTAGACAGAAAATTAGTGATGTTGAATAGAATAACTGAATACCATAAAACCACAGAATTTAATCGACATTTATAGAGCACTGCACTCAATAAGAGCAGAAAACACATTCTTCTCATGCTCCAATGGAACATAGACCATATCTTAGGTCATGTAATAAACCTTGTAAAATTTATAAGAATTGAAATTATACTGAATATGTTCTCTGATCATAATGGAATCAAACCAGAAATTAATAATACAAAGTCAAAAGAAAAATCTCTCAACACACGGAAATTAAATGACATACTTCTAAATGATCCATGGATCTACATATTTAAAAGATTCATAAAACAGAAATGACATTAGCAAGATGGTGGAATAGGAGATCCCCCACTCATATCCCCCAAAGGAACAATAATTTCATAATAGTCATCAACAGGCAAAAGTGCCTTTATAGGAGCCTTGGGATTCAGGTAGGAGTTTATAAAGCTCTGGTAGAGCCCAAGACCTAGGAGTACCATTTTTACAGGACAGACCCACACCCAGTTGGCACTTACTGATCATGGTCCCATCCCCAGACCTAGAAACTGCCCCATATCCTTGCAAGCTTGGCTACAACCCCATTTTTTCTTGGTCCTGCTACCAAAAACATTTGTCAGAGAGGAATCATGCACACTAGTACATCAGAAGACAGGCCCACCAACCTCTGTCTCAGCTATGCATCCTAAAAATATCCTCTAACTCATCCCCTGCCCCTGTAAGCTACAGCATGAGATTAGTCCTGCTTCCATAGGGACCCAGAGGGAGACATGTCCATCTGAGTCTGCAGGGCAGGCTTGCCAATCTTGGTCCCACAACAGTTCCCTAAATAGCTCTAAATCTCAACCCCAGCCCCTCTCAGCTGCAGACTAAGCACTTCTGCCTCATCAGGGACCTGCTGGGAGACACACCATTCTGTGTCCCCAGGGCAGGCTTGCCAATCTCAATTTTACAGCATCCCTAAAACAAGCCTGAATCTGGGCCCTAGCCCTTCTCAGCTGTGGTCAGAAAGAAGTTCTACCTGCCCAGGAATCCAGAGGGAGGCACTCTCATCTGAGCTCCACAGACAGCCCAGCTGACCTGGGACCCACAGAAGATCCTGAAATGGCCCTGAAAAGCAGTCCCAGCCCCTTTCATCTGAGGCTTGAGAGCAGTGCTGCCCACACAAGATCTGGAGATAGACATGCTCATCAATGCTCCTATAGCCTGACCCACTGACCTTGGTCCTGCTGTGGATCTTGAAATAGCCCTGTAATTCAGCACCAGCCTCTATCAACTGTGGTCTGAGAGTAAGCCTGCCTGCCCAGGGACCCACCAGAAAACATACCCATCTGTGACCCCAAAGACAGGTCTGAAGAGCTCAGTCTCAGTTACAGGCTCTAAAGCAGCCCCAAAACTCAGTTCCAACTTGTCTCAGCCATGGACTTGAGCAGCACTACATACCCAGGGTCTCACTTAGTGATCCACTGGGAGACTTTCCAGAGACACAGAAGAAGCCACACCCACTCACACACCTGGTAACAGGCCCATCATCTACAGATCTTGAAATGGACTCTCATCCCAGTGCCAGCTCTATGGACCAAGTTTCTACAGACAGTCCAGTCAACCCAGAGACTACACAGAATCCACAGCGACTAGAGCCCCTGGTAACAGACCTATCAACTATAGACCCCACTGTGGACTCAGCAATAGCCATGTGATCCAGCTCCAACCCCATTTGACCACAATCCCATCACCACAGGAACCTAATAGAAGAAGGCCTTAAACTGCCAAAAGCAGTCTATAAAGATTTAAAGAGAGCCAGGTGTGGTGGCTTTCACCTGTAATCCCAGCACTTTGGGAGGCTGAGGTGGGTGGATGGCTTGAGCTCAGGAGTTCAAGACCAGCCTGGGCAATATGGCAAAACCCCATCTCCACAAAACATATAAAAATTAGCTGGGTATGGTGGCACACGCCTGTCATTCCAGTTACTCAGGAGGCTGAGGTGGAAGGATCACTTGAGCCTGGGAGCCAGAGATTGCAGTGAGCTGAGATCACGCCACTGCACTCCAGCCTGGGTGACAGAGTAAGATCCTGTCTCAAAAAAAAATGAAGGAGGTATTTGTGCCTTCAAATGCACAGATACCAATGCAAGACTACATGAATAATGAAGAATAAGGCAAGCATGACACCACCAAAGGAAACTAATAAGCCTCCAATAACTGACTCCAAAGAAAGGGAGATCTACAAATTGCCTGAAAGAAAATTCAGAATAATCATCTTAAAGAAGCTCAATAAGATGCAAAAAGACATAGATAAATAACTAAATGAAATTAGGAAAACAATGCATAAACAAGATGAGAAGCTTAATTTTAAAAATAGAAACCATAAAAATAAAACCAGAAATCCTGGACCTGAGGAATACAATGACAAAACTGAAAAATTCAATAGAAAGCTTCAACAGCAGACTCTATCACGCAGAAGAAAGAATTAGCAAACTCAAAGAAAGGGCATTTTAAATTACCCAATTAGAGGAACAAAAATGTTTAAATAATAAAAAAGAGTAAAGAAGGCATACAGGATCTATTCTATCCCACCATACAAATATATACATTATGAGGGTTTCAGAAGGAGGAAAGAGTGAGAGAAAAGGAAAGAAAGCTTATGTAAAGAAATACATCCCAAATCTTGAGAGGGATATGGACATATAGATTCACGAAATTCAAAGGATCCCAAGCAAGATCAACCCAAAGACAAACACTCTGAGGCACATTAATGCATGCAGGGCTTAAAACCTAGATGGCAGGTTGATAGGTGCAGCCAACCACCATGGCACATGTATACCTATGTAACAAACCTGCACATTCTGCACATGTATCCCAGAACTTAAAGTAAAATTTTTTACAAATTGCCAAAAGACAGAGAGAATCTTGAAAGCAGCAAGAGATAAGAGACTCATTACATACAAGAGAACCCCCATGAGGCTATCAACAGACTTCTCAACAGAAACCTTGCAAGTCGGGAGAGTAGGATAATATATTCAAAGTACTGAAAGAAAAAAACATGCCAACCAAGAATATCATACCCAGAAAAGTCTGTGCTTCACAAATTAAGGAGATATTCCCAAACAAAAGCTGAGGGAGTTCATTGCCTCCCTTACAAGAAATGATAAAGATAGGTCAATTAGTTGAAGCAAAGGAACTCTAATTAACAACATGAAAACATATGAAAGTTAAAAAAAACTCACTGTTAAAGGTAAATATACAAACTCAGAATATACTACTGTAATGGTGGTGTACTAATCACTTATATCTGGTATAAAGGTTAAAAGACCAAACTATTAAAACTAACTATAGGTACAATAATTTGTTAAGGAATACACAATATAAAAAGATATAAATTGTGACATCAAAAAAATAGATGGAGGGGTAGTAAAATTGTAAAGTTTTTGAATGCAATTGAAGTTATCAGCCTAAAATAACCTGTTCTAACATGTTCAGTGTAAGTTTCATGATAACCACAAAGCAAAATTCTATAGTAGATACACAAAAGAGAAAGAGAAAGGAATCAAAGCATACCACTACAGAAAGTTGTCAAATCACAAAGGCAGACAGCAAGAAAGGAAAAAAGAAACAAAGGATCTATGAAACAACTGGAAAACAACAAAATGGCAGTAGTAAGTCCTTACCTATCAATAATTACCTTGAATATAAATGGATTACATTCGCCAATCAAATGACACAGAATAGCTAAGGGTACTAAAAAGGCAAACACACACACACACATACACAAAATCTATATGCTGTCTACAAGAGACTCACTTCAGCTTTAAGGACACACATAGACTAAAAGTGAAGGGATGGAAAAAGATATTCCATGCAAATAGAAACAAAAAAGAGCAAAGGTAGCTATATTTAAGAGAAAAATAGACTTTAAGTCAAAAACTATGAAAAGAAAGTCATTATGTAATGATAAAAAAGACAATTCATCAAGAGGATATAACAATTGTAAATATATATGCACCCAACATCAGAGCACCTAAATATATAAAGCAAGCATTAACAGATATGAAAGGAGCAATAGACAACAATGAAACAATAGTAGGGGACTTCAGTACTACAGTTTCAACAATGGATCAGTCATCCAGACAGAAAATTAGTAAGGAAAGATTAGACTTAAACCACACTTTAGACCAAGTGGACCTAACAGACGTATATAGAACATTATATAAACGAGAGCAGAATACACATTCTTCTCAAGCACACACAGAACAGTCTCCATGATAGATTATATGTTAGGTCACAAACAAGTCTTAACAAACTTCAGATTAAAATTATATCAAGTATTTTTTCTCCACAATAGTATGAAATTAGAAATCAATAACAGGAGGAAATTTGGAAAGTTCACAAATATGTGAAAATTAAACAACATGTTCCTGAACAACCAATGAGGCAAAGAAGAAATCAAAAGGGAAATCAAAAAATATCTAGAGACAAGTGAAGATGGAAACATATGACAAAATTTATGGGATGTAGCAAAAGCAGTTTTAAGAGGGAATTTTATAACAGTAAATGCCTACATTAAAAAAAAAGAAATAACCTACCATTACACGTGAAAGAACTAGAAAAAAAAGAAGAAAAACCTAAGCCCAAAGTTGGTAGAAGGAGAAAATACCAAGGATCAGAAGAGAAATAAGTGAAACTATAAAACATTGATGAAATAAATTGATGAAGACAAAAATAAATGGAAAGATATGCCATGTTCATGGACTGGAAGAATTAATATTGTTAAAATGTTTATATTACCCAAAGTGATATACAGATTCAATGTGATTCCTATCAAAATTCCAATGACATTTTCACAAAGAGAAAAAAACATGAATTCTAAAATTCATATAGAACCACAAAAGATCCTGAATAGACAAAGCAATCTTGAGCAAAAAGAACAGTTGGAAGCATCACACTATCTGATCTCAAAATCCACTACAAATCTATAGTAATCAAAACATCACAACACTGGCACAAAAAGTGACATATAGACCAATGACACAGAATAAAGAGCCCAGAAATAAATCTATGCATTTACAGCCAAATGATTTTCAAACAAAGGTGCCAAGAACACAAAATGGGGAAAGAACAGTCTTTTTAGTAAATGGTGTTGGGGAAACTATATTTCAGAAAAATGAAATTGGACCTTTATCTCACCCTATATGAAAGAATCCACTCAAAAGGTATTAAACAGGTAAGCATAATACGTGAAACTGTAAAACTACTAGAAGAAAACATAGGGAAAAACTTCTTGACATTAGTCTGGGCAAAGATTTTTTTATATGACCCCATACACACAGGCAACAAAAGAAAAAATACATAAATGGGATTACACTAAACTAAAAAGCTTCTACATAGCAAATAAAATAATTAACAGAATGAAGAGATAACTCACAGATTGGGAGAAAATATTGTGAAGCACACATGTGACACAGGACTAATACCCAAAATATATGAGACTCAAGCAACTCAACAACAATAACAAAAACAAATAACCCATTTTAAAAGATATTTCTTAAAAGAAGACATACTAATGGTCAACAGGTATATGGGAAAAAATGCTCAACACTACTAATCATGAATGAAATGCAAATGAAAAACACAATGAGATATCACCTCACACCTGCTAGAATGGCTATTATGAAAATGACAAGAAATAACAAATGTTAGTAAGAAAGTGGAGAAAGAAAATCCTTGTACACTGTTAGTGGAAATGTAAATTAATACAGCCATTATGGAAAGCAGTGTAGTGATTCCTCAAAAAATTAAAAGTAGAACTACCATGTGACCCAACAATCCCACTACTGAGTATTGAAAGGAAACGAAATCAGTATGTCAAGGAGATATCTGCATTCCGTGTGCCTTGTAGCATGATTCACAATAGCCAAGATAGGGATTCAACCTAAGCATCCATCAACAAATGAAGCAATAAAGAAAATATAGTATATATACCCGATGGAATACTATTCGGCCTTTAAAAAGGGAAATTCTGTCATTTGTGACAACATGGATGAACCTGTTGGATGAAATGCTGTGAACCATACATCTGATCAAGGCTTAATATCCAAAATATATAAGTAATTCAAACAACTCAATAACAAGAAAAGAATGTGATGAAAAAGACATTTGTCAGCCGGGCACAGTGGCTCACGCCTGTAATCCTAGCACTTTGGGAGGCCGAGGTGGGCGGATCACGAGGTCAGGAGATCGAGACCATCCTGGCTAACACAGTGAAACCCCGTCTCTACTAAAAATACAAAAAGAAATTAGCTAGGTGTGGTGGCGGGCGCCTGTAGTCCCAGCTACTCAGGAGGCTGAGGCAGGAGAATGGCTTGAACCCAGGAGGCAGAGCTTGCAGTGAGCCCAGATCGCACCACTGCACTCCAGCCTTGGCGACAGAGTGAGACTCCGTCTCAAACAAAAAAAAAAGACATTTCTCAAAAGACATACAAATAGCCAATAGGTTTATGACAAGGTGCTCAACATCACTAATCATCAGCGAAGTGCACTAGGGAAATTTTGGTCAAAGAATACAAAATTTCATTTAGGTGGGAGGAATAAGTTCAGGATAACCATTGTACAATATGGTGACTATAGTTAATAACAATAAGAAAGTAGATTTTAAATGTTCTTACCACAAAATAGGTATGTGAGGTAATAGATATGTTAATTAGCTTGATTTGGTCATTACACAATATATTCATATATCAAAAAATCATGTTGTGCACCATAAATATATACAATGTTTATTTGTCAATTTTTTTTTTGAGACAGAGTCTCATTCTGTCACTCCAGCTGGAGTGCAGTAACACAATCTTAGCTCACTGTAACCTCTGCCTCCCAGGTTCAATTGATTCTCTTGCCTCAGCCTCCCGAGTAGCTGGGATTACAGGCACCTCGCCATGATGCCTGGCTAACTTTTGTATTATTAGTAGAGACGGGGTTTCACCATGTTGGTGAGGCTGGTCTCAAATGCCTGACCTCAAGTGATCCGCCTGCCTCAGCCTCCCAAAGTGCTAGGATTACAAGCGTAAGCCACCGTGCCTGGCCTTATTTGTCAAGTTTTTATATTTCCATAATAAGTAGAGTTTTCAGTAAATATATGTGAATTCCCACCCACTAAATACCTTATGATGACTTTCATCTGAGCTAAACCACAATAAATTAAGACAGAAGAAATAATTCCTACCAGGTTTGCTTCAGATTTTGCAGGGTCAGGAAATAAGTTAATGTCTTTCCAAACTCCCACAAAACATAACACCAATTAGGGGTGTGCTCCTAATTACCAAAATGGATAAGGTAAGACAACTCTCCTCAGTCATAAGTGTCAACAAAATATGATGCTCATGTCAGCCAGAATGGAAGTTAACTTCCCATGGGAAACAGTGGCAAGAGGAATTTAAAAATAAAAACAAAAACCTATTGGTTGAAGAACCAGGTTGGGGAAATAATGATTACAGTTCTATTCTCTACTTATGTGGAAAAACTTGTGAAAATAAAAGCAGAAAAAGCCTCAGAAACATCACAACCTGCCTTGGCATAATAGCCCAAAACCATGATGCTAAATTTCTATTCTGTAATGAGCCGATGAGGTTTATCTTCTAAGGATGGAAGTGAAGAATGACTCACTCAACATTTAAAAATGTAATAATGAACCTGACATTGCTCCACCCAGACCCATTTCTCAGATAACCACCAACCTGAGGGCAACTGCCCTCCTACAGCAATGAGCCCAGCAAAGTGAGTTACTAATTAGAAAAAATCACCCAATTATGCCAACTTGCTGAGACTGGCAAGCCATGTTTTACTCTATGTAGGCAGAATTTCATTCAGAACACACTTGGGACTTGCCTATAAAAAGGCAAACAAAACCATTTAGACGAGAAGGCACTCCATTCTGGCTTTCACGAATACAGCTCTGCAACGCGTTTGCCCTGATACCATGTCTCTTCGACTTTCCAGTGCATCCAGGAGGTCCTGTCCTCGTCCCACCACAGGATCACTCAGACTCTCTGGTGGGGGAACCAGCTTTGGGGCTGGAAATTCTTGTGGCATTTCAGGGATTGGAAGTGGCTTCTCTTGTGCCTTCGGAGGCAGCTCATCGGGAGGAAACACAGGGGGAGGTAATCCCTGTGCTGGCTTCACTGTGAATGAAGGGGGGCTCCTTTCTGGCAATGAGAAGGTGACCATGCAGAACCTCAATGACCGCCTGGCATCCTACCTGGACAACGTGCGTGCTCTGGAGGAGGCCAACGCTGACCTGGAGCAGAAGATCAAGGGCTGGTATGAGAAATTTGGGCCTGGCTCTTGCCGTGGTCTTGATCATGATTATAGCAGATATTTCCCAATAATTGATGACCTTAAAAATCAGGTAAGAAATCATACTTCACAATCATTTTCATGTACCTTTATTTCTAAATTTTGTTTTCCTTTCTTTATTACATTCTAAAAACATTTATCTTTCCTACTTGTGATTTTTTTTTTTTTTTTTTTTTTTTTGAGAGGAGTTTTGCTCTTGTTGCCCAGGCTGGAGTGCAATGGCGGGATCTCGGCTCACTGCAACGTCCACCTCCTGGGTTCAAGAGATTCTCCTGCCTCAGCCTCCCGAGTAGCTGGGATTACAGGTGCCTGCCACCATGCCCACCTACTTGTGATTTCTTAAAGAGAATTCCAATTTAGCATTAGAAATAAGCATTAAGTAGATTCAGTTGGTTTACTTCATGATAAAAGTCAAATTCCCATTTCTAGATCATCGCATCCACCACCAGCAATGCTAATGCTGTTCTGCAGATCGATAATGCCAGGCTTACAGCTGATGATTTCAGACTCAAGTAAGTAGACTGCCAGAGTGAAATGAATTCATGGCAATTCATGCAAAGCATTACATCAAATTTAGCAACTCTTATTCCAAAATTATAAAACACTTGAATTTCACATAAACAGGATGTTATTACTTTTTTATGCTTTGACTATTAAATACAAAGCGTGAACTGCTATTAAAACTAGTGCCCAATACCCTAGTTCTTTTTCTGTCAAATACTGCAAAGTAGAAACAATAATTATTATACAACAAGCTTTGAAAATGCCTCTTGTGGCCAAATCTTCAAAATTCCAGAATGCTAGCATTTGTCATTGATCAGTGACTAGTGACTATGTCTCCAACCATGTGACAAATTAGGAAATCATTAACACTCTTTAAGGTATGAAAATGAGCTGGCTCTTCACCAGAGTGTAGAGGCTGATGTCAATGGGTTACGAAGAGTTTTGGATGAAATAACCCTGTGCAGAACAGATCTGGAGATTCAGTACGAAACCCTGAGTGAGGAGATGACTTACCTCAAAAAGAACCATAAAGAGGTAAGAGCTGGTCGTCTACATTTTGCGATCCCTCCGCAGACACTGTGCACCTGACAGGAGATAATGTACATAACCTCTCATATAAAAAGTTGGTGCTGAAGACACATTGTCAGACAGACATGAGGGCTGAGTTGTCCTTTTTTTTTTTTTTCGAGACGGAGTCTCGCTCTGCCATCCAGGCTGGAGTGCAATGGTGCGATCTCAGCTCACTGCAAGCTCCACCTCCCGGGTTCACGCCATTCTCCTGCCTCAGCCTCCCGAGTAGCTGGAACTACAGGTGCCCGGCTAATTTTTTGTATTTTTAATAGAGACGGGGTTTCACCGTGTAAGCCAGGATGGTCTCGATCTCCTGACTTCGTGATCCACCTGCCTCGGCCTCCCAAAGTGCTGGGATTACAGGCGTAAGCCACCGCGCCTGGCCTGAGCTGTCTTTTTAAGTGTCAGATTCTTTGTACAGATTCACCCTTGCTCTGTTTCCTATGGGAGAGTTTCCTATGGGAAAAAAAAAAAAGGAATCATGTTTTCCAGACCAATCAGGGTTATAAGAGCAGTGTTTGGTTGTGTAATTATAACTAAGTTAAAATGATCCACTTAGGAGATTACGTCGAATTAGATAAAATAAATATAAAATAAATATACTTTAAGGCCATCCTTAAACTAGAAAACTAGATCTCAATTTCTATATGACAGTGGCAGATTTAAAACACTAAAACATTTACTTCGTACACACATTAAGTATACATACTTCACTCTAGTACATATTCTTAATAGGTCTGGCTGTAAAAATAATGAGAATGAAGTTAAACTATTATACCAGAATTTACACTTAATCATAAACTTCCAAAGTGGTCACTGTTGGAAGCTAAGTTCCAAATTTTATATTGCAGCAATTACATCTTTAGGATTGCTTTCAGAGGCACCGTTTTCCAAAAGGGAAAAACCTTTATCCTTTGAAAATAAATTTGATATTTTAAATAGCCAAAAGACTTCTATGGTCAAGCCAAATGCTTAAAACGGAAGATCAAGCTAAGAATCCTACTTGATTAGTCATGAGGCTGTCTTACAAATATAACTACTTGAATAACATTGATTTGACTACTTGGATTCAAATATAGTTACAGCCCATGGTGTTTAATCAATTTTTGGTGAATTAAAAGCAATTGATTTTTGTAATGCCTCACTTACAGGCAAACCTAGATATAGATATAGTTATAGATATAGATATAGATATATCTTTTTTTATCTTTTTCTTTTTATGCTTGAACCAGGAAGTTTTCACTAAATCCTCAGAAGTAAAAGCCACATCTGTAGATCAGGAAGACTTAGGGTCAACTAAGAGGAAAGAAGGCTGGAATAGCTGAGGGGCTCACTGCAGAGAGGAATGAAAGCCTTAGTTACCATCATTAAGACCAATTCATGAACGGGGAGGAGAGTTTCTGCAGCAGACATGAGCTAATGGGTGGTATTCCAATATACACAGTCTTCGCAGCGATGCCTGCCATTCACAATCTTAGAACTGACTCACACATTCTAACAGTTTGCAGTTCAAACAAGGTAACATGCAGACTTTGACTGCAAAATAAATTCCAGCTTCCATGATGATAATAATCATAATAACCAGCATTCATTTAGCATTTATGTGCAAGGCAGTATCATGGAGTCTTATTATTATTAGTTCTTTGACTTCTTTTAACAACTCAGAGAAGGGTTTTTAATTATCCTCAATTTTCAGATAAGCAAATAGAAACGTAAAGATGTTAAGCAACTTTCCCAAACTCACCAGCCACTATAGAGCAGAACCAAAATTCACAGAGAGATTTGTGTGACTCCAAATCCAACATGATACTCTAATGTCTCTGTATAGACCTAAGAGACAGCTGGGATTCTTTAGAGGATGATGTTCTTCCCTGAGGGGTACACACATATACACACACACACACACACACACACACACATTTATTTATTTATTTATCATCTTTTCAGTTGTTCAGAATTATTCAAACTCAGCCCTTCAACCATGTTCATGGCTGTGCTCAGGGTGTAGCTGAGTTAAGACTGCATCAAAGCTGGCCTCTAGTGGAATGAAAACCATTCCACAAAGGCGGAAAATAGAATAAGCGATGGAGGACCATTCATTTTAAATGTTTAAAACTTTCATTTGGAAAAGGAATTAAGACTCATTCTGAGTAGTAGAACTGAAACTGATGAGTTTAAGTTATAAGAGCAGGAGTTTGGCTCACTATAATGTAGAACTCTGGAACAATTAAAACTCTTCCAGAATGAAACAGGCTACTTCATAAGGTAGTGAGTTCACCATCTTTGAGAATTAGGTCAAAGGGACAGGAAGTATCAAATGTGGTGGGAGGGGGTCAATGCACAGCCTGGGAGGGGAAAACCAGATGAACTCTAAGTGCCCTTCCAAAGCTAAGCTTCTAGACTTTCCATGAGATTCCTGCAGAGCTGAGCTGAACACTTTTCTGCCTCTAGGAAATGCAAGTTCTGCAGTGCGCAGCTGGAGGCAACGTGAACGTGGAGATGAACGCAGCACCCGGGGTGGACCTCACAGTTCTGCTGAACAACATGCGAGCTGAGTACGAAGCCCTTGCAGAGCAGAACCGCAGGGACGCGGAGGCCTGGTTCAACGAGAAGGTGACTCTCCTCCGGAAGGCGGTCCCTTTGCATGTTACTGATATTCACAAAACTAAGATTTGCTCCTTCACTTATGTCATTTCAGAGCGCCTCCCTGCAGCAGCAGATCTCTGAGGATGTCGGAGCCACAACCTCAGCCCGGAATGAGCTGACTGAAATGAAGCGCACTCTTCAAACCCTGGAAATTGAACTTCAGTCTCTCTTAGCCACGGTATGAAAAGAACAATTTTTTACCATCTCCCAGGTCATCATGTTAGATACTTACCAGCTGGTTTTAAAAACCTTAACAATATTGAAATATATTTTTTATAGTTGTCTCAAAACATAAGGAAAGAATAGGATTGTATAGCTGACAGCTAAAACTACACGAATGTCTTTAGGTTTATTCTACTAAAAAAGAAGGATTTGCTCATTTTCAAGCAGTATCACAGAGTCTTAACTATGTGTCCATGTGAAATCTGAAACAATTATATGTAAAGTTAATAACAGGAGAAAATCATGTATCAAAGAAATCCCTGCATATCTGCATATCCATCTCAGGTTCTCTTTATTGCTTCCTGACAGAAACACTCCCTGGAGTGCTCCTTGACAGAGACCGAGAGCAACTACTGTGCGCAGCTAGCGCAGATCCAGGCTCAGATCGGGGCCCTGGAGGAGCAGCTGCACCAGGTCAGAACCGAGACCGAGGGCCAGAAGCTGGAGTATGAGCAGCTCCTGGACATCAAGCTCCACCTGGAAAAAGAAATTGAGACCTACTGTCTCCTTATAGGAGGAGATGATGGGTAGGTAAAATAATTTGCATGGATGGCGTAATATACTGAAATCTGCTTGCAACTTAGGTCCCACTTTCCACTGGAAAGTGGACATAATTTGGCTGCATGCATTTACTATCATGAATACTAAATATTAAATATAATACACACTCAACTGCCAAAACACAAATGAATATCTTAACAAACCAATATGCAGCAGGCACCGAGTTTAAGATATGAACACTGAAAATATCACTTCTAGAGTGAAAAGAACAAACAGGAGGCTAAATGGAGTTTCAATATGTGGACCAGGATTCTGACTCTGGAAATGGTTTCTGGAGCTCAGCACTCACAGAATCCTGTCTTCATAGCACTGATAAAGTCCCATGGGCACAAGTCTAGAAGTCTAGAGCTCAGGGTTGTTAGGAGCAGGAAGCTTCCTGAATTCACAATGAAGAGCATTTTCATCACCCCAGAAAGTTCTTCTGTGCCCCACTTCCCTTGGCAGTTACTATTTGATCCATTCTTGATGTTAATATAAAAGAATCATACAGAAAAAAAATCACTTCTTAATGCTGAAGCAGAACAAAAACATTACAGTCTCAGAGAAAACCCCACTTAGAAAAAATATCTTGTAATTGCCTAACTGCTGAAGCGATCTACACCACTCTTCCCCACCTATCATCAAACCCTCCCTCATTGACTAGAGTGATGCTTCCAAATGTAAATCCTTACACAGCTATATACATTTGTCACAATTCATAAACCTGCAAAACTTAAAAGGGTGAATTTCAACCTAAGTTGTATAAATACACCCAGTGGCATGCTAGAACTGCTGTTACCATCTCATGACAGCCTCTTCTGTCTATCTCTTCCTAACCCCTCACTTAGTGATGTCACTTGGTGACTTGATATCAGCAATGGAGAAGGTATTCATACCTCTACAGAAATCAGCAAACACTATAAATCAAATACTGGGTTACACAGTTGAAACTACCAAAGAGCTAAAGAAAACCATATGGTGAACCTAGAATTGATGGGGTTCTCTCTAAATCACCCTCTTTTGTGATGTTTTCACAGAGCCTGTAAGTCTGGGGGTTACAAGTCTAAAGATTATGGATCTGGAAATGTGGGAAGTCAAGTCAAAGGTAACTAAAATGAAATCTGTTGTGCTATGCTACTTTTTTTATTTTTTAACTTTTAATTTAGGTTTGGGGGTACATTGGAAGGTTTGTTACATAGGTAAACACATGTCACGGAGGTTTGTTGTGCATATTATTTGATCATCCAGGAATTAAGCCTGGTACCCAATAGTTATCTTCTCTGCTCTTCTTCCTCCTCCCACCCTTCTCCCTCAAGTAGAACCCAGTATCTGTTGTTTCCTTCTTTGTGTTCATAAGTCCTTACCATTTAGCTCCCACTTATAAGTGAGAACATGCGGTGTTTCGTTTTCTGTTCCTGCGTTAGTTTGCTAAGGATGATAGCCTCCAGCTCCATCCATGTTCCTGCAAAAGACATGATCTTGGTTTTTTTCATGGCTGCATAATATTCCATGGTGTTTATGGCTTTATCCAGTCTGTCACTGTTGGGCATTCAGGTTGATTCCTTGTTCTTGCTACTGTGAATAATGCTGCAATGAACATTCACATGCATGTGTCTTTATGGTAGAATGCTTTCTAATCCTCTGGGTATATATATACCCAACTACTTCATTTTTAATGCATAGCTTGATTGTTCTTATATTACCATGGCTTGGTAAGAATACATACAATAAAGATTTGTAGTGGATATCCATATGTGCTAGATGTCTAATGTTAGTGATGTGTGCTAATTTTAAACAGAGTAACATGTCACCATGTTTTTTCTAACCAAATAATCAAAATTATTCACCAAAAATGAGTCTAAGTATTTGTGCTTAGTGCAAAGTTCATTCTGTATGCAAATCCTATTATTCCTTTAAATGATATAATTTTTATTCATTTTTTTAACTACATAAAATCTCCTTTTAATTTTTAATTTTCAGACTCAGCCAAAGCCATAGTGGTTAAGAAAGTTCTTGAGGAGGTAGACCAACGCAGCAAAATACTTACCACCAGGCTCCACTCCCTGGAAGAGAAATCTCAAAGCAATTAATTTGAGATGCAACAGAGAATGTATGCCACATACCCCCTGCGAAGAAAAGGCATTATGTATCTGTCCAGAAAAATGTGCATGTCTAAGAAAAATGTCTATCCTGTTGTCTTTCTGTTACTTTCTTTCTGGGCAATCAATGACAGCATCTCCCCATTCATCTGGAAGAATGCCACACACAAATATGATGACTCATTTGATTATCCTACAGAAATCTGTTGTCAATTCTTTGTATTCAATAAACCTCTTCTTTAGCAAGTTATCATTGGTGATACTGTCTTTAGAATGTTTATGTGTGCAATATAAATATGTGAACATCTAACAGCTTTTATTTGTATAAAAACTCATTCAAAATAATAGATTTCCTCATAGGTTTTCATAAGGCTTACCCTATAATTCAAACTGAAACAAATTCAGAAAGAATAAAAGTACTTTTATTTAAATCCCCAATCTGCCATATTTTGACATACTAAGAAGCCTATTCCCTTTAGTAATAACTAAAGTGTATACATTTCAGGTTCTTCATCTGTAAATGGGGATAATAAAAGTAGTTCTTTCAAATGGTTATTGTAAAGATTAAAGAAATAACTTATTGCAAAGTGCACTTATGGGATAAGCATTCGACAGATGCTAATACTTATTTTTAATACTCAATATTTATAATGATTAATTCTCAACCTCATTTTCCTTTTGGATATATATGTTAAACAATATTCCAAATGTAATAGAGGTTATAGCAAAAGTTTTAGTTTAGAATCCAAGTTATAGGAATAGAGCCATCCACTTCTACTACAAAGTTGTAGCTGATGTTTATAACTCTCTTGACCAACAGATTTATCTCTACTAAAGGGAAATAAATTAGATTAATTAAAAACATAATTTCCTCAGATCAGATATTACCTCTAGATATTTAGTTGACCCTCTATCCTGTATGGATGCATTATCCATATTATAATCTATTCAAAAAAATGGTTTCAGCTTCTATGTGAAAATATAAAGCAGAAAAAGAGTCTTTTAAGTGTATTGTAATTATCCCTGAATTGTTTTTATTGCCTGCTTCTGATACAATCTTAGCCACAGGCCTAATTATGTTCCCCATTAGATTATGTGAAACAAAAATATTACAATCTCAGAGAAAATTCCATTTAGAAAAGAAAATCTTGTAATTGTCTAAGTGCTGAAGCAATTTTCACCACTATTCCCCACCTATCATCAAATCCTCCCTCATTGATATGGTTTGGCTCTGTGTCGCCACCCAAATCTCATTTTGAATTGTACTCCCATAATTCCCACATGTTGTGGGAGGGACCCAGTGGGAGATCATTGGAATCATGGGGGCAGTTTCCCCCATACTGCTCTCATGGTAGTGAATAAGTCTCACAAGATCTGATGGTTTTATCAGGGATTTCCGCTTTTGCATATTCCTCATTTTCTCTTGCCATGTAAGAAGTGCCTTTCACCTCCCGCCTGATTTGAGGCCTCCCAGTTATGTGGAACTGTAAGTCCAGTTAAACCTCTTTTTCTTCCCAGTCTTCATCAGCAGCGTGAAAATGGACTAATACACTTACTGACTAGAGCGATGATTCCAAATGTAAATCCTTACACAGCTATATATGCCACGATTCATACACATGAACAACTTAAAAAGGTGAATTTTAATAAAAGTTTGTAATACACCCGGTCGTGTGCTAGAACTGTTACATCTCATGACAGCCTCTTCTGCACATCTCTTCCTGACCCCTCACTTAGTGATATCACTTGGTAGCTTGATGTCAGCAATGGAGAAGGTATTTACACTTTTGCAGAAATAAGTAAACCCCACAAATCAGAAATTCTTCCTCCTCTGAAACCTGGTTATTACACATTTACCAGCACATCACTGATTGTACTCCAACAAAGATGACTTTAAACACACACACACACACACACACACACACACACACAATGGTTAATCTCTTAATATACACAGACAGAGAGAAAGATGAATACATCACTACCTTTCTTAAAATCCTCCAGTGGGATTGCTTGAGCCCAGGAGGTTGAAGCTGCAGATATCAATGATTGCACCTTAGCCTGGGTGACAGAGTGAGACCATGTTTCAAAAAAAAAAAAAAAAAATCGTCCAGTGGATTCCTGATGTACCTAGGACTAAATTTAAATATTTTTCTATGGCCTCCAGAGCCCAATGTGACCTCGTTCTGCTTATCTCTCTATTCATATCTTATGCCCTCACCTCCCCCAAAGCCCTAACAATATTGCCCTCCTCTTATTCCTTGGATACAGCAAGCTCATTCCTGCCTCAGAGCCTCTGTGCCAGCTGTGCCCCCTGCCTGAAATGCTCTTCCCCAGATCTTCCCATGGCTAGTTCCTTTTGATCCTTCTCATCAGAAGAGCTATCCCTGACCACTCTAGCAGAAGTCATTAGTACATCACACTGCCTTACTTCCTTCAGAACCTTCATTAGCACCTGAATTTATCTTGTTTATTTATTTTATTTCTTATTTGTTGTTCCTTCCCCCGCACCAGAATGTAAGCTTTCTAAGGCAGGGATATGGCCCATTTTGTTCAACATCATATCCCCAGTAACCAGTGTCTGGCATATGGTAGGTACACATTAAATATTTGTTCAATAAATGAATAAATATACACATCTAAAACCAGAAGAAGTATTTTGTATTGGAAACATGTAAGACTAAAGTTGGTAATTAAAACTATAAAAGGTCACGGCTGTGATGAGTCAGGTGTCTCCCTCTCCCTAACTAGTCTGTAAGCTTTTAAAAGAAGGAGAGCTTACGCTACACATCCTTGACCAGCTTCTCATCATACAGCAAAGCCTGTGGCTTGCACCAGCTTGGTCCCCAGTGATTGTTCCAATTATGAGTTTTTGAAGAGTGAAAGTCTTGGCCTGAATGAAGAGACTCTAGGCCCCTGAGTGACCTTTTGTATTTCTCCGACAGCAGAGGAGAAAAGTAGAGAGACATGAACAGGTCCCTGAAGAGACAAAGGGAACATAACAGGCTCGCCGGGAAGGCTAAAGCCCTGTGTTCCTGTGTCCTCCAAGGTGAGGGGCCTGGGATGTCTCGCCACAAGCCAGTCTTCATATGGGATGAATTACCAGGTAGAGAGGTGGTAAGCTTTACTGAAGGAAAAATTATATTAAAGAGAACGAATGTGATAAATGTACATATGTAAAATAAAAAAGAAGTGGGGTCATGTTCTAAAATGGGAATATCAACATTTAAGCAATAGGTAGAGGAATGAAAATCTATGAAGAACAATCAACAGAACAGTCACAGGGGTAAAAAGGAGAATCAAGAGATGATACAGGAGACTTGGTTTCAACTGGTTCTCCTACTGGAAGCAACTAAAAATGCTGGATAAAATCCTTTTAAAATCTTTTTAAAGCATTAATTGGCCAGGCACAGTGGCTCACACCTGTAATTCCAACGCTTTGGGAGGCTAAGATGGGTGGATCACCTGAGGTCAGGAGTTCGAGACCAGCCTGGCCAACATGGCAAAACCCCGTCTCTACTAAAAATACAAAAATTAGCTGGGCATGGTGGTGCATGCCTGTAATCCTAGCTACTCAGGAGGCTGAGGCAGGAGAATTGCTTGAACCTAAGAGACTGTCTCAAATTTTTAAAAAAGCATTAATTGTTACGAGGGAGCAACGATGGGGCCAGTGGCACAGGGGTAAAAGAATTTACCAAGAAAGTAGTAGATAAAGAAAGGCAGACTTGGCTGGGCACGGTGACTCAGGCCCTTAGTCTCTCCCCTGGGACCTGAGGCAGATGAATTACTTGAGGTCAGGAGTTCGAGACCACCCTGACCTACATGGCAAAACCCCGTCTCTACTAAAAATACAAAAATTAGCCAGGCATGGTGGCATGTGCCTGTAGTTCCTGCTACTCAGGAGGCTGAGGCAGAAGAATCACTTGAACCCAGAGGTAGAAGTTTCAGTGAGCCAAGATCACACCATTACACTCCACCACGGACAACGGAGCAAGACTTTGTCTCAAAAAAAATCTCAAAAAAAAAAAAAGGCAGATTTATTAGAAAAAGTAGGAAAATACATTGCGAGGAGGCAACAAGCAGGATCAGAAGAAGAGAAGCTGACTGCAAAGAGAAAGGCTTGCTTGAGATTTTATAGGATGGTGTTTATGCTGTCTATTGAAGAGGGCTTTGTTTAGTATTAATAATGCAAAGCTTGTAGTGAGCTAACTTGCAGGTGTCTGGTGATAGTTGGGTGCAGGAAGATTGTGAATTATTTGCGCAGGAGGACTGTGTGTCCTGGACCATGAAGAAAGGCAGACTTGTAGCTTATTTGCTTTATCTTTTTGCTTTTTCCTGCCTCCACCAGCCTGACTCCCTTTCCCTAATTAGGACTTCAAACTAATGAGCTGTAATAACGAGGAAAACCCTGACCAAACACTGTGTGAAGGAAGGAACCCAGAGAGAAAAGGAGAAATCTGAAGATGGCTTGCACTTTGAGGCATTTGCTGAAGCTGTGAACTTGGACTTCAGTGTTTATGACCCCACAGAGTATGAAGGACAGGAGATAAAATGTAGCACCTGCCTAAAATGGGGAGTATAAACAGAGACCCTTCCTTATAAGTGTTAGCCCCAAAAAGCCATACATGCAGTACAAGCATGACCTAGAAATAAACTCACCTCCCTGCCAGAGAACTGCAAAGAAAGTTCCCTGTCTCAACCACTGGCATAAAGGGAAGAGGGAAAATTAACTCTGAGAATACATGGTTACAAGCTAAACTTCGGATAGGGTTATGGCCAAAATCCACACTATCTTGCTGCATGAAAATAACTTTAAGCTGGGAATTTACTTTAAGAGGGTTCCCAACCACTGGTACCTCCCTGGGGGCCTAACAGAAGCAAATGCAAATTCTCTTTAGATAGACCCACTACTATCCCAGGCCTCAAACGATTCTTGTAAATAAAATTTTAAGGAAAATTAGCTGTTGATAATCAGAAATTGCTAAACAAGCTACCATGAGCAAGAGCCAATAGAAACAATTTTAAAATATAGAGCATAAAAAATGATCAATATACTTTTGAAATGAAAACTTTGAAAATATAAGCAGAATCCAAAACACTATAAAGAATGACTAAGGATATAAACTTCTAGATATAACATAGGTAAGAAATAACATTTAAAATATCAATGTTTAGATCCAATAGTAGATTAGACACAGTGGGAGAGAGAATTAGTAAACTGAAAAGTAGAATGAGGGAATTATCCAGACTTCAGCACAGAGAGAAAAAATTAGGTAGGTAAGTAGTTAAGTAGATAGATGGATAGACACATAGATAAGATTAAGAGAAGCATAAAAGAGGACAAAGGATAAAAAGAGACAGCCCTATTAAAAATGGCATAAAAATTTGAACAAGCTCCTCACTGAAGAGGAAATCCATACATTCAATAAACATGAAATATACTCAACCTTATTAGTAACCAGAGAAATGCACATTAAAAATCACAGTTAGCTTCCATTTCACACTTCCCAACTTGTCAAGTATCAAAAAGTCTTCCTGTATCAAATATATATGAGTATGTGGAGCAACAGAAACTCATACTCTTGTGAGGCTGTAACTCTGAACTTCGAAAATTCAGTTTCACCTAATCAACTTGGATATATGCATATTCTATGCAGTGGGTTGAATATTTACAATCTTCCAAAATTCCTATGTAGAAGCCTAGGTGATGGTATGAGGAGGTGGGGTCTTTGGGAAGTGATTAGGTCATAAGGGTGGAGCCCTCATGATTGAGAATGGTGCCCTTAATAAAGAGACCCAGAGAACTCCCTTGCCCTCCCACCTTGTGAGGACACAGTGTTACATGGCACAGAAGGTGACATCTATGAACCAGGAAGTAGACTCTGATCAGACATCAAAGTGGCCAGCACTTTGATCTTGAACTTCCCAGCCCCCAGAACTGTGGGAAATAAATCTCTGTTGTTTATAAGCCACCTAGTATATGGTATTTTGTTACAGCAGACCAAACAGATTAAGGAGGTCTAAAACTTGGAAAGACCCTTACACAGGTGCACCAGGAGACATGTCCAAGAATGTTCATGCAACATTGTTGCAAACTAGGAACAACCCAAATACTAGCCATCAATGGTAGGATGGATAAATAAAGTGAAGTCTACAACAAAAAATGCTATCCAACAGTGGAAAATAATGGACTATAAACCCTGTGGTGATGCTGTGATCCCACTGGCTACCCAGATCCAGCAGGCTTCCAATGGAGAGATTTTCATCCCAGCTGCATAGGTATTGGCAGCAGGCAGTCCTCAGCCATCAGCCCCTCAGGGGTTGCTTCAGCTGCAGTGTCACCTCACCTGAGTTCACACCCTACATCCAATGAATAATTGATACAGGAGTATAAAGGCTTGGCCATCTTGGCCCCACTCAGGACAATACTGAGCTCCAGAGCTCCTCATGGAAGCTCACTTTCTACCTGTGCCCAATTCTGCTTCCTTCTCCCCTTCTACAGGTATTGATCCCAGGGCAATCTTTAATAAGCACCCTGCACACTGAACTCTGCTTCCCAGAGAATCAACCTACAACTGCCACACACATCAACAATGATGAGTTACAGAAACATAAAGCCAAAGGAAGGAAGCAAGTCCCAGCACAATGCATAAGGCGGATTCCACTTGTATAAAGTTCCAAATAGAAAAACTAAACAAGACATTGTTTAGAGGTGCATATGTAGATAGCAAAACTTTTTTTAAAGGCAGGTGAAAGGTTTTCTTCCCTTCTGACACCAACTCAGTGTCCTACAATTCAATTCAATTCTAACACTAACACCCTGGAGTTAGTGTCAGATTCCACGTGTCTAAAGGCTCAGTCCCACAAGACTGTCCTCACATCAGATATCAGCCACAAGTATCAGGCCCGCAGGTTACCCACACTTCTGTCTGACATGGCTACAAATTCAGGGTTCTCACAACCTCCCCTTCCGCAAAGTTTAATAATTCTCTAGAATGACTCACAGAACTCAGGTAAGTGCTTTACTTACTATTGTGGGTTTACTATAAAGGATACAACTCAGCAACAGCTGAATGCAAGAGATGCCCGGGGCAAGGTCGGGGGCGAGGAACATGGAGCTTCCGTGCCCTCTCCGGGTGGGCCACCTACCAGCACCTTGATGTGTTCACCAATCCAGAAACTCTCTGAACCCCCTCATTTAGAAGCTTTTATTGAGGTTTCATCATGTAAGCATGATCGATTATTAACTCAGTCTCCAGTCACTGTCCCCTCTCTGGAGGGTGGGGAAGGGTTAGGGCTGAAATGTCTGGGCCTCTCATCAAGGTTTGGTCTTTCTGGCAGCCAGCCCCCATCCTAAAGCTACTTAGGGGCCCACCAAGAGTCACCTCATTAGAACCAAAGATGCTCCTATCACACAGGAAATTTCAAAGGATTTAGGAGCTCTGTGTCAGGACAAGAAAAGATGCTTCCATCACTCAGGAAATTACAAGGATTTTAAAAGCTCTGTGCCAGGAAATAGAGACAAAGACCAACTATATATTTCTCATTATGTCACAGCAAGTAATAAAGAAAACTCAGGATAGTGATGACATCTGAGAAGTAATAGGGGAGATATCACTGGGGAGAAACAGCAGGATCTCTAAGATACAGGTATGTTTTACTATTATTTATTATTTAAACTACACAATTTCTAAATTTTTTGTAAGCAGGAAATTATACAATGAAAAATTTTTAAGCAGATGACAAAAATAATACCAATATTTTAAGTAAAGAAAATGACTGAATGACTAGAAAATAATGACGATATTGAGAGATGTAGCAAACTGAAAAGGGATGTCAGTGGAATGAAAAGCTGGTGAGTTTAGCTTAGAACACAAGCACGAAGGTAAGAACAATCAATTAATTTTCTAAGAGAAAGAATTGGAGCAGGAGGGGAGGTTTTGGATTGCATAGGAGAGAGGTAACCACTGATACCTTGAAAGTCAATCAGAATGAAGAACTCTGCAGACGATGAAGACCCGAGGTCAGGAACACACTGAGCAGTGGATGAGGATGCAGATAGACATGAATTAGGAAATAGGGTTAGGATGGAAGCGGTGGCTTACATCTGTAATCCCAGCACTTTGAGAGGCTCAGGGGGGAGGATGTCTTGAACTAAGGAGTTCTAGACGAGCATGAGCCACATAGCAAGACCTTATCTCTACTTTAAAAAAAAAAAAATTAGCCGGGCATTGTGTGGAGTGCCTATAGTCCCAGCTACTCAGGAGGGTGGGGTGGGACGGCCACTTGAGCCCCAGAGATGGAGGCTGCAGTGAGCTATGATCACACCACTGCACTCCAGCTTGGGTGGTAGAGCGAGACCCTGTCTCAAAAAAAAATTTTAAAAAAGAGGGTCAGAGGTACCCAGGAGGGAGGAGAGTTAAGGTAAGTCAGGAGACTTTGTTTGCATTGTTTGTCCTGAGTTCCCAGAACAAACAATGCAGCCCCAACAAATGTGTACATAAAAGACATTCCCCGCCAAATAGAAAACACTTTGTTGGTTTTATGCCCCTTGGGTTCTGTGCCACTGTTCCCATCCATTTAATAACAATAATCAAGAATGTTCTCAAAAATAAGACTCTTATTCAGTAATAGAACTACTTCATTTGGAAAGTGACTTTCGAAATAGAATAATTACTATGTTGCAGAAAGAAAACAACTTTCTGGAGATGTTTCCAGAGCTTCCACTAACACAGTATAGCCAGTGTGTCTTCAGGGCTCCCTAGTAATGCTGTTTCTCTTCCATCTGCCACTGTGGCTGCTGTCATTGCTAATTCCTGGTTCACAGCAATTATGAGATTTTCAGGTATTTACATTAACGTCTTACCAGATAAAGTCTTACTTCCTAGGGAAACCAAATCTTATAATATTGCATCTGTCCTTACTTAAGCTTAAAGTTATATCCGCATAGACCTGCACAGGTAATAAAACTGCCCAAATGGTTGACGTATACTCAGTTAGGGATAATCTAAGAGAAGGTGGAGGATAGCATTGAAATTGATATTTCATAGTCTTCACCTTTATCTCTGCAAACATTTCTAATTTGTTCTTTTAAAACACCTATCACTCTGCCCCTTGGAGAATGCTTACAAATATTAACTAAAAACTGTGTATTCATAGTTTTTGTGTGGAATAATTCCAACTCGGTTCCATTTCTCCTTTAATCTTTGTAGAAAAATGTGGATACGTCAGTTTGAGCAAAGGATGACTGATGTCTGTTATCCATTAGTTTGGTCAACAGATATCAATACAGTGCCCACTTCAGTCCTAGGGGAGTGTGAATCTAGGGGAATCCAGACAAACTGGCCCCTGCTTTCATGGAGCTTGTGTATTAAGATGACACCTGGGATTTAATTTAGAGGCACAACTGAGTGACAACACAGAGGGGCCGGTACCACTAAAGATTTATATTACTTATGTTTCCCAGAGAAGGGAGCGTGTCATTCTGTGCAAGACCATGTGGGCAGCGCCGATGTGGGCCAGGAGGCAGAAAGGAATGAGGAGAAAGAGCCTAGGCCAGAGCCTTTATTGGGGTTTCCACAGGAGAGCCAAGGCAGGGTAGGGTAGGCAGCTTAAGATGGACTGGTTTGAATTAATTCCAGTGTGCTTTGGTCTATAAGGTGCCTGGTACCTGGCCCTGGGGTGATGTAGGGCAGGGGAAATATGGCTTGGTGTGTGAATTAGGTAAGGAGGTGGTTGGAGCTCTAGATTCAGGATTGGCTGGTTTGTGGAAGAAAGATGTGCTCCTGGCTGAGCCCTTTGCTACCTCTAAAAATTGGCTAGCACAGGGAGGGGCATTCTCTCCCCAGCCAGCAAGTTTTTGAGGTATTGAAATATCATAAAATGTAGAAAATTTAAAACATGACCAATACAGGAGTGGAGTGGCTTCTTTGAAAAGGGTGGTCAATGAAGACTTCTCAGAGGGGTGACGTTTGAGTTGAGGCCCAAATGATGTGAAGGAATCAATCACAAGAAGCTCTGCAGGCAGCTTGCACACAGATCCCAGCATAGCAGGAAAAAGGCTGGCAGGTCCCACAAATAGAAGCCGGAGTGGCTGGAGCCAGAAGCTCTGGCCAGAGTGGCTGGAACAGAGCGAGCAAAGAAGAGGGAGGATCAGATGAGGCCATGGAGGAATCTGGACTTCATTCAAAGTTCAACAGGAAGCCATGGGTATGTTCAGACCCTAGAATGCCGTGATTATGGAAAAATCACTCCACTTGCAGTGCGGAGAATGCAGGAAAGCTGGAGTGGATGCAGGGGACTCTTACAGTAACCTACACCTGATATGGTGGAAGCATGAGCTGTTTGTGAAGGTTTCTGCTCATTCTCCTGTGGGGTTCCTCCCAGAACACCCATCCTATAGCACCTATGGACCCTATCTTCACTCTGTGTTGGAATTGCCTGTTTACCCATTCATCTCATGATTTGGCCCAGTGTAAGCTCTTGCCAACAGGGGCTGTTTCAATCATCTTCAAATCCTCACCACCTAGCACAGTACTAGACTCAGAGCTGAATGAATGAATGATATGACTCAAGTTGTACCAAAACTAATTCGAAGCAGCACCTAAGGCCTAAAAGGAATTTAATTTTTGTTTTGTCTTTTCTTAAAACCTTTTATTTTGAAATAATTTTAGATTTACATAATAGTTGCAAAGACAGTAGAGAGTTACTACACATTCTTTACCCAATATCTTCTAATATTAATATCTTATGTAACTATAGTACATTTGTCAAAACTAAGAATTAACACTAGCACGGTACTATCAACTAAACTACAGACTTTATTCAGATTCACCCTAAAAGGAATTTAAATAATTAATTATTGAAGTTCTTCAGTACCAAAATAAACTAGGATTACTCTACCCTGTACCATACTTAGCTTCATAAATATCCAAAGGCATCTATTAAAGACAATCAGATAATCAATCAGGGAAAAGGGGCAGATTATACAGTAGTTTTCCTGAGATAATGTAGGCAAAAATTTTGGCCATAATCTGTATCATAACTAGAAACCATTCTGTAGTAACGTGGCCAAACTGCAAAGAATGACCATTGCTGATCATGTTATAAAGCAGCTCAGCTGAATGTACAGCCCTTTGGGGTAAATGTGGAAACAGCATCCCAGCCCTACTAGAAGTTCTGATACACACTTCCCTTTCCACTCTCAACTGAGAATATTTATTACAAAGGTCTCCTATGAGGTTTGTCAGGTTACTCCCTGCACTAAGGTGCCCAGCCCACACTCCATGCTCCAAGCTGAGGGCCCAGGAAAGGAGGCATATTCTTCTCATTTGTACAAAGTTACAGCAAGGGCCACAAAGGTGCCAGCACAAGTCATTAAAATGCCAAAATTGGCCAGTCACAGTGGCTCACGCCTGTGATCCTAGCACTTTGGAAGACCAAGGCAGGCATATTGCTTGAGCTCAAGATTTTGAGATCAACCTGGGTAATATGGCAAAACCCCGTATCTACAAAAAATACAGAAAATAAGCCAGGACTGGTGGTGTGCTCCTGTCGTCCCAGCTACTTGAGGGGCTGAGGCAGGAGGATTGCTTGAACCTGTGAGGTCGAGGTTGCAGTGAGCACAGCACTCCAGCCTGGGCGACACATTGAGTCCCTGTCTCTAAATAAATAAATAATATAATAAAATACCAAAATAGCTCATAGGGCTGATAAGTAGCCCCTGCCCAGAGGCCCCTGAATGGCCTCAACGATGGCCACAGGGCTTGCCCATGACCCCCTGCACACCATCAGTAACCAAACATGCTAGGCACAGCAGGGGGGTCCAGGACCCCAATCCAGACTTACCAGCTGCCAGTATTCATTCTGACTCATCCTGCCCGTGCCATATAATTGTTAACTATTTTGGATATCACACCTGGTTTTATTCATTTTCCTTTGTTTTTTTCTTATTCACATCTTAGAAAATCTTTCAGAAACCATTTGTAGCCTCAGGAATGGCCTAGTGGTTGTACATACAACTATTTCCACAATTCCAGGTGATCAATTTCCAGGGCATGAGAACATGATCAGGAGCGGTAGTCCTATGAGGATTCAGACTACAGCTGAGTGGTTCCAGCCTTGGTGAGCAGGTCAGAGCACCATGGCTTGGACCTTTTCCTCTAATTCATTTTATTAATGAATCAAAGGAACATATCAAGCTAAAGAAAACGTAGTCCCTTGCTTGTCAGAGAAGGCAACGCTGAAGAGTGGTTAAGGGAACAAGCCTCGAATTTTCTGGATTTAAAACTATTTCTACCCGTTTCTAGCTGTGTTTTCTTGGGCAAGTTATCTAATTACCTTGTCTCTCAATTTCCTCACCTGTAAAATGGTGATAATAATATTAACACCTATTCAGAGAGTTGGTGTGATGATTAAATATCTAATCTCTGCACTTTGGAGAGTGTCTGGTTCATATGAAACCCTCAATCAATGTAGCTACTATGGTGAAAAAAAATAAAAATTTAAAAATTAATTGTATGTTATCAGAGAACTTTAAAGATATAAGAGAGCTTAGAGACTAGTCCGTGTCATTTCCACTTGAGGAAACTAATGCCCCATGAGAAGTGGTTGATTCAGAGGCATTTCTGGTACGAAGAATGAGAGATTTCATCTTATCAATTCTCTTATTTATTTATTTTTGTAGAGATGGGGTCTCCCTATGTTGCCTTGTCTAGTCTCAAATCTCCCGGCTCAAGCAATCCTCCCTCCTTAACCTCCCAAAGTGCTGGGACAGGCATGAGCCACCACGCCCAGCCTTATCAATCCTCTTAAAGGTGAATGACAATTCTCCCTACTTTACTGTAAGACTCAGACAAAGTGTTGAATAAATTAGCCAATTAAAACAAAAATATATTCAGGAGAAAATGACCTAGTTCCAATGACTGTGTTGCCAAAATGGCAAGTCTACAAAGAACATACAGAGAGCACTCTTCCTAATCCTGTCCTCTGTGATACTTATACCTGCAGGAACACGGCGCTCACTGCAGCCTAAACCTTCCTGCTCAGATGGGAGGTTCTATGTGGCAAGGTGGTTAACATGCCTGAACTAGTGTCAAAGGCAGGAAGTAATTGAAAGCTTTCCAAAAAGGGAAGAAAAATGTAACCACGTTGGTTCTTGAGGGCATTCTGCTTAATATGGAAAGAGGTACATTTATATACCTAAGAGAGCGTGGCTATAATTTGTAAATTACCTAGAGGATTTAGTAACTGAAACATAACCAGAAGTCCTCACTCCCCACCAGTTTACAGGTATCCATGAAGTCTTCTTAACATTGATGCACTAATTTAATTTTTCTAGTTATTTAGTTGCCACCTATAAAAAACTACGTACAAACCCTCTGGCTACCAGCCTTTTCCACTATAATTTATTGCTCTGCACTAGGCCACTGATACTCTCAAGTCTCATGATATGTTACAATTTCTTGGAAGTTTCTATCCAAAAAGGGAGAAAAGAAACACCCTTCTACCTTTTCTCTGAGCTCCATTCTATAGGGGTATGTTGGGGCCCCCAAGACCATCCTCAATTTCAATGATTCACTAGAAGGACTCACAGATCTCAGAAAAATGTTATACTCATGGTTATGTTTTATTACAGTAAAAGGATACACATTAAAATCAGCAAAGGCAAAAGGCACATAGGGCCATGTCCAGGAGAGATGAGGCATAAGCTTCCAATTGTTCTTTCACATGGAGTCACAAAAAACAGCACTTAATTCTCCCAGAAATGATGTGTGACAACGCATACGTAGTAATGTCAACCAGAGAAGCTCACCCAAACCTTGGTGTCCAGAGTTTTTATTGGGGGTCAGTCACTTAGGTATGGGACGCCCACATAATTCACCTCAGTTACTCAGTCTGCAGCCCCTCCAGAAGTCAAACTGATACAGTGTAGCCCAAGAACCCCACTATAAGTCACACTGTTAGCATAAACTCTCTGCCTTGGCCTAAAGCCCCAGGTATACAAAGACACTCCTATCAGGCAGAATATTCCAAAGCTGAGAGCTTTTTCCCCAAGAGCTGGGTAAGGGCTACGCCTTTCTTTGGTATGTGCAAGATCTGAACACCTCAAGCCTGCTAAGTTAACCCTTTCCTGCAGAAGAGGTCTTCTGTGCAGAGCCCCAAGATAGTACGGAGTTTCACTTCAGCACATTCATCCCCTACAAGTCCTACCCCCAACTGCCAGCATGCATGAGCACCCCACACTCAAGCCCTCCACACCTTTGGACATCTAGGCTCTGTCGTCACATACAGCTCATGATGGAGTCCATCTTTCCTTAAAATGAGTTCTCTCGGGCTGGGCACGGTGGCTCATGCCTGTAATCCCAGCACTTTGGGAGGCCGAGGCAGGCAGATTACCTGAAGTCAGGAGTTTGAGACAAGCCTGGAAAACACAGTGAAAACCCCTCTCCACTAAAAATACAAAAATTACTTGGCGCAGTGGCAGGCCCCTGTAATCCCAGCTACTCAGGAGGCTGAGGCAGGAGAAACGCCTGAACCCAAGAGACAGAGGTTGCAGTGAGCCGAGATCATGCGACTGCACTCCAGCCTGGGTAACAGAGCAGGACCCAGTCAAAAAAAAAAAAAAAAAAAAGCCGGACACAGTGGTTCATGCCTGTAATCCCAGCACTTTGGGAGACCAAGGAGGGCAGATCACGAGGTCAGGAGTTCGAGACCAGCCTGGCCAACACAGTGAAACCCTGTCTCTACTAAAAATACAAAAATTAGCTGGGCCTTGTGGTGGGCACCTATAATCCCAGCTACTGGGGAGGCTGAGGCAGGGGAATCACTTGAACCCAGGAGGCGAAGGCTACAGTGAGCCAAGATCGTGCCACTGTATTCCAGCCTGGGAGACAGAGCAAGACTCCATCTCAAAAAAAAAGAGTTCTCTGTTAGAGACCTTCTTTAATGTTTAGCATCTGCTGGGTTCCTGCCAATCTTCGGCACATGCATGCATGCAAAGCCCAATTGCAGAAAAGACTTGAGATCTTTCCACAGAAGTCACCTCAGCAGAAAATAAAGACAATTACCCCTGAGAGTACCTAAATCTCCACTCAGGCTCAGAGGGATCTAACAGTGTTCGGAAGCTTTGACTATAGAAGAGGGATGAAGTTTCTGTGTGAGAAATAATTGAATCAGGGCAAGCTTAAGAAAAACTTACATTCTCTGAAACCATTTTCCAGGTGATTAAAGCAAAAGTGGGAAATTCAAGCAACACAAATAGGCATGTTTCAAACATATCAGAAGGTAATATTTTCAGTCTGTTGCCACAATTAAGTTTCTAGACCCAGAAATGCAAGACGAAGTTACAAATGGGTACTGCCTTAAATCTAACATAAAAATTTATCTTCCAAGACATAAAACCCACTCTTCCCCTTCCTCTTCACCTACAATATAGATTTTTCTTCAAGTCTAAAGACAGAACTTAAGAAAACAAACACTGGCAATTAATTTAATAGTGATTATACTTTACGTTTATATATTAGTTTAGGATTTTAATATACAGACAAAGAGTAAAAGTTGATCTTCACAAAACCCTTATAAGAAGTATGATGATCATTTATAGATCAAGATCCAGATTAGAGATGTTACCTGTTTTGTCCTGGGTCACAAGCAATTTAGTGAAAGTACAGAATTTGAACCCAGGTCTACAAACTACTAGTCCAGTGTTCTTCCCACTCAACACACTACCCCAGGAATTTGGCAAGGATTTCAAAAAACTCAACCCCTTGAAAGTTATTCCACAAAAAGCAATTTTAAAGAAAATGATTTCAAAACATATGGGCAGGCATAGTAACAAACTATCAGATGTCACGTCTTTTCTTCAACACAAACCCAAAATGTTTAATTTTATGCCACTGATTAATGCCAATGAAGACAAAATAAAATATATTCACTTCACTAAGGAGAATTCACCAAGACAAAGACAGAATGCCTCTCGGTTATTGAAACAAGTGTGATTCTCAGAATCATAGGAAAATTGGTAGATTTCATGGGAAGTTTTGTTTAATTATAATGTTCACCAAACTTGTCTCACAAGGAAGATCTGAAAGCAAAGTTGGTGAAATTAGAGTAAAAGGTAAGAAAATATTACTCATTAAAAAGGATTAAAATTTTAATGTTATAAAACTTCATTACTACATCTGCCTGTGTCACAGTTAAAACACAAACATACACATAGAGGTTCTTTCTTTCCCCCCAAAAATAAAATATTATGAAACATAAAATATGTGGTGATAATTTTTAAATCACTACAAAGGGACAGAACTTATGGTGGAACACTGAATTTCATGTGTAAGGAATCATAAAAACTGGGAGAACCATGTTTTTTACCCGTGAACTTCATCTCTGCAGGCGTGTACACCTTTCAGCCTAGCATCTCCTCAAGGTAAATGGGTGGTCGGTGACACACCCTCAGAGACTATCGGTGAAGGTGGCAACCATAAGCCCTGTATCTCAGGAGACTTTAGGTAGGAAAATGAGTGTTGGGTGGGAATCAAGAGACTCAGATTCTAATCCTGATTCTTGCAGTAACAGATTGTATTGCATAGAGGAAAACATAAATTTTGAACCTCAGTTTGCTTCTCTGTAACATGCCCTCATTGCCTCTCACAGCTCTAATAAGTATTCAGTTACAATGACCCATACAAATGTAGTTGAAAACTGCAAAAGTGATGTAGAAATGCAAAAGCATTGATAGCAGAAGATATTAGACAAGAAAATGTTGTCTTATTTAAAGGAGCCAAATGTGTTTAATGTAATAAATCATTAGGACATATTTTTGAAAAGTGGCACTTGAGACAGATTAGGGATAGTGGTGTAGGTGGTGTAGGTTTCCATGATGATGAACAGACCTGCAGTTTAGGTAGTGTCGAGATGTAAAGGCCAACTTCTACAACAGTGAGCTTTTCCAACATGAAGAATAGATGGTCTGGGAAACCCTCAGTTACCTGGGTACAGTATTAAACAAGCTGCTCACTCAACAAAGTCAGCAGGGATTTGGTCCAGCCAAAAATTACAACAAATATTATCCACTAATCGAAGAATTGATGAGTTAAGCAAAAAAACCTACACTCTTCAACCTCTTTATTAGATGTCATTTTGGAGGGGCTTTTAAAATAAAAAAAATAATAATGCATTGCAACATAATCTTGCTTACTTTTGAAGTTAACAGCTGCTAGTGATTAAAATCTTATAGATAGCCACAATGGTTATTGATTACATCCATTTGTCATTAAAAACAAAAGCAGTTCTCAATCCAAAAGAAGGTTGTATTCCAAGAGTTGTTAATAAATGTTTTTATTTAATAATATATTTCACACATCCTGTATGCTAGGAATTACTCCTGGTCCTTTACAAACATAACTTATTTAATCCTTGTGATAATTTTATGAAGCAGGAGCTATTGTCTTCAATTTACAGATGAGAAAATGAAGGCACAGAGATGTTATGTCACGTGCTGAAGGTCACACAGCTAGTAAATAGCCAAATAATCAGTGGAGAGCTGGAAGCACAAAAATGTGGCTCCAGGATTTTTTAGCTGCCATGCCATGCTGACCTTTTAGAACCTGATATACTTCTCCACAGAAGCAATGGTATAAATAGTTATAAAATTCCACAATACCCTATTTAAACCACATGCAGCTGAAATTCTATTGATCCATCAAAGTGCTATCCCTGGCTCCCAGCTCAGTACTTATCACAGAGGAAGTGCTCAATAGCGTTGTTGAATTTAAGATGGAATAGGTGCCCCACTTATGATGTTAACACTCTAGAACACTGGAGCAGTCAATGGCAGAAACATAGATGTGCTCCTCTACAGCATCTCCTACACTGGTCTCGACGGTTTGGTGGTGGAAAGGAATTTGGGTGATTGGGCCTTATGGAGATGGCACAACTTTTTAGCAGCAGATGACAGATGGGGTTTTGGTTTTAGCGGCAAAGCAGCAGCACAAAACTTCAGCAGCAAACCGGGGAGAGAATCTGGGTTCTACTGGGCAGCAGGATATGGTTGCAAGTCTGTGGCAGAAGGTGGAGTAGAAGTAGGTAGTGGGATGGCAAAGTGAGCTTCTGGTACCAAGACACATGGAAACTGGGTCTGTAACTAGGGCACCTATTTGTCCACAAGGGAAGATGATAAATCAGCCATCTGCAGCCCAGAGTCTGCTTCTAGGTCAACACTTGGACAATTAATAATATCTCCCTACTGTTTCTCAGCAGGTGAAAAAAAAATGCAAATTATTTTTTGGACACTTACTGAACATGGTGAAGAATATGTAAGAGAAGACTTGCTGTGATTATATAAAATACAACAAAAATTATACATGAAGGGTTTCTCCCCACCAGCCCCTCCGCCCGCCTCTGTCTCCCAGGATAGAATGTAGTGGCACAATCATATCTCACCGTAACCTCAAACTCCTGGACTCAAGTGATCCTCCCACCTCAGCCTCCTGAGTAGCCAGGACTACAGGTATGCACCACTATGCCCAGCTAACTTTTTAATTTCTTTTTGTAGAGACAAGGTCTCGATATATTGACCAGGCTTATATATGAAATTCTTTAAGAGCAGGGACTATTACTTGTTAGTTTTATTCCCAAGGGTTAGCAGAATGTTTTTGCAAGATGCTCAATAAATATTAAATAACTGATAAAAGTTGACTTACTACTCATATGTAAAATAGAAGATAAATAACCAGCCTGGGCAACATGATGAAACCCCGTCTCTACAAAAAACACAAAAATTAGCCAGGTGTGGTGGTGCATGCAGCTACTAAGGAGGACAAGGGGAGGATCTCTTGAGCCCAGGAGGCAGAGGTTGCAGTAAACCAAGATCGCTCCACAACACTTTAGCCTGAGTAGCAGAGCCAGACCCTCTCTCAAATATATATATATATATATATATATATATATATAAAATATATGAGATATATACATATATATAAAATATATGAGATATATATATTATATATAAGATATATAATATATAACAATAATAAAATAACTAAACAGAATAATTGATAAATGAATAAATAACAAATTGAATAATAAAGAATAATAAATAAGCAGAATAATGGAGTGATAGACAAATTGTAAATGAATGAAGCAATAGCACCAACTTTTAACTGCTATGTTCATCATAAACAGCACAGTGAGTTTGAAATATTAATATTACCTTGTTATACAGTATACAATATGAGCAACACGGGCATTACATGTATCCTTGTCCAAAATAAATTATTCTGAAGCTATCAACATTTCCATCTTTAATCTTTAAAATCTGTATGTTATAGCAGGAAGATGTGGTAGATATTTTAATACAACTTCTTCTTTGGATACAACACCAAAATCTACAAAGCCACGTAAGGAAGAATAATCTTCATCTTGTCAGTAAACAAACGAAAGTGCAGGTGTCTTGGATCTTTGTTCAAGCACTATCACTAACTCATCTGAGATCTTAAAGAAACCACTACTCTGAGTTAAGACTTTTTAAAATTAAGATTTTTGAATTTTAAAAGGAAGGAGGCCGGGCGCGGTGGCTCACGCCTGTAATCTCAGCACTTTAGGAGGCCAAGGCGGGTGGATCACGAGGTCAGGAGATCGAGACCATCCTGGCTAACACGGTGAAACCCCGTCTCTACTAAACAAAATACAAAAAATTAGCCAGGCGTGGGGGCGGGCGCCTGTAGTCCCAGCTACTCGGGAGGCTGAGGCAGGAGAATGGCGTGAACCCGGGAGGCGGACCTTGCAGTGAGCTGAGATCGTGCCACTGCACTCCTGGGAGACAGAGCGAGACTCCGTCTCAAAAAAAAAAAAAAAAGGAACGAATTCATCTGACTTCCTTTAAGTTCTTCATCCCTTTCTAGATGGTACAGAATTTCACTAAATTTGCCTGAAGTTACTGGACTCGATATCAGGGGAAAAAAAATACACGTAATTTAATAGAAAATATTTGGGAAAATATTTTTATTTGAAACAATTTTAACCACTTTTCCAAAACACCAGCATCAAAACAGGGTTTATCTAAAGTGCAAAATGGAGGTCAACGACACAGGCAATGCCCTGAAAACTTTCACAACTGCTGGCCTGGAAATGAATGTGAAACCAAACTGAAGAAAGTGACTCACCACAGAAGGGACTCATGCCTCAATGCTTTTCCACCTCTCCTCCAAAACAATCATTTTCTTCAGAGTTTGTTTTAGAAAAAAAAAAATCAGAGAAAATAGAAGTATAGATTTTTTCTGTTTTAATGTAATCTTTTCTGTTCCTTTTGATTAGGCAATGAGATTGAGGAATAGTCTAGTAGTCATATAATTACTGTAAGGAATGCTGCCCCAGCTGCTGACCGGTCTTAACATTTGAATGTTGATAAACGTAACACAACATTTTTGTCGAGCAAAACTATTAAGAAGCTAAAGAACAATTCAATTAATAGAGTAGCTAGTCAAATATATATGTGTAAATAAAATAGGGGTATATTTCAGAGCTCTGTTTTGCCAAGATGTTATAGCTCAGAGTAAGTCATGGCCAGCTCAGTTCTCCACTGAAGCAGCAAGATATGAGATCATGAAACTGAAAAACGCATTCTTCACACCCATGACACTGAACTACAATCCCTAATAGCTAAGGTATGTGAGAGCAGCTGATTACAACCTCAAACTTAAATCAGAAAGAATCCATAGATAGGGTCTACGTCTTCTTTTGTAAATAATTATATATAAAAATTTCAAAGATAAACCCCTTAGAAAAGACATCAAATGGAACACCAAATGTACATAGAAAAATGGTGAGGACTATGACGGACTTTTCAATAGATGAAGTTAGGCTGACCTCCTGGTTTAGAAACATATGGTCTTAGGGAATAAGCAATACAGTACAAATGCAAGAAAACAACAATAAAAATGACCAAACCTTATGCTTGAATATGGAATTACAATTTACAGAGCGCTCTGCGCTCTCACATTTGATGTGATAATCCTATGCCATATGTAGGGCAGAAACTATTATCCTTAATTTTACAGGTGAAAAAACTATAGCTCCAGAAATCGAAGTTTCTAGATTGAGTTAAGGCTTCTTGGTAATTAGTAGAGTTCTACCACTAGACGACTCTACTAGTTCTGACCCTAAATCCAGGCAGACTTCTGCAAATAATATGAGTGCATAGACCTGAGTTGGAATCTCAGTTCCAACACTTCCCAGATATCTGGCCCTGGGAAAGTCACTTCATTTCTTTGAGTTTTGTTGCAGGTTGGCTCTCAGTGAGTAGATGCTGAGACTGAGTTTGAGGATCAAAAGGTATCCTAAGAAGTAATACTTATGAAAGGAAAAGGGAGAAAGCAAGACCAGGCAGGCTTTTAGTCTTTTGGGGATAGTCAGCAGACTGATGCAGACCAAAGTCTCTGTCAGCCCCGTGAGAGTTCTGGAACAAAGATTGCCCATTAGCCCCTAGCATGCCCCAAAAATAAGTCATCACCATCACATAGGCCCATTTTATTTTTTTATAATTTCAAGTGACTTTTACAAATAATATACGGAAGATTTAAAAGATAGCACAAAACAAATTTATTTAAAATGTTAATATAAACTAAAACATAGAAAACCCAAATTTTTATTCTATAATTTTGTGGTTTTGGAAGTATATATACCTAAAATGGGCAACATCGTTTGAATGCATGTCATGCATGCCCCTGGAACATACCCGTTCTGTATTTATGGATTCCAGATTTCAAATGCATCTGTAATAGGTTCTAGCTCATCATTACTTTCAACTCTTGCACTTGCAGCAACAAAATACAATAAGTCTGGGAACTTTAATAGCTCACAAGATTTTTTAAGAGAGGAGCAACCCTCTTTGCTCCATAATTGCAAAACGTTTTCATTTATATATATATATATATATTTATAAATATCAATTGTATAATCAATCTAATATTTTTTTATGTCTACATTACCTATTTCCTCCCAATCAACCTTTGTATACACACCTGCCTTTAACACTTGTGCACTTGCAAACCATATCTCATAAATTTTGGTAACAAACATCATAAAAGCTGAAAGAATACTGTCTACCTTCTTTCAGCAAAATGGAATGACCCAGGAACTTGTGGCAAAACATTGTATGATGAAATTATTTCTGTTGAGTGAGTATAGATGATGTATTAGTCTGTTCTCAAGCTAATAAAGACATACCAGAGACTGGGTAATTTATTTTACAAAAGAGGTGTAATGGACTCACAGTTCCACATGGCTGGGGAAGCTTCACAATCATGGTGGAAGGTGAAGGAGGAGCAAAGGCACATCTGACATGGCGGCAGGCAAGGGAGAGTGTGCAGGAGAACTGCACTTTATAAAACCCTCAGATCTCATGAGATTTATTCACTATCACAAGAACAGCAAGGGAAAAAACTGCCCCCATGATTCAATTACCTCCCACCAGGTCCGTCCCATGACATGTGGGGATTATGAAAGCCACAATTCAAGATGAGATTTGGGTGGGGACACAGCCAAACAATAAATAAATTACTCTTTAAATATTGATATACAGAAAATTATTCTAGAATATCATCATCTGGACATTCATAGTCCAAGATCTGCTTAAGCAATCAACTTCACCATTCTCTTTAGAGTCTAAAGTGCTGCTATCTCTCCTTTGCATTATTTTCTGATTTTTCTAATAATTGTCAAACATATTCCTCAATTTTCTTCTCTTTGCCATTATGGGCCGAAAAATCTAAAACTAAATTTTCAATATTGTTCAATTACAATTTTTTTTAAAAAAAAAGAAAGGCTCAAAGCTGGTATCACCATACTTCCCTTATACCTTCTTGAAAAGCAATATAATACTTTGGGCAATGCATTGAGAAAACTGACGATGGAATAATGATGATTTATTTCATTGTTGTATCATCCTTCCAGGTGATTCCATCATTCTTTCATTTTCTTATTTTAGCCTTTTTTAGCATAGTTAGGAATAACTGATGACTGAAGATGAAATAACTTTTAAGATAATGAAATAGGAAAATGTTTCAAGATATAGAAAAAAATAAAACAATTAAGACCTCATAAATGTGTCTTAGATTTATGACAGGATCTAGTGAATCCTTATAGTAATTATAAGACAAAATAAACTTTATTCTATTTTTTTAAAAATAAGTAAATTTTCTCTTTGTTCTTTAAGAGTAATAAGAATATTAAGTCACAAAATATCAGTCCTTACAAATAGTTAGAACTGCTTTAAAAAGACAGTCAAAAATTAAATTGGGTCCAGTGGCCCCTGATGATATGTCAAGTGTTAGTGAAGCCTTGTGTTGGACAAATGGCCAGGCCCTGTTCAAACCCCTTAGTCAGACACTGGCTGGTGCCCACCCCAAGAAGAGGATGCCCTTGGCTACCACTGTCTTGCTGAGTCATTGGCCAGTGTAGTGGTCCACTCTCATCCTGCTAATAAAGACATACCTGAGACTGGGTAATTTATAAAGGAAAGAGATTTAATTGACTCACAGTTCAGCATGGCTGGGAAAACCTCAGGAAACTTACAATCTTGGTGGAATGGGAAGCAAACATGTCCTTCTTCACATGGCAGCAGCAAGAAGTGCTGAGCAAAAGGGTGAAAAGCCTCATATAAAACCATCAGATCTCATGAGAACTCACTCACCGTCACAAGAACAGCATAAGGATAACGGCCCCCATGATTAAATCACCTCCCACTGAGTCCCTCCCATGACACGTGGGGATTATGGGAACTACAATTCAAGATGAGATTTGGGTGGGGACACAGCCAAACCATATCAGCCAGGGTTAGTTGCAAGAATAGGGACCGGGGAACCCTGCAGGAATGAATAACCCTTGCAGCTGGCAGAGAGTCCTTTCTTGAAAGGAGATCTGAGCATCTCTATGTCTGTCATCTGTGTGTCTGTCACAGCTTCTACTTAATTATTCATTAATTCACTTACTCAAAAAAATATATGTTGAGCACCTACTACATGCAAGTCACTTTTCTTGGTACTGGGGATTCTTGGGTAAACAAAACAGAACCCCAAAAAGTGCTTAGAGCTTACATTCTAGTGTAGGCTGGGGAAGACAACGGACAAGATAAAGAAATGAAACATATAGTGGGTTACTGATAAATGTCAAAGAGGAAAAGTATGAAAGGAGAATGTTAAATATCAGGGAGATGTGAACTAGCAGAAGACTGGGGGCAGAATTTTAGATCCGTTCTCTTGGAAAGCCCTTACTGTTCCAAAGTGGACTTGAGTAAAGACCTGAAGGAAATCAGGGAGCTAAACCCTGTGGGTATCTGAGGGAAGAGCTTTCCAGGCAAAGCAAACACAAAGACCTTGAGACCTGGTGTGCTTGAGGAACTAGTGTTGAGTGAGTGGGGCGAGAGAGGTAGGAGCTGATATCGGGAGCCACTGGAGGCCAGACAACACATGTCGTTTAGGGAGAACTTGGGCTTTTATTCTGCATGAGATGGGAAGCCTCTAGTAAGCTTTACAGAGTTGCATGGCTTTCAGGCGGGCTCACTCTGCTGTGTTGAAAGGAGCTTGGGGGGTAAACTCAAGAGCAGACAGGTCAGTCAGAAGGCTACTATAGCCGGGCAAGGTGGCTCGTGCCTGTAATCCCAGCACTTTGGGAGGCCAAGGCGGGCAGATCACCCAAGGCCAGGAGTTCAAGACCAGCCTGGTCAACATGGTGAAACCTCATCTCTACCAAAAATACAAAAATTAGCTGGGGGATGGTGGCACATGCCTGTAATCCCAGCTACTCGGGAGGCTGAGGCAGGAGAATCTCTTGAACCCAGGAGGCAGAGATTGCAGTCAGCCAAGATCACGCCATGTACTCCAGCCTGGGTGACAGAGCCAGACTCCATCTAAAAAAAAAAAAAGAAGAAGAAGAAGAAGGCTACTACAGTACTCCTGACCAGAGAGGATGGCAACACAGTTTTTGGCCTAAGCAGCTAGAAGATAGAGCTGTCATTAACCCAGATGGGGAAGGCTGCAGGAGCTATTGAGTTGAAGAGGAGGGGACAAAATTTTAGGAGCTCAATATCGGACACGTTGAGTTTCAGATGCTGATTTAGCACACCAGTGTCAATGTCAGGTAGGTAGCTGCATTTGCCAATCTGGATTTCCAGGAGAAATCTGGACTGGTGATATACATGTGGGAGTTGTCAGCATGTGGATGATATTAAACCCTACACATTGGAAAAGACCATCTAAAAACTGAAAATAGATTTAAAAAGAGAGAGAGAGGGAGAGAAGATGTGCCTACCACACAGGGTTGTTGGGTCCCTCCGTCAGTAATTTGCAGGAAAGCCCAAGACACACGTAGTGTAGGCACTTGTTATCCACCTCAATAAATTCAATTTTCTATAGTATTCTATTTAAAACATTGAAATCACCTTTTCACCTATGTAGCTGACAGAGGTAAATATTATAGGCTTACCTCTTCAGAGTAAAATAAAATATTGTAGACATCCATAATTAATGAGGAAAGTGGGCTCTTATCTTTGAATTTTTTTAATGAAAACTATGGCTACAAGATCTGAATAATGTTTTTAAAATCCTTAGGGGTAGGCCAAAACTAATGGATTTAAGTAAGAGGAACAATTCCTTTGGCTGTTGAATCAGGAGGCTAAAAAGAAACATTATTATTGCTCAAAAGTCTTGCATAGAAGAATCCAATGACACTTTACTAACAACCCCACCCTTATCAACGAAGTGTGCTCTCCAAGCTAATCCTCATAAATTAGCAAAGACAGGCTTTCTTTCTGCAAGAGTAATTACAATGCTCAATTTGTTCCCAAAAATTGTTAAGGGAATATGAAGCTACTCATCGTTATTACTGGGTTAAAAAAGAAAGAAATATTTCCTGACAAATCACTTCTGAGTATTTGAATTGTGACTAACACTGGAATCTGGTTTAATAATCTTCCCAGAATCACAAAGAAAAAATGCATGAGTTTAATGGACCTAGAGAAATGTACGATTTGCCAACTACAGAGGTCTAGGAAGGTGAAAAAATGATTGCCAGGAAATAATGGATTGTACAGCACTAATGAATTCTAATGAAATAATAACAAATCTAATCTTACTCCATGTTTACCCAATTTTTCAAATATTATTTGGCCCAACAGGGAGAGGTTAACTCAAAATAAATTGACCCAGAATAGGTTGGAAACGTGAAACAAGGACAGAGCCAAATGAAATGAATGCCCTAAAAACCTGTGTACATAAAGACCAAGGAGTTCAAATCGGTGCGCTTTTCACTTCCATCTCTCACACCTAGATAAGCTCAACGTTTGCAGGAGCATCGTGTCTTGCTCTTCTCGTGTCTCCTCCTCCAGGGCTGGAGGCAGCAGCTTGGCCAGGCTGTCTGCTGGTGGAAGCAGCTTCAGCAGTGGAGGCAGATGTGGTCTGGGGGGCTGCTCTGCCCGGGGCTTCGAAAGAGGAGCCGACAGCTATGGCCTGAGTGGGGAGGTCTAGTAGTGGCTTTGGAGGTAGCTTTAGTGGGGGCTTTGATAACTGCTCTGTAGGAGGTGGTTCTAGCTTCAGCAGGATCTCTGGATTCTGTGGAAGTTCTAGATTAGGAGGTGGTGTTAGTGGAGGCTTCTGCAGTATGGTGGTTGTATGGGAGGTGGTAGTGGCAACGGGGGGCTTTTCTCTGGAGGGGAAAAGTAAGCCATGCAGAACCTCAATGATGGCCTAGCCAATTACCTAGACAAGGTCAGAGCCCTGGAGGAGGCCAACACAAAATCAAGGAGTGGTGTGACAAATTTGGGCCTGGGTCTGGAGACGGTGGATCTAGAAGAGATTGCAGCAAATACTATCCAATAATTGAAGATCACACGGACCAGGTGAGAAACTCAGTGATGGTACGTACCTCTTTTGTACTTACTTATTAAATTTTAGGACAATATGAAATTGTTCTTTTATTTTTTGGTCAATTTTTCCATGCAGAATGTTTCAGATATATATTTGGTAAAAAGAGAGAGAGAGAGAAAAGAAACAAAAAACTTTCCATGATGTCACTCTAGATTTATTTAGAATGTAATTCACACTGGACATTAGTTACTAAAAAATTTTTCTGCAACTATATCTTGACAGTCAAAGGTAAATCAGTAATGACAAGTTACTCATTAAAATGTTCACGAGTTTTATTGTGTCTCCTAGATCATTGCAGCCACGATTAATAATGCCAGCATGACTTCCCCAATTGACAATGCTGGACTTGCAGCAGATAACTTCAAAATGAAGTGAGTTTGTTTCAAAATATCAATTGTTACCATGACAAAAAATAAGACTTAGGTTTTTACTTTTAACATAAAATGTATATAAAGGCAATTAGATCCAAGTATCAGATAGATGTAATATAGTAGTATAAAATATCTACACTGAAGGAAAAAGGCCAATTTTAATGTATATTTAATGGCAAGAGATTCCAAAATTGGAATCTTTAAAAATGATTTCAGGCCGGGCATGGTGGCTCATGCCTGTAATCCCAGCAATTTGGGAGGCCAAGGAGGGTGGATCACCTGAGGTCAGGAGGTCACCTGAGACCAGCCTGGCCAACATGGCGAAACCTCATCTCTACTAAAAATACAAAAAATTAGCCAGGTGTGGTGGCAGGCACCTGTAATCCCAGCTACTTGGGAGGCTGAGGCAGGAGAATCACTTGAACTCAGGAGGTGGAGGTTGCAGTGAGCCAAGATCATACCATTGCACTCCAGCCTGGGGGACAGAGCAAGACTCCTTCTCAAAATTAATTAATTAAGAAATAAAAATTATTTCATAGTCTTTGTTTAAATATTTCAAAAGAATTTCAACTTGAGCTGGATGTCAGTGGGCAAGTCCTTTTTAAAACAAAGTTTCTCAAAGTAGTTAATCTAATTCATATATCATATTCCAAAGATCTCCTAAGGTATGAAAATGAGCTCTATCTATGCCAGTCAGTTGAAGCCTATGTAAACGGCCCGCAAAAAGTACTCAGTGAGCTGAATGTGACCACATGGGACCTTAAAATACAGTCCGAAAGCCTAGCAGAAGACCTGGCTTATCTCAAGAACAACCCCAAGGAGGTAGGAGAAATAAACCCATCAAGGGACTTCCCATCACCATCACCATTCAGCAATGTCCCCAACCTCAAAGGATTTTTGCTACTGTGACTTTTGCGTTTCTTCTCCGCCAAGAAATGAGCACTTTGCAGAGACAGTCCAGTGGGGACGTGACTGTAGAAATGAACTCGGCCCCAGGGGCAGATCTAACCAAGCGGCTGAACTGCATGAGGCAAAACAGTAAGAGGAACTGGCTGAGCAAAACCTTAGGGAGGCCGAGGAGTAGTTCAACAAGCAGGTAGCTCAACCCTAATCCTAACCCGAACCCTAACCTGGCAAAGTGAGAGAAGATAGAAAGTCAGGAGGAGTGCTTGGCGCTTCTTTGATTTCACTGTGCTTTGTTGATTTCATGCTTGCAGAGTGCATCCCTGCAGACACAGATCTCCACGAATGCTGAAGCCGTTAGCTCGGCCAAGAGTGACATTAATGGAACTGAAACCAGTCCTCCAGTCCCTCCAGCATGAACTACAGTCTGTCTTGGCCATGGTAGGTGGGAAAGGGGCACTCACTCAATTTTCTTCTATAGTTTTTTTTTGGGGTTTTTTTGTTTGTTTTTTGAGACGGAGTCTCGCTCTGTCGCCCAGGCTGGAGTGCAGTGGCGCGATCTCAGCTCACTGCAAGCTCCGCCTCCCGGGCTCACGCCATTCTCCTTCTTCAGCCTCTCCAAGTAGCTGGGACTACAGGTGCCCGCCACCATGCCCGGCTAATTTTTTGTATTTTTAGTAGAGATGGGTTTTCACCGTGGTCTCGATCTCCTGACCTCGTGATCCGCCCGCCTCGGCCTCCCAAAGTGCTGGGATTACAAGCATGAGCCACCGCGCCCGGCCTATAGTTTTAAAAAGTTGTTTTGCAGACATTGTTTGAAGCAAGCTGGCAAAATGTTGGCTTTTGTAAGTAGGAATAATAGTACCTATCTCATAAGGTTGTTATGAGAATTACATGAGTCAATATTTATAAAATACTTGGACAGTGCCTAATAGTGAGTAGGAATTGCTATATGGTTACAGTAGCACTCTCTGATTAATATTTGCTATCATTACTATTATTGGGTATTAATTATCAAGGTAAATCTCTATTAAGTGGTTCGTTTGGAGACACCATCACCATACAAAATATATGTTTCAGGATTCATATGTTGAATACTGAGCAGTTATTCTGACAATGCTTCAATTTTCATGGGCATTTGTAGCAAAGCTCCCTAGAAGGAACCCTGGCTGACACAGAAGCTGGCTACGTGGCTCAGCTGTCAGAAATTAAGATGCATATCAGCATCCTGGAGGAGCAGATCTGCCAGATCTGGGGCGAGACTGAATACCAGAACACAGAGTATGCACAACTGCTGGACATCAAGACACGCCTGGAGGTGGAGATCGAGACCTACCACCGCCTGCTCAGTGGAGAGGGAGGGTGAGTCACCGATACCATGATTTTGTTGTTAAAATCACTTTCTTAAAAATGAAGAAATTGTTTTTTATTCAGAGACTGAGATTTACAGTTTTCGCAAGTTTCAAATCAAGTACAATCTGAAAAGCTAGTAGAAAATAGAAAAGAAAAAAAAACACAACTTTCCATGGTGTCACTCTAGATTTATTTAGAATGTAATTGACACTGGGCGTTAGTTCCTTTAAAATTTTTCTGCAGCTGTATCTTGATAACTGAATGTAAATAAGAAATTACATGTTATTCCTTAAACTGTTCATTAGTTTTTTTTGTATCTCCTAGATAATTGCAGTCATTTCTGAGACAGGGTCTCACTCTGTCGCCCAGGCTAGAGTGCAGTGGTGTGTTTACAGCTCACTGCAGCTTTGACCTCCCAGGCTCAAATGATCCTCCCACGTCAGCCTCCTGAGTAGCTGGGACTACAGACATGAGCCACCATGCCTGGGTTTTTTGTTTGTTTGTTTGTTTTGTTTTTGAGACGGAATCTCACTCTGTCACCAGGCTGGAGTGCAGTGGCACAATCTCGGCTCACTGCAACCTCTGCCTCCCGGGTTCAAGTGATTCTCCTGCCTTAGCCTCCTGAGTAGCTGGGACTACAGGCACCATACCAGGCTAACTTTTGTATTTTCAGTAGAGACGAGGTTTCACCATGTTGGCCAGGATGGTCTCGATCTCTTGACCTCGTGATCCACCCACCTTGGCCTCCCAAAGTGCTGGGATTATAGGCATGAGCCACCGTGTCTGGCGTAATTTTTTTTACTTTTGGTAGAGACAGAGTCTCACTACGTTGCCCAGGCTATTCTCAAACTCCTGGTCTCAAGCAATCCTACCGCCTCAGCCTCCCAAAGTGTTTGGATTGCAGGCATGAGCCATTCGCCCAGCATGCTATTAATAATGCCCAGCTGGCACCAGCATTTCACATACAACTTTTGTGTGGGCATATGTTTTCATTTCTACTGGGTATATACCTTAGAGTGGAATGGTTGGGTCATGTGTTAGCCTTGTGTTTAACCTTTGAGGAACTGCCTGGCTATTTTCCATAGTGGCTCCACTATTTTACATTCCTACCAGTAGTGTAGGAGGGCTCCAATTTCTTCACATCCTCACCAAAACTCATTCCATTCAGAAAGAAAATATGTCTGCTTCTTCACAGTTTTTGGCCAAAGAGAAGTAACTGACAACAATCATTTCTTTTATTTGTCAATAGTTCTGAGGCCAGAGAAGCTGAATCTAAAGGATCATTGTCTGTGGACTCCAAAGGAAGAATCAGCACAGCTCAGTCAAGGGGAAGAGTCGCTTTTTGAAGTAATACTTTCTGCTTACTTAATGAGCATCCATCATGAATAAAGTGTGCTTTCCTTACCCCCAAAAATCTGGGCTACAGTCATTCACTTTAAAGCATGACTTGTGAACCATCCTTCACATTTCCAGTAAAATTCTCCCTATTTCTCTTTTAGATTCACATAAAAGCAGAGGAACCAGGCTGGTGATGGATAATGACCAACTAATTTCATCTCAAGTCAACAATGTTTCTGATGTAAAATTCAAGAGTAAGATGCGGGCAGCTGAGTCCTGTCCCCAGGATGTAAATGATGACACCTAACAAAGGTGTGCTGAAGCACTGGCAACAAACCTGCGGCCACAGAGCTGCAGCTACTCCTGTAATCATTTCTCAGATTCTTTTGTCTTATTGGGTCTGGTTTTGTCTTTAAATTGCAAAATGTGTTTTCCTTCTTAATCACTCTGTGTCAATAAACTTTCTGCCTGTTGCAAATCAACTCCATCAATCTTTGTCCTTTTGTTTCACTGACTTGTTTTATAACAGCTTTATTGAGATATAATTCCTATACCATACAATCCACACTTTTTTTTTTTTTTTTTTTGAGATGGAGTCTCACTGTGTCAACCAGACTAGAGTGCAATGGCGCGATCTCGGCTCACTGCAACCTCCACCTCCTGGGTTCAAGCAGTTCTCCTGTCTCAGCCTCCTAAGTAGTTGGTATTACAGAAGCATGCCACCATGCCTGGCTAATGTTTTTTTGTATTGCTAGAACAGATGGGGTTTTGCCATGTTGGCCAGGCTGGTCTCGAACTCCTGACCTCAAGTGATCCACCTGCCTTGGCCTCCCAAAGTGCTGGGATTACAGGCGTGAGCTACCACACCCGGCCCAACTCACACATTTAAAGTGCACAATTCAATGGTTTGCAGCGTATTCACAGAGTGGTACAATTATCACCTCAGTCAACCTTAGAGCATTTTTATCACCTCAAAAAGAAATCACATATCCATGAACAGTCAGTCCTCATTTTGCCCCAACAAACCCCCACCCCCGGCCTTAGGCAACCAGTAATGCATCTTCTGTCCTATATATTTGCCCATTCTAGACTTTTCACATAAATGGAATCATATGATATGATATGTGGTCCTTGTGTTTGGCTTCTTTCACTTAGCAAGATGTCTTCAACATTCACCCATATTGTAGCATGTATCAGTACTTCATTCTTTTTTATTACTGAATAATATTCCAGTGTATGGATACAACATATTTTATTTATCCATTCATTGGATGATGAGCATTTAAGTTATTTATGATATTTGGCTATTATGAATAATGCTGCCATGAACATTCACACACAAATTTTTGTGAAGACATATGTTTTCATTTCTATTGGGAATGTACCTTAGAGTGGAGTGGTTGGGTCATATGTTAGCCCTGTATTTAACATTTGAGGAACTGCCCAACTATTTTCCATAGTGGCTGCACTATTTAACATTTCTACCAGCTGTGTAGGAGGGTTCTCATTTCTTCACATCCTCACCAACACTAGTTAATGATTTTTTAAATTATAGCAATCTTAGTGGATATTAAGTGGTATCTCACTGTAGTTTCACACTGACTCTTGAAATCTATTATTTCATATAGTCCAAAACCATTCCAAAAAAAATAAGAAATATCTGATAGGGCTGCAGTTTTCCAACTTTCTTGTGTCAAAAATACATACATATTAAGATGGCGCCCAGCCTTAAAAACCTACACTCTACCTGTAAAGACAGTGCTAATACAAATGAAAATGAAGACTTCAAGTGTTTTTAAAAAGAGGAATCAGGGCCGGGTGCGGTGGCTCACACCTGAAATCTCAACACTTTGAAAGGCCAAGATGGGAAGATCGTTTGAGCCCAGAAGTTTGAGACCCGCCTGGGCAAATTAGCCAGGCACTGGGCATAGTGGTGCATGCCTGTGATTCCAGCTACTTGGGAAGCTGAGGTGGGAAGATTGCTTGACCCTGGGAGGTCGAGGCTGCAGTGAGCTGAGATGGCACCACAGCACTCCAGCCTGGGCAATGGAGTGAGACCCTGTCTCAAAAAAAAAAAAGAAAATACAAGAGAGATGTTGAGGAATGACTTGAGCTTCCAGACAGCAAAACATTCATGTAGTGAGGATACTCCCCAGGGCAGATGCATCCAGCTCCAGCTGCTGGCGTATGGGCTGCTAACAGCCACCCTCACAGGGTTCTGCCTTGCCCAGGATTATGCCCCTTCAGGAGAGTGCCCATGGGCCAGTAACTGGCTTATAGGGGACACAAAGTTCCGGGCCCCCTGTCTCGAATTAGGACAATTCTGAAGGGCCAGACTCGTCCAGAGCTCCCCAAAGGATCAGCGGAAGCCTTCATTAAAACAGCATTGCATCGGCCTCTCCCTATGCCCATTGCAGTCTTACCCATCTGCTGACAGGTTTATCTCACAAAAGAACTCCCTGATAAACTGTACACATCTCTCCATCTCAGAGTCTTTTTCCAGGAAACACAAGTTTAAAAAAAAAAGTATTATTTACAGCAATTAGAACAACATGCCACTGACACACGCATGAACACCCCAGAAAAAGGCCCATCTGTACATAAGAATGACATTTTCAAATCAGTTGTGGACAAGTAGATTATTCAATAAAGGCCGCTGAAATAACTAGTTAACTAAGGAGTGGGAGCTGGGATGCGGATGAGGCTAAGGAGGGTGTTGAATAGTTATATCACACACACCAAAATAAATTCTACAGACATTGCAGAAATAAAAGAAAATAAACGTTTACAGACTTTACATTTTTTTTAATTAGGTATTTGGGGAATGATGATGACTTGTTTCATCAAAAACAAAAACATCATGAAGGAAAAGGACAGATTTATATCAAGAAAATAACGTGAAATAAGAAGCAAAAGAAAAAATAAATTTAGTGAAGTATGGTGAAAACCTGCTCCAACACCAAGGGAAGTCTGTGCAGCCAGACCACAGAGTCCAGACGTGGACCTCACGATTTAAATCACGATGCCCTAGCTGCAGTTTGGCACCACCTGCTGTCTGCTGCCTTATCTGTCTAAAATCAAGAGGATTTGGGGTTTGCAAATTTCCAAGAAAGCAGCAGTTCCAGGAATGGGCAGCCTGTTTAGTTGCCGTGACTCATCCTCAGCCTCCCCATTCCCCATCTTCTCCCTAGCCACGCCATCCACCTGTCCACCTGCCATATATCCCCCCAACACTCCAGAGGATAAGAACTTTAGCCTACCTACCCTCTTGGGGGCTGCATGTAGAATGGAAGCCAACAGAGAATCACTTTAAGTCTAGATTTTCAGCAATGCCACATGGTACCCGGGATTTTCACTGCACTTGTCATATACAGCCTTCCAAGAGCTGATGTCCCCATATAAAAACTCAGGAACAGAGATAACCATATCAATAAGAAACGGATACATGATACACACAAGAAATTCGTAAAATATGAATCGCCAACAAACATTAAAAAGTGATGATGTCCAATATCTCTTGTAATCAAAGAAAGGCAAATTAAAATAATGAGATGCCATGTTCAGCATCAAAACAGGTCCAATTTGTTTAATAATAATAATAAATACCTATTTTAGCAAGGGTGTAGGGAAAAGGCACTAATACCTTGCTGGATGGAGTGTAAACTAGCAAAACCTTTAAGAAAACAATTCAGCAACAGGTATCAAAAGCCTTTTTAAGAAAAGAGCATATCCTTAGAGCCAGCAGTTTCATTTCTAGGAATTTATTCTTACATAATCAATTATTAATATATATATACTCCTCTCAGCTGTTCATCATAGTGAAACATTAGCTATAATAAAATATTCAACAATGAAGAATCAATAGGCTAAGTTATGAAACACCCATCAAAGTCCATCAAAGGACTGTCACACAGCCATTAAGAATGTTCAGGTTCATGTATTGACCTAAAAAGATGTCAATCATCTATTGAGAAATAAAAGGCAGAGTTTTGAGACAATATGTATAGTATGATCTGCTTTTATAAGAACATAATTACATGTATATTAACACTGTATGTGTTAGTCTGTTCTCACACTGCTATAAAGAAATATCTGAGACTGGCTAATTTATAAAGAAAAGAAGTTTAATCGGCTTACGGTTCTGCAGGCTGTGCAGGAAGCATCGCGGCTTCTGCTTCTGGAGAATCCTCAGAAAACTTACAATCATGGCAGAAGGTGAAGGGGAAGCCAGTATGTCTCACATAACCAGAATGGGAGGGAGAAGGGGCAGGGAGGTGCCACACACCTTTAAACAACTACATTTCACAAGAACTCACTATCACAATAACAGCACCTGGAGGAGGGATGGTGTTAAACTGTGAGAAACCACCCCCTACACAATGATCCTATCACCTCCTACCAGGCCCCACCTGCAGCATCAGGGATTACATTTCACCATGAGATTTGGGTAGGGACACAGGCCCAAACCATATCACTGTACTTACTTGTTTTTTTTTTTTTTTTTTTAAAAAGCAAAACCAATATACATCCAAATGTTAACAGTGACTATTTTGGGATAGTGAAATTATGAGTGATCTTTATTTCCTGCTCCAGGTTTACATGTATTTTCTCATTTTTCTGAAATAAACATGTAGAACTTGTAAAATATAAAAATCTTTAAAGAAAAACCATCGGTATGTTTAAATTTTTTTAAATGAATAGTCTTTGTTCTGTTTTGTTTTGTTTTGTTTTGCCTTGTCTTGTTTGAGACGGTGTCTCGCTGTCACCCAGGCCTGAGTGCAGAGGCGAAATCTCAGCTGACTGCAACCTCCACCTCCCCAGTTCAAGCGATTCTCCTGCCTCAGCCTCCCGAGTAGCTGGGACTACAGGCACGTGACACCACACCAGTCTAATTTTTTGTATTTTTAGTAGAGATGGGGTTTCACCGTGTTAGCCAGGATGATCTCGATCTCCTGACCTCGTTGATCCACCCACTCGGCCTCCCAAAGTGCTGGGATTACAGGCATGAGCCACCGCACCCGACCACTCCTTTTTTATTGTCAAAGAAAAATACAAGAAGGACCAAGTGATAAGTAATGTGGTAGAAACCATAAGAATAATAAGAAAGAAAAATTATGTGGGGAGAAGGAGAAGCTGGTAAATTAAGGGTTGGAGTGTTCCAGAAGAGTGTTCCAGAAGAGATAACCCTTGAAAAGTGGTAAAATTTGGATACATAGAAAGAACAGAATAAGGTGTGATTTGAGGCCTTGCTCCAAGATCAGTCACATCAAAAATACTTCTAGAAACACCCAGTCACCTCCAATGAATGGGTCACAAGTTAGTACCTAAAGATCATCCATTAGTCCTCTTTAGAAATATGTGCTTGTGTCCACTCTACACACAGAAAGATAATGGTAGGTCCTGGACTTGCTGTTGAATGCCACTGTGGGAAGGACAGGGCTTACCTAGCACCCTTCAACCAAGGTTTCCTGGGCACCTGGTTTCTCTGTCTCCCTCCAGGGTACAGGCACCAAAAGACAAGCACAATTGCTTGCTGGGACCTTCTCCTCACTCCATCTAGTCAGCCTCCACATCACAACAGAGTCCTGTTCCTTTCTTCCTTTTTGGAAGGATCTGGTGTCATAGCCAGTATTCCTACTGGCTCTTCTCCACGTTCTGGTAACAATATGGATGGCCCCTGTGTCCAAATCCCACAGCCTCTTATGCCCAGCTCAAATCTGCAGACTCTGATCAGCTCTGCCCCCCCAAGGTCACAGCTTTGCCATGGCTTCTCCAGGGCCCTCTCCTCCTAGGGTAAGCCCTGTGCCCCTTTCTCTCCCAGCATGCCCCAGGGCCACTGCGGGTAGGCTGAGTGCCCCAGCCTGTCCCTGTCACTCTCCCTGGGGTGAGTCTTGCCAGGACTGGTCTGATGAGCACAGAGATCACCCACTTGGTAATAATAATTTGGCTAACTACCAGAAAGGTCTCCAAGAGTGCTGCCATTGCCTTATAATTATTTTAATCTTTTAATTATTTTAATCTGTTCTATACTCAGTTATGTCTCTTTCCCACTTCCAACCTTGTGTGTTGGACCTTTCTCTCTTTTCCTAATCAGGCTCATGAAGAAGTTGTATATTTAATTGATCTCTAAAAGGATCAGCTTTTCAACATATTTATGGTTTTTTTCTTTTCTGTTTGAATAATTTCAGCCTTTATTTTTACTAATTTATTTTTATATTTTTTAGTTTATCTTGCTGTTCTTTAAAAGAAATTTTTATACTAAATTTCTTCATCTTTGGTCTTTCTTTTTTTTAACAATGCAGCCATTAGAGGCTATAAATTTTCTTTATTGTTCAAAGTTAGCTACATCCCAAAAGTCCAGATATGAAGTGCTTTTCTTTTTACTTTTTTTTTTTTTTTTTAGAGACGGGGTCTTGCTCTGTCACCTAGAGTGGAGTGCAGTGGCACAATCGTAGCTCACTGCAAGCCTCAAATTCGTAGGCTCAAGCTATCCTCCTGCCTTGGCCTCCCAAAGGACTGGGATTATAGGCATAAGCCACCATGCCTGGACTTTTTCACTACTTTCTGGTTTGTCATATTTGATCCAACAGTTATGAAAGGCTTCTTTTTTTCGTATGATACCCAAGTGGGTATCCTAACATTCAACTCAATTCTGACACTAACTATCTGGAATTAGTGTTAGACTCTGCAAGTTGAAAGGCTCCATCTCATAAGACTGCCCTCACCGCAGATGCTAGTCACAAGTATCACTAGCAGATGCTAGTCCCCAGGTGATGTGGTTTGGATCTGTGTCCCCACCAAATCTCATGTTGAAATGTAATCCCCAATGTTGTAAGTGGGGCCTGGTGGGAAGTGATTGAAACATGGGGGCCACTTCTCGTGGTTTAACACCATCCCTGCCTTGGTACTGTCGTTGTGATAGTGAGTGAGTTCTTGTGAGATCTGGTTGTTTAAAAGTGTGTGGAACCTCCTTCTTCTCTCTCTTGCTCCTGCTCCAGCCATGTAAGACATGTCTGCTTCTCCTCTGCCTTCTGCCATCATTGTAAGTTTCCTGAGGCCTCCCCAGAAGCAAAGCAGATGCCAGCATCATGCTTCCTCACACCCTGCAGAACTGTGAGCCAATTTCTTTATAAAGTACCCAGTTTCAGGTATTTATTTATTTATAGCAGCGCAAGAACAGACTTGTACACCAGGTTACCCACACTTCTAATTTGCTACAAAGTTTGGGGTTTCCACAATCTTCCCCACTTAAGTTTTGATAATTTCTGGAATGACTCACGGGACTCAGGAAAACACTTCGCCTACTATTACCAGTTTATTATAAAGGATCAACTCAAGAACAGTTAAACGGAAAGGATAAATAGGGCAGGATATGGGGGAACAGGCACAGAACTTCCATGCCCTCTCTGGACATACCATACTCCCAGCACCTCCACATGTTCATCAACCCAGAAGCTTTCTGAGCCCCATTATTTAAGGCAGCAGTCCCCAACCTTTTTGGCACCAGGCTCTGGTTTTGTGGAAAACAATTTTTCCATAGACCAGGTGGGTGGAATGGTTTCGGGACAATTCAAGCACATTACGTTTATTGTGTACTTTATTTCTACTATTATTACATTGTAGTATATAATGAAATAGTTATACAACTCACCATAATATAGAATCAGTGGGAGCCCTGAACTTGTTTTCCTGAAACTAGACAGTCCCATGTGGGGGTGATGGGAGACAGTGACAGATCATCAGGCATTAGATTCTCATAAGGAGCCCACAACCCAGATCCCTTGCATGTGCGGTTCACAATAGGGTTCATGCTCCTATGAGAATCTAATGCCACTGCTGATCTGACAGGAGGTGGAGCTCAGGCGGTAATGCTTGTGCAGCCTCCACTCGCCTCAGGCTGTGTGGCCCAGTACCTTCATACAATTCCCAGGGATTGGGGACCCCTGACTTAAGGGTTAGGTAGGTTTCATGACATAGACATGAGTCTGGCCATTTGTGATTAACTCAATACCCAGCCCCTCTTCCCTCCCCAAAGGTTAGGAGATGTGGCTGAAAGTTCTAAGCTTCTAATCAAGGCTTGGTCCTCTGGAGACCAGTCCTCATCCTGAAGCTATTGAGAGGCCCCTAGCCGCAAGCCATCTCATCAGTATTCAAAAGACACTCTCATCATTAATATATATTTCCCTTTGTACCACAGTTATCTGAGAGAATGTATCAACTCACAAAGATTTTTCTGGTTGTCTTTTTTATTGTTTAGTTCTAATTGTAACTCTGATCAAGAACATTGTCTTGAAAGAATCTCTAGGCAAGTATTCTTTTCCTCAGTTGGGTGCCTTTATAAGAACTTTCCTTGGAGTAGACACGTAGAGGCCAGTTAAGGGGACCTCTAAGCACAATTTCCACTCTAACCAGTTCTCAAGCACAAGGAGTGAACTTTTGCAGCTAATGCGCTAGTAAAGAAAATCCCTCCTGGCTGGGTGCAGTGTCTCACGCCTGTAATCCTAGCACTTTGGGAGGCCGAGGCAGGTGGATCACCTGAAGTCGGCAGTTCAAGACCAGCCTGACCAACATGGAGAAACCCCATCTCTACTAAAAATACAAAATTAGCTGGGCATGGTGGTGCATGCCTGTAATCCCAGCTACTCAGGAGGCTGAGACAGGAGAATGGCTTGAACCCAGGGGGCGGACGTTGCGGTGAGCTGAGATCACGCCATTGCACTCCAGCCTGGGCAACAAGAGTGAAACTCTGTCTCAAAAAAAAAAAGAAAAAAAGAAAAGAAAAAAAGAAAATCTCTCCTAATTGTAATATAAAACACTTTCTAAATCTGAGAAGTAATACATTTAATTACCAGATTGCTAAAAATTAGAGGTGGAAGGGAACCTGAGAAGTAGATAGACCAATATAATAATTTTACAGATGAGGACATGGTGGCTTGGTCAAGAGACATCGACTGTACTCAAATGTTGTGTTATAGTTCTGGTGGACAGAGGACAAGAGACATGAGACTGATGAAGCTTTCTTCTGAGCCTATCATATAAAATACCATCATATAAAATATGATCTTGTATAAAATACCATGCCATTCTTTTGCTATGAAGCTACTATTTAAGCCCCGGATTCTTTGACCAAAGATTTGCAGCTTTTCTGACATCAGAGGGGAGCAGGAGGTTGAGGGGTCAAGCTGGAAGAGACAGAGCAGGAAGGCCCAATGTATGGACTTAGCACTGGCAAGAGGCACAGGGACTGGGCCCTACTGCTCAAGTTATGATCTGGGTTGTTCATGCTTTTGGATTCTCTGAAGAGAAGACTACTGTCTGTCTGGTATGAAGAAAGGCACAAAAGGACTTTTTAAGCAGAGCTAATCCTTGAAAACTGTGCTTACTTTAAACTGTCTTGACTGTGGAGCCTGGAGGACAAAGCATCCCAACCCCCGCAAAGTCACTCACCCATTCTCTTAATTATCCATAAACTCACAGAATGATCTTCAGAAAACGTAGAGAATTGAGTTATTTAAAGAGATTTGAAAGCACTCACATACAAGAACAAAGCCAGGTGATTTTTTCTTCCCAGAACAAAATTTGGCAAAATGGCATGACCAAGCGGATGCTTCCTGGTGGAGAAGAGGAAGCCTTCAAATAGACACACTTAAGTGAAACCAGGAAGAGAAAGAATGGACGAGAGTGACGGGAAAGGAGAGAAAGTGGTGAAGGAAAAGAAACGGCCACAGAATTGGTGGATTTCTGGGGTGTGACATCGACGGGTGGTGCCAGATCTACTGGAGTGGGCTCTTAGTCATGTTATTATTGCAAAACCTATTTTCTCTTCCAAGCAGTTGAGCCTGGCAGGGCCTAGAGCAGCCACCAGCAGGAAGCTGGCCCAAACAATGATTCCCTACAGGAAGGTCCCCGGTTGACTCTTGCCTGACCTTTCTGCCCTCTTCCCAAACAACATTTCCTCTTACTGCCAAGCCCCGCTCTCCACTACCACACACTGAGAATCACTACCCAGAAGTGGAGCATAAAGATTCAGAAAACAAAACACTACACATAGTAAAGAACAAAAGTAATCAGTGATCCAAGCTGTTCATGAAGAAAATCAGGCCATGTTAGTTTTTATTAATTCAAGGAATATTTATTGTCTATCCACTATCTGTCATTGCAAAGGCATTGCAAAGAGACTGTTCACACATCAAATCTATACTTTCCAATGTGTCCAAAAGAAAGAAAATTGGTGTATTAAAGAGATATCTGCACTCCCATGTTTATTACAGCACTATTGACAAGATTTAGAAGCAACCTAAGCATCCATCAACAGTAGAATGGATAAAGAAAAAGTGGCACAGGTCAGGCGCGGTGGCTCACGCCTGTAATCCCAGCACTTTGGGAGGCCGAGGAGGGCAGATCACGAGGTCAGGAGTTCAAAATCAGCCTGGCCAACATGGTGAAACCCCGTCTCTACTAAAAATATAAAAATTAGCTGGGCATGGTGATGGGTGCCTGTAATCCCAGCTACTCGGGAGGCTGAGGCAGGAGAATCGCTTGAACACAGGAGGTGCAGGTTGCAGCGAGCCGAGATCGCGCCATTGCACTCAAGTCTGGGTGACAAGAGTGAAACCTGTCTTAAAAAAAAAAAAAAAGTGGCACATATACACAATGGAGTACTATTCAGGCATGAAAAGAATGAGATCTTGTCATTTGCAACAACATGGATAAAACTGGAGGTCATTATGTTAAGTGAAATAAGCCAAGCACAGAAAGACAAACTTTGTGTATTCTCACTTACTTGTGGGAGGTAAAAATTCAAACAATTGAACTCATGAAGATAGAGAGTAGAATGATGGTTATCAGAGGCTGGGAAGGGAAATGGGGGAGTAGGGGAAAAGTGAGGACGCTTGATGGGTACCAAAAATAGTTAGAAAAAATGAATAAGACCTAGTGTTTCATAGTATAACAGAGTGACTATAGTCAATAATAATTTACTTGTATAATTTATAATAACTAAAAAATAGTATAATTGGAATGTTAGTAACACAAAGGATAAGTGCTCGAGGTGATGGGTACCCCATTTACCCTGATGGGGTATGTACACCTATATCAAAATATCTCATGTACCCCATAAATCTATATACCTACTATGCACCCAAAAAAGTTAAAAGTTAAAATTTTTTTAAATGTATATTTTCCCTTCTTTTTTACTGTCTGCCACAGGAAGTTTTGTCGACATTCAACAAATACTCTAAACCCAGCAACTTCCCTTAACTACTCTGATCTGATGCTTCTATTTGAAAAACACACAACAGAATATTTTCTCGAATGAACAGAAGATAGACTCCCCAAATTCTATTCTCAATTCTGTAAAGATTCATCAGGAGCCATATGCCATGCATTTCAGTATTTGGTTTTCCTACTAGTCTAAAAACCTGCAATATATTAATCTGAAAAATATTTAAGTACTAGTAATCTATCCCACACACACACACACAAAAATATTGATGGTTACTATCTGCAAATCATTCTGCACTTATTATTAAAATCATATTCTATAAGGAAATATAGCTTTTATATGATTCTTTACAGGTAGAAATAAACTTCTAATCACAAACTATTCAAAATTTGAACTGGGAGCCCAGACACCTAAGATTCAGTCTGTCTCTCTCTGTCTCTTTTTTGTTTTTTTTTTTTTTTTTTTTGAGATGGAGTCTCGCACTGTCGCCCAGGCTGGAGTGCAGTGGCACAATCTCTGCTCACTGCAAGCTCCATCCACCGGGTTCAAGCAATTTTCCTGCCTCAGCCTCCCAAGGAGCTGGGATTTAAATGTGCTTTCAGCCAAATGCAAGTCTTTATGAAAATTGAAAGATTACATTTCATAGTTTTAAAAGGGAGAAACACTCTGTGACTGTTCCTCCCATTGCCAGCATTTGCATACCATTTAATCATTAGGGTTTAGTTTTCTTTGGTTTCATAGCTTTAGGGATGGGCGAGGCAGGATGACCAACACATTATGTGTGGTGCATTTTTTAGCTACTTTAGAAGGGTGTTATAAAAATTACTCCCAGCTTAACAATTTAAAATTTTGTACACCATGTACCCCTTGGAAACATGTCACCCTAAATATGAAGAAGAGTAACATCATACTCCTGTGAAAACAGTACAGGGAGAGCATAAAAGCCACATAAGAGCTGCATAGTAAAGGGAATGATTACCTAGTTAATCATGTGTCCCAATCAAATGCAATTTAAGGAAAAATTAAAAGCAGAACATTGTTTAACAAATGATTGAATATAAAGATTAAGGTATGCACATAGTTTAACAAAGGCTGGCAAAAGAAGGAAGAAATTCTTAAATAAAAAATCAGCTACTTAAGTTTAAAGCTAAGGAGGATACAAACTATTTCTGGAAGCACATGTTTTTTAATACTTCTTAAAAATTGCGGTAAAATACATATAAAATAAACTTATCATCTTAATCATTTATAAGTTTACAGTTCAGTAGTCTTAAGTGCACTGACGTTGTGCAACCAATCTCCCAAACTCTTTTTTTTTTTAGACTAGTCTCGCTCTGTCTCTGAGGCTGGAGTCCAGTGACACAATCTTGGCTCACTGCAACCTCTGCCTCTAGGTTCAAGCAATTCTCTGCCTCAGCCTCCCAAGTAGCTGGGATTACAGGCGCCTGCCACCACGCCCGGCTAATTTTTTGTATTTTTAGTAGAGACGGGATTTCACCATCTTGGCCAGGCTGGTCTCGAACTCCAGACCTCAGGTGATCCACCCTCCTCGGCCTCCCAAAGAGCTGGGATTACAGGCATGAGCCACCACGCCTGGCCCCAAACTCTTTTCATATTGCAAAACTGAAATTCTATGCCCAGTAAGCAACAACTGTCTACCCCCAACCCTTCAGCCACTGGCAACTACCATTCTACTTTCTGTCTCTATGAATTTGACTACTCTAGGCACCTCATAGTACTAGAATTATACTGTATCTGTCTTTCAAAAAGACACTATTAAACCGGTGAAGTGACTAGAAGACATGAATGGAAACAGTCTAAAATACAAAGGGACAAAAAACTATGAAGCACAAAGGGAACTCAGGAGGGTTCGGAATCTATAAAATAACTCCAATTGTAACACTAGTTATCAGAAGTAGATACAAATCCTCTTTTATCTTTCAAACGAAGGCAGGAGATATCTGCATCATCTCTTCATTTCTTGAAATTTGACTCAAAATGGAAGTTGCTCTCTTTATATCAGACTAGAATTCAACCAGAAAGAAAAGCATATTAAAACGATCTGCCTAAAAGCTTTTCAATCTTTCTTAGACATTAGCTACTTGAATAAACATGTTGCTGGGATCTAATAATACTTACCTAGAAAACTATTGTTTATGTTTTTCTTATGAACTATAAAAACATAATTTTTACAAATTATATGCTTTTTTGTATGTTATACAAAATACAAAAAAAAGAAAGCAATAACTTAAAATCACAAACTTCAACAACCTTAAAAAACATGCTGATTGAAATAATCAAAGAGGTGGATGCTTAATCAAATCTGAAATTATTGCTGATGTGAAAGCTAATTTCAACTTTTGAGAACAATATGAATAAAAAAGTTACATGATTGATGGAAAATTTTTATTCTCATCATATTAAGTATTTTAATTACATTTGTTAACCTGGAGATATTCTCTGCAAATGTGAAACCATGAAGCAAATTTAATAGAACTACACTTCCAGAGAAAAGTTACCAGTCATCAAAACCTCTGAAAGATTAAAACTGTAATTCTGAAAATTTTTTGTTTTGCTCCACTTTATTATTTTTTTTATTGATATAGTAAATGCCCCAGGGCTCTGACCTAGCTTCAGAGAAGTGTTCAAGAAAAAGAAATTATCCAATTACGGATTACCAAAACTGTAACAGGGATTAAGAAGTGACAGAGAAAAGGAACACCCTCAAAGTGTGTATATAAAGGCCAAAAAGACAGCCTTGAATACACACTTCGTCATCACCTCTCCTATTCGCCTGGACAAGCTCACGTTTGCAGGAGCACCATGTCTTGCTCGTCTCGCATCTCCTCCTCAAGAGCTGGAGGCAGAAGCTCAGCCAGGGTGTCTGCTGGTGGAAGCAGCTTCAGCAGTGGAAGCAGATGTGGTCTGGGGGGCAGCTCGGCCCAGGGCTTCCCAGGAGGAGCCAGGGGGTCTAGCGGTGCTTTTGGGGGCAGCTTGGGAGGGGGCTTTGGTAGCTGCTCAGTAGGGGGTGGTTTTGGGGGAGCTTCAGGCTCTGGGGCAGGATTTGGTGGGGGTTCTAGCTTTGGCGGGGTCTCTGGATTTGGCAGGGGTTCTGGATTCTGTGGGAGTTCTGGATTCAGCAGTGGTGCTAGTGGAGGCTTCTACAGCTATGGTGGTGGTATGGGAGGTGGTGTTGGCGATGGGGGGCTTTTCTCTGGAGGGGAAAAGCAAACCATGCAGAACCTCAATGACCGCTTGGCCAATTACCTAGACAAGGTCAGAGCCCTGGAGGAGGCTAATACTGATCTGGAGAACAAAATCAAGGAGTGGTATGACAAATATGGGCCTGGGTCTGGAGACGGTGGATCGGGAAGAGATTATAGCAAATACTATTCAATAATTGAAGATCTCAGAAACCAGGTGAGACTATCTGTGCCTGAGTTTCTATTATTTGTGGATCTTTCACTTCTTTTCAGATCATGTACTATAATGAAAATTTTAAGAAATTATTTGAAAACATATTTGCTTGTTACACATGCAAAGTGGGACCTGATGTGTCTTAATTATTATAGTACCTTATGTGACGTCCAATCACATTAATTTTCTGTTTCCATCTCAGTTTCAGTATTTCTACATAAGAGTAAAACTTATACAATACCAGGCAGCTGGTTATCATTTATATATAAGAATGATGGCAGTGAGTCAACATTAGTTTAATCTAATTATTTATGATTAATTCTGACAGACTGACACATTTTATTGTCTTACAAGATTTAAATATTCTGTAGGATTATTTTTCTTCCTAGAAAATCTGGTGCAAACATTACATAAGAATGTAGTAGAATCTAAAATGTTTAGCCACTTTTGTATGGGAAATATATTTTGAAAGACTTTTTTGGAAGTGAAATACAATTTTTACACTATTTTCTGAAAAAGCTCATGAGATAATGATCTAACAAAGTAGCAGAAATATGCAGAGGGCTATGTCCTGTAAAACAGGTTCCTGTGCCTAGTCCAATAAATGTGCAAACTGTTATCTTTTTGCAGAAAGATGTAGTCCTAAATATACCAGCCCCAGATATACAGGTGTCATTACGAAGTAAGTTTGCAAAGCAAGTCACCTTTAAAAGCTAATAGCACAGGCCGGGCACGGTGGCTCACACCTGTAATCCCAGCACTTTGGGAGGCTGAGGCGGGCAAATCACTTGAGGTCAGGAATTTGAGATTAGCCTGGCCAACATGATGAAACCTTGTGTCTACTAAAAACACACACACAAAAAAAATTAGCAGGGCATAGTGGCACTCGCCTGTAATCCCAGCTACTCAGGAGGCTGAGGCGTAAGAATCGCTTGAACCTGGGAGGCGGAGGAGGTTGCAGTGAGCTGAGATCTCGCCACTACACTCCAGCCTCGCTGACAGAGGAAGACTCTGTCTCTAAACACACACACAAAAAAGAACTAATAACACTGGCAACATCTACCCTTACAGGTAGGCATGCAGACACAAGGTAAAAATCATTCGTGATGCACTCACTATTAACATCTTTTTTAGATCATTGCTGCCACTGTTGAAAATGCTGGGATCATTTTGCAGATTGACAATGCCAGATTGGCTGCTGATGACTTCAGACTGAAGTAAGAAACATAAAGACTTGAAAACAAGTGTTATGGGAAAAAAATAAATTTTATTCCATTTTATAAATATATATATATACACACTAGAGGATCATGACCTAAATTTACAAACATCTCAAGGGTAAACTTTAGACCATTAGACAAATCTCCACTGATGCTGGGGCAGGTAGATCCTCTCTGCTGAGCACCTAAGCCAGTAGCCACACACAAGCTGCTTCTGCTCCTTTCATCAGCCTACAACAGCTGCAAAAGAAAAAAGAAAGAGGCAAATTTAGAATGAGAATTTTATTATTAAAAATGTTAGACATGATTAGAACTAACATTACACTGGTATTTTTCTTTACAAGGAAAAATTTCCCAAGAGAAAACTTAATAACCTTTATTTATTAAAATGCCCACAGATGAGAACTTTTTCAATACGTAAGAATGGAAGGTACCCTTTGAAACACGGCCAGGTGAGCTCACAGTGTTTTTTGCCTTACTGCTGCACTTCCAGGTATGAGAACGAGCTGTGTCTCCGGCAGAGCGTGGAGGCTGACATCAATGGCCTGAGGAAAGTCCTGGATGACCTGACTATGACCCGCTCTGACCTGGAGATGCAGATCGAGAGTTTCACCGAGGAGCTAGCCTACCTGAAGGAGAACCACGAGGAGGTAGGAACACGTTCTACATAAATGAATAACTCTAGCTAACGTATTTCTCCCCACATGCATTCTATACAAATAAAATTGGTTGGGCGCAGTGGCTCATGCCTGTAGTCTCAGCTACTCCAGAGGCCGAGGCAGGGGGACACCCTGAGCCCAGGAGTTGGAGGCCACAGTGAGCTATGATCATGCCACTAGATTCCAGCCTGAGCAACAGAGAGATACTGTGTCTCTAAAAAAGTAAAATAGGCCAGGCACGGTGGCTGATGCCTGTAATCTCAGCACTTTGGGAGGCCAAGGCAGGCAGATCACGAGGTCAGGATTTCGAGACCAGCCTGACCAACATGGTGAAACCCCCTCTCTACTAAAAATACGAAAATTAACGGGGCGTGATGGCGCATGCCTGTTGCGCCTGTAATCCCAGCTACTCAGGAGGCTGAGGCAGGAGAATCGCTTGAACTGAGGAGGCGGTGGTTGCAGTGAGCCGAGATCAAGCCACTGCACTCCAGCCTGGGCGGCAGAGTGAGACTCCATCTCAAAAAATAAAAATAAAAAAAAGGTAAAATAAACTCAATTTTATCTAAGTGAATTTCCCACATACTATGACCAGGAAACAAAAATAATCATGAGTAAATTATACCTAGATTTGATTTTTTTTTTTTTCCTTTCAGTGTCCTACTTTCAAATTGTTGTTGTCTAGGCACATTTTCGGAAGTCATCACTTTTCTGTTTGCATCACTATAGTCTTTTTTCCTTCATGCTAGGAAATGAAGAATATGCAAGGAATCTCTGGAGGGGAGGTGACTGTAGAAATGAATGCTGCCCCAGGGACTGACCTGACCAAATTACTGAATGATATGAGGGCGCAGTACGAGGAGCTGGCTGAGCAAAACCGCCGAGAGGCTGAGGAGCAGTTCAACAAGCAGGTAGATCCTCTCTGCTGAGCACCTAAGCCAGTAGCCACACACAAGCCGCTTCTGCTCCTTTCATCAGCCTACAACAGCTGCATTATGTTTGTATTTAGAGCGCATCACTACAAGCACAAATCTCCACTGACGCTGGGGCAGCCAGTTCTGCCAAGAATGAGATAACAGAACTGAAACGTACCCTGCAAGCCCTGGAAATTGAGCTTCAGTCCCAACTGGCCATGGTATGTGCAAATAGCTTTTCACATTTTCCAACAGGGAGTTAAGCAAATGCAGTTTTCTTTCTTTGCCAAGAGGTTCACTAGGCACATAAAAAAGGCAGTGTTAAGGAGAACTGCATTATGATTATAGAAAGCATTAAAAGTTAAAGATAATGTACTCTATTTTGCATAAAATATTTAGTTTAAAAAGAAGTGCCAACCAAAATTAAAGAAGCAATGATATAACAATATAGGTTATATGGTGAAGGTGCACTTCTAGTGCCACATAAAACTGCATTTTAAAAAAATCATCCAATGATTTATTTTCATCATGAATTTTTTATTTGCTTTTTCTCTTAGAAAAGCTCCCTGGAGGGAACCCTGGCTGACACAGAAGCTGGCTACGTGGCTCAGCTGTCAGAAATTCAAACGCAGATCAGTGCCCTGGAGGAGGAGATCTGCCAGATCCGGGGTGAGACTAAATGCCAGAACACAGAGTACGAGCAATTGCTGGACATCAAGACACGTCTGGAGGTGGAGATCGAGACCTATCGCCGCCTGCTCGATGGAGAGGGAGGGTAAACCAAAGTCATGAACAAACTAAAATGCATACCTTAGTGAATTTATTTTATAAAACCAAAATGGGACTCAGGGGTTAGACTTGTATACATAGAGAGTAATAAAGTAACAGACACAGGCTGGGTGCAGTGGCTCAGGCCTGTAATCCAAGCACTTTGGGAGGCTGAGGTGGGAGAATCACGTGAGCCCAGGAGTTCAAGACCAGCTTGGGCAACATAGCAAAACCCCTTCCTCTTCAAAAAATAATTTTTAAAAAATTAGCTGGAGGCTGGGCACAGTGGCTCATGCCTGTAATCCCAGCACTTTGGGAGGCCAAGACAGGCAGATCACGTGAGGTCAGGAGTTCGAGACCAGCCTGGCCAACATGGTGAAATCCTGTCTCTACTAAAAATACAAAAATTAGCCAGGCGTGGTGGCACACACATGTAGTCCCAGCTACTCAGGGGACTGAGGCGGGAGGATCACTTGAGCCCAGGAGGTTGAGGCTGCAGTGAGCTGTAATCATGCCACTGTACTCCAGCCTGGGTGACAGAGCGAGACCTTGTCTCAAAAAAAAAAAAAAAAAAATTAGCTGGGCATGGTGGCGCACACCTATAATCCCAGATACCGGGGAGGCTGAGACAGGAGGATCACTTGAGCCCAGCAGTGCAAGGCTGAACGAAAAAGCAACAGACACAATCCAATTAAAACATAAACACATCCAAAGCTTCATCATGAAGAATCCCCGGGGCGGAGGGTTTCTCTTGCCTTTGCAAACTGCAAAGGTAAACATAATTCTTTGTTTTCTCCAGTGGTTCTAGTTTTGCAGAATTTGGTGGTAGAAACTCAGGATCCACAAACATGGGATCCAGAGATCTGGTATCTGGTGACTCAAGATCTGGAAGCTGTTCTGGTCAAGGACGAGGTAGACTTTTTTTAATGTTGATAATAGTTCTGTAATTTAAAAGTAAAGGCATACTTTGCTTGTCATACTAAAAGGGTCTGCTATTGTTTACATAATCTTACCCAGAGAGAACACGTTGAATGCATATAATTGAATTTCTCTTGCTCTGTGTTTCTGTGATAGTTTCCAGACTGACATTGCAATCCCATGATTTTCAGATTCAAGCAAGACTAGAGTGACTAAGACCATCATAGAGGAGTTGGTGGATGGCAAGGTTGTCTCGTCTCAAGTCAGCAGTATTTCTGAGGTGAAAGTTAAATAAGGAACTTCCAGATCAACAAGAGTGTCTTTCAAAGAAAAAAAAATCAAGAAGGACACAAGCGAAGAAATGGCATCAATCTAAGCATCTTTCTGGATAATTTCAGGAAAAGCTTCAGTCCAGAAATGGATGACTAGCCAATTTTTCTGCAACTTATTTCTTCATTAGAATGCTCCTGAAATAGCTGAATTAACAACTTTGCTCTAATTGTTTCTATGCTTCAATAAATTTACTTTTGCAAGTTAATTATTACTTATTTTTTAAAAAGTATTTTATCTAGGAAGGAAGCTATCAATTATGATCTAGCTGCATGACTATATTACTAACGTCAGTTCATTGTTTATATCTTACCGTTGTAACCGAGCGGTTAGCGAAACGCCACACTCTGAGACTAATTCAGGAGTCCTTTTATTGCCGGCGAATGAGACGGCTAGAGCTCAAAATTCTCTCGGCCCCGAAGAAGGGGCTAGATTTCTTTTTATACCATGGTCTAAATAGGGGACAGGGAGTTTAGCTGAAGCAATTTTTACAGAAGCAGAACAGGCAAACCAATTAAGAAAGATTAATTGGTTACAGAAACAGTTACAGAAAAGTAAACAGTTCCAGGTGCAGGGGCTCAAACTATCACAAAGAGATAATGCAGGGGCTTTGGGTGCCATCCCCCAAGCGCGTCCCCAGGAACTGCTGATTTAGCTTGCCTCGATATCTTATCAGTAAGTGCATTCCTGGATGTGCTCGGAGTCAGCTTGCACTACTTATGCCTTTAAGGGAGGGGAGCTGCAAGTGAAGAAACAAAAATGGAGTCTGTCCGGCTCTCTCAGCTAAGAGAGACAATCAGGTTAAAACAAGGCAGGGTATCACATTACCTTCTTTATACAATTCAGATTATAGTCATTTTTTTAATGTGGGCATTTTTAATGGCATCGCACAAGAACTCAGTGGCACAATAGCTGAAATTAGACTACAGTGTCAACAGCTTAGCCCACAAAGAAGGATGCGATTATTTTAATAATCAACTTATAATTAATGTCTAGTTTATATATGTCCATCACTGAACTCGATATTTTATAAGATGAAAAAGGAACTCAAAATCTCCCTCCTACTTCAAAAAGCTCACATTTCAGCAGAGAAGAAAAGCTAAAACACAAAGAAGACAGCAAGCAATAAAAAGCTGTTAGTAGTAAAGACTTGATTTCACAATATGCATCAGAAGTGACATAGGAATCAGACATGTGTGTTTACAGGATATTTAGGACAGGGGCCAAATAAAGAGTCTTGGGAAATAAGACTGGCTATGTGATATGGCATCTGATTTCCTGAAACCTTGAAAGCCCCAAAGAGAAGAGATCCTCAGGCACTTGTTCCCCTGCCAAATCTAGCCACATCTTTAGCCAAAACTTGCCACTTTGCCAAGCTGGTGTTTCTTTTCGCCAGTCTCCACTGCTAAGATCTTTCACCCCGTTGGTGGTCATAGCCCTATTCTTTCATTTCTACAGTATCCCTGAGGCCACATGGCTTTGTCTTGTCTTGTTTGGGATGATGAAACCTGTTAAGATTGGGTAGGAGATGGTACAGGCCCCAGGAAGAACCAGGCATAGCACCAACCCAGGCTGGCTAAGGGCTTTCTCAATCAAGGAATTTAATATGCCCATATCACAAATTAGAGAATAAACTCTACAAGCCAGTCCTCAAGGAAAGAACATGGGACGTGGCATAAAAAGCCAAATGTAAAGTTATAAAAGGACAAATCTGAACATGTATCTTCCAATATAAAATCAATTAAGAATTGAGTGAGCATATCAAACCTATCATCAAAACATGTAGTTTTTCATCTTCCGGGCACATTGAATAAAACTTAAAATGAACCTCTGGGTACATTATGACTTCTGCTTAAATAGCTAACTACAGAATAAGGTTAATAGCTAACCACAGAATAAACATTAAACCACTACTCAAAGAAAAAGAGCAATGTTAAGTTGCTTAAGTCAAAGCTGTTTTCCACCATCAAATCATTACAATAAATAAAACCCTGAATGCTTCTTCTCTGCTGAAATACTAAAAGTATGAACCAGCTTATCCAACCTGGATTCATAGCTCAAGAGCAGAAATGGAAATCTGCCGTAAGCAGCCTGCAGAACCTAAGCCATCCCGGCCACATCAGCGAAGCCTCTCTCTGTGGGTCTTCTCAAGTCTAACCTTCTAGCTGTGGATTTTGGCCACCTGAGACCTACGTTCATGGCTAGTACTATTTTCATGTCAAGGCAAAAGTGTAAGGCTACTCTGAAAGTCATTTCGAGGTGAAAACCCTCATCTGTTCTTCCTTGTCATGCGTTAAGATGCTGCATTCATACTGAATGACTGTTTACAAATATAGAAAAGGCCCAATCATAGACACCAGAACACTGAGACACAACAGAATGTGTTGTTAAGGGCATGTTCAATTTTGAAAACTGAAACTATGGAACCATTTTGGATCATAAAATGTATTCACAGTGCTGAATAAAAAGTTAAGGACACGGTGTTCATACATTATTACTTGCCTTAAAATTATTTTAAAACTCTACAATAGGAATATGTTTATTGTGAGACCCAAAAGTTCAGCTCTCCAGGAAATTTTTTTGTTTTGTTTTGTTTTGTTACAGGGTCTCGCTCTGTTGCCCAGGCTGGAGTGTAGTGGTGCCATCTCGATTCACCTGCAGCCTCAACTTCCTGGGCTCAAGCAATCCTCCCACCTCAGCCTCCTGAGTAGCTGCAGGCAACCATGCCCAGTTAATTTTGTTTATTTTTTGTAGAGATGGAGTTTCACTATGTTGCCCAGGCTGGTCTCAAACTCCTGGCTCAAGCGATCCTCCCACCTCGGCCTTCCAAAATGCTGAGGTTATAGGCATGAGTGACTGCATTCAGCCTCAACTTTTGAATGAGAGGAACACGTTTCTTTTTTCTGAGAGTGGATTTACTGTAAGAAGGGAGAGCTCATGCCCACATGCACATGGGCTTTCTTTTTTTTTTTTTTTTTTTTGAGACAGAGTCTCTCTCTTGTCACCCAGGCTGGAGTGCAGCAGGGCGATCTCGCCTCCACCTCCCAGGTTCAAGCGATTCTCCTGCCTCAGACTCCTGAGTAGCTGGGATTACAGGCACGCGCCACTACGCCCAGCTAATTTTTGTATTTTTAGTAGAGACGGGGTTTCACCATGTTGGCCAGGCTGGTCTCAATCTCCTGACCTGGTGATCCGCCCTCAGCCTCCCGAAGTGCTGAGATTACGGGCGTGAGCCACCGCGCTTGGCCTCGCACATGGGTTTTCACCAGTTGACTTTTGATCCAGAGATTCACAGGGTGGTTTTTCTTTCCGACCTCAGGGAGGTATACACAAGAATGATGAGAATGGTCGAAGTGGCATCCATCCTCACAGAGATTAGAAACAAGAAACAAGGTTCACAGCAGGCAGCTCAGAGGAAACGGCTAAAGTATTTGAGGCTCTAAGGAAAGTGGCCTAAACTGGCTTGACGACTTCATGGAATTAGACAGTGTTCACCCAAGAAGAGACAAACTGGTGAATATAAATCACCCAAAACGAAGCTCAAGTAATATTATCCACACAACCTCCTCAAAGAACAAAATACTACAAGTAATAAACCACTTTAAAAACTTTTCAGTGGCTGAGATATGACACTTGGGTAACAGAAAATATTGATCAAGCCCTTCTGAAAACAAGGTACTCATTTGTAATATCAATGTCAATATGAAATGATAAGGCAGGAAAGAAGCAAATGTTAATAGTTCAACCACTTTTTTAAAAGTTAGCACTTAAATAGCAGGTAAAGGACAAGCCCAGAGGTACCCTGTATACAAAGCTTGGACTTCCAGAGAGGGGACATGATGAAGCTAGTTTGCTGACAGAACCACAAGGAACATGAAGCTTATAACATGTGCTTTGTTATAAGCACATGCGAGCTTATAACAAAATTGCGATAGGATGTGCCTTGCATGCCTCAGTCACACAGGCTGGAGCGCAGTGGCGCAATCACGGCTCACTGCTGCCTAGACCTCCTGAGCTCAAGCGATCCTCCCACCTCAGCCCACTGAGTAGCTGGGACTACAGGTGTGCTCCACCGTGCCCAGCTAATTTTTGTATTTTTTGTAGAGACGGGGTTTTGCTGGGATTACAGGAGTGGCTCACACCTGTAATCTCAGCACTTTGGGAGGCTGAGGTGGATGGATCACTTGAGCCCAGGAGTTTGAGACCAGCCTGAGCAACATAGTAGGATCCCATCTCTATAAAAAAATACAAAAATTAGCTGGGACTGGTGGCATGTGCCTGTAGTCCCAGCTACTCAGGAGGCTAAGGCAGGAGAATCGCTTGAGCCCAGGAGGTCGAGGCTGCTGTGAGCTGTGATGGTATCACTGCACTCCAGCCTGGGGAACAGAGTGAGACCCGGTCTCAAAAAGAAAAATAAAATAATTAGAGAAAGTGTAGCTATATGCGGTTCCACTTGTGATGTAAAAGCATTACAAATTAATGTCTATAATTAACCTATATAGGTGTTTTTATAATAAGTGATGTCCAGCATCACTTTTTGAGCAATCCAAAGGAGAAAAAATAGGAGGGCAAAAGGAATTTATATTTCATAAGCACGTGTTATGTATATAAGTACTTTGTATCTATGTTTACATTTTATTTCACTTAATCCACAAATTCTCTGATGTAGGTATTACTGTTCCCATTTTATAGATGAAGAAAATGAAGCTGAGAGAGGTCATTTATTTCAAGGCACATGGCAAGCAAGTGGAAAAATTACAAGTTAAAGCTCCATCTCCTAATTCCATGAGCTAGAATTCTACTCTACCAAATTAAGTGAAGTTCTGTAGTTTCATATCCTAGACTCGCCAAGTGGCCTATTTCTGTGAGAGGTATCCCCCAAAAGTACTTTTTTTTTTTCATTTTTCCAAAACCGCTTCTCCCTCGCCTAAAGTAAACAGGGAGGCTTCAAAATTTCCAAAACAGTTTTCTATCTATGTAGACAGGAGAAATCTGTTGACATTGGAGACCAGAGGAACTAAAAAAGATACCCATTGGTCTGAGTTCAGATAGAAAGCAGGCTATCACATGCCTCTTTGGCCACTAAAACTGAAGCTGGATTTCAAGTTAAGGGCAAAACCAGGGGAAGACCAGCTTTCTAAGCAGGACAGGAGCATCTTGAAATGAGCTTCATAATCTCACAGTGGTAGCAACTGGAGGAAACTATTTCATTGAAAACCAATTTTTTAAAAATAAAAATAGAAACAGGGTCTCAATATGTTCCCCAGGCTGGTCTCCAACTCCTGGCCTGAAGTGATCCTCCTGCCTCAGCCTCCCAAAGTGCTGACATTACAGGCATGAGCCACCACACCTGGCCAAAAACCAACTTTTTATGTGCAGAAAGTACATATGATATGTAATTCTAAGCAAGAGCCATTCTAAAATTTTTATAACAATAAGGTGGTGAGGTGATCCTCTGCAAATAATTTTATTTAAAAATTAACATATATTTTGAGAAATGTAATCACATTTCCAAGCATCTGCTCTCATCCTTGAAAACTCTCTACTTGTGCAATTCATAACTGAAATGATTAATGCCCAGAATTTACTGACCTGTGGAAAGAGCTTTTTCATAACTATCACAACTTTTGTTAATTAATTCTAACACTTTCATCTTTAGACACACTCTGCTTTTAGCTTGCAGGTGTCTGTAAATAAATTGCTTCGTATGATCTTTATTAATTTTAAATAAATTGCTTCATGTGATTTTTTATTAGTTTGCCTAAGACCAAGACGCTAGACTTTTAAATCTCCATGATGGTTTTTATGCAAATGAGGGCTTTGTTACACCGATTCAAGATGAGGTAACTTTGCTTGCCCCACTGGCTGTTCCACATCCAAATTTTCTATGAAGATTCAATATCATTGCTTTGTGATTTCTATTACAATCATAGCAACATAAAATTCCCAGAATTTTAAAGAGTTGGGTGGTGACTTTTATTCCAACCTCCCACCCAGAACAGAAATTCTCCCTGAAAGATTATTCTAGGTCTTCAGTCTCTGGCTGAAGGTGCCTGGAGCTTAGAAAGATCATGACTTTGTAAGGCAGTCCATTTCATTTAAGAACAGGTGTAATGTTAGAAATGTCTTCGTTTCCAAATCTGTCTCCCTGTGTAACTTCCAGCTCTTTGATTCTGGTTTAGCCCTTTAGAGCTATTTTCAAATGGCCATTATGTCTCCTCTTTTCTAGACAAAAATCCTAATTTCTTTAGCCATGCCTCATATGGCATTGTTTCCATGCTCTTCATCACATGGGCCAGGTGTTTTGGATGTAGTTAACATATTTGCTATTAAATATTCTCTCTAGAATATGACATGCAAAACTAAACAGAAGGGCCAAGAGCTGGGGGAAGATGACCTCTGGGCTTTGTAAATTTTTTAGTATTGTCTAACAGCAGCAGCCACATCACATTCACAGCTCTGTTGAGCTGGAACTTTGGCAGAGAAACTTTATTCTTCATCTGATTCTTTTTTGTGTTAATTCACAGAACTGCATTTTTTAAATTCTACTTATTTTACCAAAGCTTTTTTATCTTACTTATTTGCAGTCATTATGTCAGCCTGAAAGATCTTTAAATATATTTCCTAGTCTCTCATTTAACATATTAAATATATTTTGTGTCATTAAAAAAAAGCAAAAGCAACAGAACTAAAATACAAGTAGCATCCACCAATAGCCCCACACTTGCCAATAACAATATCAGCTTGATATACAAGTTTTCTAAATTTGTCATTGGAATATTTTTTCTAAGAATGAGTGTTAAGTTGTTTCAATTTTAACAAAAGTGTTAAAAAATATATTTATTTAGTGACTAGGATGTTCGAAGCCATAGGGATAAACTCAGACTCTCCATTAAAGTAAAATGAAGCAAAAGACATTCAGAGAAAGAACATCAACTCACACCACGTTTGTTTTTGCCAAAAAATATTGTCTAACAGCTTTCATTAAAGATGGATTGATTGATGAATGATAGATAGAAACATCGTCCATCAGCCTCTGGGTTTATCTCACTGCACTGACAACAAACATGAAGAAAAATGCATTTGGTAATATAGAAATCATGGGGGGCTGGGTGCAGTGGCTCACTCCTATAACCCAGCACTTTGGGAGGCCAAGGTGGGCAGATCACCTGAGGTCAGGAGTTCGAGACCAGTCTGGCCAACATGCTGAAACTCCATCTCTACTAAAAATACAAAAATTACCTGGGCATGGTGGCGGGTGCCTGCAGTCCCAGCTACTAGGGAGTCTGAGGCAGAAGAACTCCGGAGGCAGAGGTTGCAGTGAGCCGAGATCACACCGTTGTACTCCAGCCTGGACAACAGCATGAGATTCTGTCTCAAAGAAAAGAAAAGAAATCATTTTTTTTTTTTTCCTATGATTGCAAAAGGAACTGCAAAAGGACCAAGACACAGCCACTGCAGAGGTTTACAAGAACCTGGAGAAACTTACAAGTTTGCTATTTAACATTAAATCCACCCACAAAACTCTGTTATGTCAGTTCCTCCATTCTTCTTTAACTCTCTTGGGCAGGGGAGAGGTCATACACTTTCATAAGATAAGGGGAAAAAGTTAGATATCATTAGCTATTTCAAAATTCCAAGACAGGCTTTAATAAATTTAAATTTTTATTTTCTTAGAATCAATCAAATTCAAGAAAAAAATAGAAGAATGTCATTTATTTTCATATTATTTTCCTAAATTTTATTCTTAAATACTTCAAATATTTAATATATAGGATACAGAAATTAAGGATCTGCCCCTTTCTATTACTTCTCCAGAAATCCCTAAAATTAGTTTCAAATAACTTCATCTGAAAATAAGTAATATTTATCATATCATTCCAAAGGACTTTGTGTTATAAGCATTGTGCCTATAAAAAGGTATTTTCCTTTGTGCAGAAATTCCATAAGGGAAAACACAAATTTAACTGGGCTGATATCATGTAAATATTATCTGCTTTGTCCCTCCAATATGAAATAAATACCTAAAGGCATTTTCTGCACCCTTTAATAAAAAGATAGTCTATTGAGTTTAACAAATAATTATTGTGGCACTATTCACAATAGCAAAGACTTGGAACCAACCCAAATGTCCAACAATGATAGATTGGATTAAGAAAATGTGGCACATATACACCATGGAATACTATGCAGCCATAAAAAATGATGAGTCCATGTCCTTTGTAGGGACATGGATGAAGCTGGAAACCATCATTCTCAGCAAACTATCGCAAGGACAAAAAACCAAACACTGCATATTCTCACTCATAGGTGGGAACTGAACAATGAGAACACATGGACACTGGAAGGGGAACATCACACACCGGGGACTGTTGTGGAGTTGGGGGAGGTGGGAGGGATAGCGTTAGGAGATATACCTAATGCTAAATGACAAGTTAATGGGTGCAGCACACCAACATGGCACATGTATACGTATGTAACAAACCTGCACGTTGTGCACATGTACCCTAAAACTTAAAGTATAAAAAATAATAATAATTAACAAAATAACACTATTATATATTTCATTAAAAATATTTAAAACAATTATATCAGAGATGAAACAGCCACATTATCAACCATAAGAGGAATTACTAATTGATGATTCCCTTACCACTCTCTCTGTTGGGCTTCGTAGAGTTAAGCTCTTCCATCAAGTCACACGCTGCCCCAAAATCTACTCTATGGCAATTAGATACTGATCATTGGAAAGAAAGAATTATAGGCAGAAATGTGACCCAGGTGGAGATTTTCTACCAACTTGGGAGGAGGTGGGTAGGTTCTTCTCTGGTAAGAAGAAGGATACAGTGTAAAATCTAGATGACCATGTTGCAGTTTACCTGGACGAGGTCTCAACTCTGGTGCAGACAAAGAGTACACTTGAATATAAAATCAAAGAATGGAATAAGAAATTTGAGCCTGGGCTAATGATCAAAGAGAAAAACAAGACAACAAGAAGTATTATCAGATAATTACAGAACTCAAAAACAAGGTAAGACATTTTGTTAGACAAAGAACCACACTAAAAATGACAAAATTTGAAAAGATTGGCAACATCTTCCATGTACACCTGTACTTTTCTCAATTGGCAGATTAAGGAAGAAATTTAACAAGCAACAGAATATACTTCTTAGCTATGTTTATTTTCCTAATTTGTTTACTTTTGTATAGTTCATTTTACAGAAAGAATTCTAGAAATGTTTCCAAAATACTTGAGAAAAAGTAAACTAAATTTCTTACAGTTCTTTTATTCTCAAAAGCAGAGGTATATGGTATTTTCCATTAAAGAACCGTATACATATAAAATTTATTTGAAAGACCTGAAATTGACATGCCTCAACACCAGCATACAGAGGTTCAGAATGCGAGTGTATCAAACACAACTTTTTGTGTCCTGTGTTTCCAGATTTCAGATGCAAACACTGACAATGCAACTTCATGCTACAGACCATCAGCGTAAAACTAGCAGCTGTGGACTTCAGACAAAAGTGTGCTATAGTTACCCTTAGCAGCATGATGAAAAGCATAAGCTATGGAGATAAGCACTAGGTAAGGCCGGGCGTGGTGGTTCACACCTATAATCCCAACACTTTGGGAGGCCAAGGCAGGCGGATCACCTGAGGTCAGGAGCTCAAAACCAGACTGACCAATATGATGAAACCCTGTCTCTACTAAAAATACAAAAATTAGCCAGGCGTGGTGGCATACACCTGTAATCCCAGCTACTCGGGAGGCTGAGACAGGAGAATCACTTGAATCCAGGAGGCAGAGGTTGCAGTGAGCTGAGGCCGCACCATCGCACTCCAGCCTGGGCAACAAGAGCAAAAATCCGTCTGAAAAAAAAAAAAAACAAAAAAACACTATGTGAAGCCATGCTTCTTTTTACACTGGAATCACAGTTATAAAAGAATATTTTTCTTCTTAGAAACAGTTAGAATCTTAAACAATGGAAAAATATTTTAGTTAAAAATCTCAAGGAAGCACATTATTCACAAGAATGCCGTGCTGATTCTATGTCCGAAGGAACCACCACTTAATTTTCTTCGTAAGTAAGAATTTCTAGTTAGGTATATTTCAAGCAAGGTTTCTGAAAAGAACCAGCCTGTGTTTCTGAGGATTCTTGAATTTAACTCCCTACTTTATGTGTGTGTAGAAGACCCCAACACACAAGAGGCCAACAAGGTATGGTCACTGTGTTCTAAGAAACAAAAATGCTGAAAAGGTTCTTCCCCGAAGCTTGCAGCATTTTATATGGAGTGTCATCATACTGCCAAAAATGGGGAAAGTTAATAGCAAATTATATTAACAACAAATAAGGAACAGAAGGTTGGCATTTCTATAATATTCTAATAAAATATTTAAAATGCAGCATGATATTAATAATACAAACCTAATGACCACTGAAAGCATTAGAAACTTTTTCCAGGTTTGAGATTGAACTGACCCTGCGCTGGAGCATCAAGCTGACATCAACAGTCTGCACCAAGTCTGGACTGACATGACTTTGTCCAAGATGATCTAGAAATGCAGATTGAAACCCGGCAGAGGATTTCACTCATCTCAAAAAGAACCAGGAAGAGGTATGTGCCCATACGCCACGTCGTAACTTTCCTCTTTCTTACATAATTCCTGCCTTCAATTTGAGTCTGATGAGGTGAAGGAAAATTCTAATAAATGAAGTTATTCTCTTACCATAATGGCTGAATTCCTTGAGTGAGGGTTGTTTCCAATTCAGGAAATTAAAGGCCAGCCAGCTGTTGCAGGCTCTGGGTTGCAGGTGGAATGGGTCAGCCCACCTGGAGCTGATCTAACACAGCTCCTCATGACATGAGAATGCACTATGAAGCCATGGCCAATCACGATCACCAAGATGCTGAAATTAGATTCAACAATAAAGTAAACAAAAAACACAGCCAAGATCAGGAAATCTAGGGCAACTTCGCTTCACTGATAAATGACTCTGTTTTTATTTTGGTATTTCAGAAAAGAATGCTTCAACAGCAGGTTGCCGCTGCTGCATCCAATTCTACTAAGACTGAGACGAATGTACAGGAGCCAGCATTGTAGGCCCTGGAGATTGAACTACAGTCTACAGTAGACTTAGTACATAAAAATCTCTCCCTGGGTGGGTCCCAGCGCGGTGGCTCCTACCTGTAATCCCAGCACTTTGGGAGGCCGAGGCGGGCAGATCACCTGAGGTTGGGAGCTCGAGACCAGCCTGACCAACATGGAGAAACTCCATCTCTATTGAAAAAACACAAAATTAGCCGGGCGTGGTGGTGCATGACTGTAATCCCAGCTACTCAGGAGGCTGAGGCAGGAGAATTGCTTGAACCCGGGAGGCAGAGGCTGCAGTGAGCCAAGATCACGCCACTGCACTCCAGCCTGGCCAAAAAGAGCGAAACTCCATCTCAAAAAAAAAAAAAAAAAAAAAATCTTTCCCTGGGTGAAAACACCATAAACCAACTGCCCACACAGACAATTGCACGATTTCACATAAATTCTCAGCAATATGTTTCCAAAACATGATATTCCCTTTAAAAAGGGTTTTTTTAGGGTTCTTAAGAAAAAGCCAAAATCTTGGGCTTTTCCAATTGGTTACTTGGACAGGAAAATTTCCATTTAATGTATGAAAAACACCTGGAAACAAAATTATTAACTGCACATGTCAGGCCCTGTTTTGCAAACACGACAGCCACTGAATTAACTGAGATACCACAAATGTCAGCATGAACTTGCTGTTAGGGAAATGGCCCACGTTCAGAATGAGATCACTGTTTCTCTCTCCAGATAGGTGATTAGGCAGGGCTCCTGGCTGAAAGCTTAAAAGAATTAATCTAGATAAAATTCCTGCATGTAGGTCAGCCAGGATTTCATTAAATATCAAGAAGTATATACGCTCCTTTTTAAGAAGATTTAATACATTTAAACTTGAATAACAGGCTGGGCTCTGTGGCTCTCTTCTATAATCCCAGCACTTTGGGAGGCCGAGGCAGGCAGATCACCTGAGGTCAGGAGTTCAAGAACAGCCTGGCCACCATGGCAAAACCCTGTCTCTACTAAAAATACAAAAATTACCCAGGCATGGTGGTGATGCCTGTAATCCCAGCTACTTGGGAGGCTGAGGCAGGAAAATCACCTGAACCCAGGAGATGGAGGTTGCAGTGAACTGAGATCGCGCCAATGCACTGCAGCCTGGGCAACAGAACAAGACTCTGTCTCAAAGAATAAATAAATAAATAAACAAACTTGAACAGCTATGTGTCACTTTTAAAATAAAGTTTTCACTTATACTTAAAAATAAGAGCATTCATTATAAGAATTTATTAAGTGTCCAATGTTTCAGGAGCAGCGAAATAGGAACGAGGATAGCAGCAGCATCTTTATCTTCTGGGAATTACACTTTAGCCATAGGGAAACTTTGATTAAACTAATCATACATAAGGAAGTTGCTGTATTTTTCATTGACTTGGTAGCCTGAGTCTCAGTCTCAGGTTGTCTCAAAGCTCACCGTGTAACCTTAGATAAGTCACTCCTCTAAAAGTATCTATCTCTAGGCCCCATTTTTTTCTGCAAAGCAAGGGAGTTGGTGATTACTAAGGTACCTATCGTCTAGCTCTAAAATCTATGACTCTGCAAATAGAAACTGTTTGAATTTAAAAAAGAAAATCAAAGTGGCAGAATTAATGTTACAGGGAATTAAAATTAGATCAGATTCACCCTAATTCAAGCAGTTTCCTGAAACTTTTGAAATGCATAACATCCAAATGTCAGGTTTTAAGGCAGAGTGTCTCAACCTTGGCACTCTAGACATTTTTGGTTGGATAATTCTTAGGGAGCTGTCCTGTGGGTTTATGGAAGTTTATGGCCTCTACCTAGTAGGTACCAGTAGTACGCCCCCCACCCCTTACTATGTCAGCCAAAAATGTCTCCAAATATTGCCAAATGAGGGTGGAAGGGAGGCACAAAATCGCCTGAAAATCACTGCTCTACCTTAAGAAAGCAGGATTTTCCTTCACCATAGGGATGCACTAGGTACAGAAGACAGGTAGCCTGAGATACTCTCCTTCCGGTTAAATCAAAACCTCACCCTCTTAAAACACAGCATCTGCGTAGAAGATTATCTCTGCTTTACTTGAAAGAGAAGAGGTTAGAAGATGAGACAGTAGCATCCATCCAGTGTATATTCCCTTCCTGCAGAGTGAATAGGAAAACTTTCTGATGCTAATCTACCCAAATGACTCTTTATTTCATCTCTTCTCTTAGGCAAACTTCACTCCACTCTCAGAAAACAGCCCTCAAAGACAAGCTGACAGAATCAAAGGCCAAGCACCAGCCTCAGGTAGAGGTTAGTGCCTGGAGACCCAGCTCCTTCAAGGGTGTCACAAGACCAAGGACCAGAGCCAGGCTAAACGCAGCTGCTGAAGGTCAAGGCGTGCCTGGTGAATGAAGCTGGGACCAACCACTGCCTGCTCATAGGGCTGAGCTGGTCTGCAAGAAGCTGTGGGTATGGTAAAGGAGAGTGGTTAGGACTGGGGCACGTATAGGTCTCAATGACTCCTATTTACATTTTTAGCTAACCGCAACAAGGACATACAACCAGGGCCGAACAACCTCCACAGGGTTCATTCAGTAAAGATAATTTTTTTTTAACTTTTTGAGACAGAGTCTCACTCTGTCACCCAGGCTGGAGTGCAGTGGTGCAATCTCCGCTCACTGCAACCTCCGCCTCCTGGGTTCAAGTGATTCTTGTGCCTCAGCCTCCCGAGTAGCTGGGACCGAAGGTGTGCACTACCACACCCAGCTAATTTTTTGTATTTTTAGTAGAGGTGGGGTTCCACCATTTTGGCCAGGCTGGTCTCGAACTCCTGACGTCAAGTGATCCACCCACCTCGGCCTCCTGAAGTGCTGGGATTGCAGGAGTGAGCCACCAGTAAGGACAATTTTCAATGCCCCATTCCAGCTCTAGGAAAGCAATGACCACGGCCTCGATTTATGAACCCAGCCCCTAGTCCATGCATTACCACCGGCTACAAGGTGCTCCACAAATGTTTGCCCACCTGAATTGAAATTTAGGCAGCACTGTTGTTCTGCCAGACCGTCTGTGGAAACAAGTGTATTATATCCAACATATTAGATGATAAATAGTCATTTAGGGTGGTGTAATTCAAAAACAGAATGAATGAAACATAGAAAAACTAAAATTCAATGACTTCAACATAGAGCTTTTAAAAAAAACCATCTCAGATATTACAATTTTTATGATACCTACAACAATCAAAACCAGAGTATAAGACTGTCGTATTTTTCTTTTCAGTCGTAAGTTTGAAACTGGATCAAAAAGAGGAAATAAAATCAAGGATTAGTTCTAAATACAAGTTTTCTATTATTCTACTTCATTTTCTTCAGAGGAACAGCCTATTCCAAAGTCTAAAAGTGTTGTTTTTATATGAATCCAATGTATTAAGCAGTTAGAGTCATATAAAATCAAGACTCTGGTTGTAGAATACTTTTACTGAGACATTTGTCAAAATAGCATTGTAATTTTTTTTCTTTCAACTTACACCTAAATAAATAATAATAAATGTCTTAGAAGCTATTGCTGTATCACATTTAAATGGTTTCCCTTCAACATCATTCACCTCAAAATCAAAAGGTGGAGAGGCATTTTAATCCATATTTTCTTTGAAAGGTCAAAGGAGGTGAAGAAGGAAAGGAGATAGACTGAAGAAAGATGCATAATTGAAGACAAAAAGTGAATTAAACAAGAAGGTTTCTACTTGTAGGTTAGTTTAAGGCAGTGTTTTTCAAGCTGCAGGCTGCAATTCATTTATTTATGTATATGTGTATGTATGTATGTATGCATGTATTTATTTTTGAGGCAGGGTCTCACTCTGTCACCCAGGCTGGAGTGCAGTGGTGCAATCTCTGCTCACTGCAACCTCTGCCTCCGAGGTTCAAGCCATTCTCCTGCCTCAGTCTCCCAAGCAGTTGGGATTACAGGTGTACTGGGGCCATGATGTAAAATGATGCCTTTGTTCTTGTGGCTTGCAGTGGGAAAAGTTATGGCCTTCGCTATAGAGTTTTCTTTATTCTTTCTTTCAGTTTTTATTTGAACTTAATTGTATGAAATGGATTGTGGGCCAAGCGTGGTGGCTCATGCCTGTAATCCCAGCACTTTGGGAGGCCAAGGCAGGTGGATCACCTGAGGTCAGGAGTTTGAGACCAGCCTGGCCAACATAGTGAAACCCCGTCTCTATTAAAAATACAAAAATTAGCTGGGTGTGGTGGCACATGCCTGTAATCCCAGCTACTCAGGAGACTGAGGCAGGAGAATCACTTGAACCCTGGAGGCGGAGGTTGCAGTGAGCCAAGATCACACCACCACACTCCAGCCTGAGTGACAGAGTGAGACTCCATTGAAAGAAAGAAAGAAAGTAAGAAAGAAAGAAAGTAAGAAAGAAAGAAAGAAAGAAAGAAAGAAAGAAAGAAAGAAAGAAAGAAAGAAAGAAGGAAGGAAGGAAAGAAGGAAAGAAAGAGAGAAAGAAAGAAAGAAAAGAAAGAAAGAAAGAAGGAAAGAAGGAAAGAAAGAGAAAGAAAGGAAGGAAGGAAGAAAGAAAGGAAGAGAGAGAGAGAAAGGGATTGTGAATCTGTTTGCTATTGTTCTTGATGTCACTTCCTTCTCTATGACTGAGAATTCATTGGCATTCCTAGAAGAATTCAAACCCTTCATCGTTTGCTGAGCTAATTTCACTATGATTTCACCATATGCCACTTTCTTGCCTATATCATTGCAATGCCTCTCTATGTAGGACTCGCTGTATTGTAACAATGATAACAAAGGCAACTGCCATTTTTGGAGCACCCACTATGTAAACATAATTCCCACAGCAATTCTGTAGATGGGGCATGATCCCCATTGCATAGATGAGGAAACTGAAGTTCAGTGAGGTTAAATAGCTCACCCATGATCACGAAGCTCATTTGGGACAGAATGAGCCAGGATCAAACCCTTTGAGGTTCCAAAATTCCAAGTGATAATCTCATTCCCATTTCTCGTCCTCTCAACACTTTATGAAGTGAGTACTATTATTATTCCCAGTTTACAGATAAGGACACTTTAATTTCCCAAGTTATACAGTAACTTGGGGAGAGTTAGGATTCAAACCCTGAATCATGCAGTATGTTCTTTTTCGTGTCTGGCTTCTTTCCCTCAACAAGCTGTGTGCGCAATTCATCTGTGCTACTGATTTAGTTGTAGATCATGTTATGCCTTTAATAAACACCTGCGTTTGGTGTTGGAGATACAAAGATGTGGTCCCTCTCTTGGAGAATTTACAGTCTAGAAGGAAAAATATATGCAAACATGTAGTTAACATAAAGCATTAACTACAATTCTGACTGAATTTTATCAAAATCACTCCAAATTTGTGAAGCTTTAGAAAAGCAAAGATTAAAATCAATGAGATTTATATGCTTATATTTCTCATTATTGAAAGTAGGTAGAAGAGTTAATAAGTACCCAATAAGAGAGCTGTCTTACTTTTGATTAAAGAGAAATGCTTTATCAATTTACTTCATTTCCATCAATATGTAATCGACCTATCACTTTCTTTTCGCAGAACCAACGAAATGTTTTGGCACAACACAATTGTTAAAGAACTGATTGATGGCATTGTTGTTTTATCACAAATAAGAGGTGTTCACCAAAGACCAGTTTAAGGAGCACCACACAAGCTAGCCACAAAAACTAAGACAAATAAAGCACCAAGAACCATTTAACCTTGGTCATGTATATTGGATAACTGATGCAATGTATGGAGTGAAACTTTGCAAAAGTCATGAAGACAAGGGAATGTATTTCAACAACACTCGTCTTTTTACACTAGGAAAAATAAAAGCCAGCAGGATATTTAGGGAATGTTTTTGCTTATCTTCAATAAAGTCATGTGAATGCACCCATCTACATTTTGGAATTTTTTAATCTTTGTGGACTTAACAAAAATGAGTACACTTCTAATTCAGAAGGTCTACCTTGCAGTTTTTAGCTCTGGTCTGAAGCAATCAATTTGGGCCCAGTGCTTGGCTAAGCACTCCAGACAGTAAACAATAAGAGACAAATATTCCCTTCTAGAAGGTACAGCCCATCTGGAGATGTGGGAGATACTCTTGAAATAATTCAATGGCATCAGAATATCACATAGAACTAAAAGTAGTAAGTAGCACAGATAATAAATGCCTGGGAATTCACAGATAATAATTCAATATGGGCCAAAGAGGCCAGTAAAAAACTCATGAAGCTGTGAATTAAAGCTCCAATATTACAGCATTTTACACCCACCAGCAAGTGGAAATTAAAAAGACTATACCAAGTATTAACATGAACAGGAAGCAGCTGGGGCTGGGTGCAGTGGCTCATGCCTGTAATGCCAACACTTTGGGAGGCCGAGGCAGGAGGCTTGCTTGAGGTCAGGAGTTTGAGACCAACCTGGGCAACGTAGTGAGATCTCCTGGAGATCTCCTGGAGACTCTTAAGAGCTTCTCTGAGGAGTACAGACTCGTCTTAAGGATCAAGGGAACTCTTGAAATCTTAGGCTTTGTAGTAATCTATCAAGGGTTGCAAAAGAAAATATACAAGGGTTGCCTAAGAAAATTAATATGCATCTGTATGCCAGATGAATTGGAGTGATAGGGATGGAAACTAGAGATGAAGTCAGAAGGTTACTTTAGCAATTTAACAATAAATTGAAATTTTTCTGGACTGAAATAATCCCAGGAGAAGTGAAAAATCTGGGAGACAAGATTTGGCTTATTAGACTTTAAAGAGCTAAGACAGTTTAAGCAAAATTTCTAAAATTTCAAGGTGGAAAAAAGTTGGAAAGTTGGCAGGAAGAGCAGAATTAGAAGGAAAGATGATATGGCAAGCTATAGGTATACTGAGTTTGATATAACAATGGAACACCCAACTAGAAATATACAATACAAAAAAAATCAGGCCAGGTATGGTGGTTCACGCCTGTAATCCCAGCACTTTGGGAGGCCGAGGTGGGTGGATTACTTGAGGTCAGGAGTTTGAGACCAGCCTGGCCAACATGGCAAAACCCTATCTCTACTGAAAATACAAAAATTAGCCCAGCGTGGTGGGGCATGCCTGTAATCTCAGCTACTTGGGAGGCTGAGGCAGGAGAATCACTTGAACCTGAGAGGCAGAGGTTGCAGTGAGCTGAGATCACACCACTCCCCTCCAGACTGGGTGGCAGAGTGAGACTCCATATCAAAAAAACAAACAAACCAAAAAAACAACAAATGGGCAATTACACTAAAAAAAAAAAATATATATATATATATATATAGCATGAAAAACACGTCTTTATTTTAATGAAAATGTATTATTCATAGCAAAATTTCTATCCATGTGACAAACATTTAGAATCAGAGTGCATTTCTAAAATCACTTTACAACTAATAAAGCTCTAGAAATTCAGAACTATATATGATATTTTGAGGTGTTAATTATCTCAACCGAAGAACCACAACAGGGAAGTCCTTTCCATAAGTGAGTCACACAAAAAAAAATACATACATGACATATTTAGACACAAATTATGCAGTTAAGTGTGTCTTGTAGATACCCTACTCAATTTAAAAAACATGTATTGATCATTTACAACATGCAAGTACAGTAATAAGGTAACATAGCTAAATTATCAGAGGTATCAAAGAAAAAGCACACAGTTGAAAAAGTGGTGAATTCTGGTTGTTGTTTGTTTGTTTCCTCAAGCTCTAAGATTGACGCTTAGGATTTCTCAAAGAGAACTGAAAATGTTTTCCTAATTCTGAAAGAGTACTGACTTCAATGACCATCTCTTTTGAGGTATGAGGCACAGGAGGGAGGGGAACATGGTTGAAAAACTAACTGTTGAATACTATGCTCAGTACCTGGGTGATGGAATTACTTGTATCCCAACCCTCAGCATCACACAATATACCCTGGTAATAAACCTGCGCATGGACTCCCCGGAATCTAAAATAAAAGTTGGAAAAAAATTAAAAAGGTATGCGTCACTCGTTTTGTGGCTGCTTGCAGACGTTTCAAAGATAATGATTTTCAAAGGCAACCAAGCTTGTGACACCGGTATGTCAGCATATCATCACGTTTTCATTTCTGAAGTCAGCAGTGAGAGATGGCGCCAAGCCACCAGTGAGAAGAGACATTTGAGAAAAACAATTAAGAAGGAACTGAAGCTTGATGGATTAGCATAATGAATTTTTCTGAAGGCAACGGTGTGAAAAATATTTGTAAAAGGTGTGGCAGAATGTGAAATCACGAATCATCTATTCTCACCCTGACAACAGTTTTGTTTTTCATATAGGCTGGACTAAATTTCACGAAGTTCATTAATTTTCAAATGTAATTGTTTGCAATTTAAGCCAAAAGATGTCTTAAAATCTATTAAATTTTTTAATGTGGGACAGTGATATAAGAAGCCAAAAAGAAACAAAAGTCAAACTGGGGGGCCAAAAAAAATACTTACCAGGAAATAAGAAGTGTTCACAAATTTCAGAACACTTTGTCTCACCAAAGAGCATAGTATTACAAAACTACAGTCTTCAAGAAATCAGTAACTATGTTAAGTACTGAAGCAGAAAATAAGTTATGCACACTTTTATCTTACTACCAGATTATTTTTCATAGATAGCACAAAACTTATTGATTGCTAACTATCCAAATGTATGGTAATAAAGTAGTATAGCTTAACTATCAAAGGTATCATATAGAACCATACAGTTGAAAAAAGGATAGATTCTGTCTTAGTCGTTAACACTGAGAATTTATCAGAGAGAACTGGAAATTAATTCTTTCTTTCTTTCTTTCAAAATTGGGTCCTGCTCTGTCACCCAGGCTAGAGTGCAGTGGTGAGACCATAGCTCACTGTAACCTCAAACTCCTGGGAGCTAGGACTATAGGCATGTGCCACCATGCCTGGCTAATTTTTTTTTTTTTTTTGGAGAGACAAGGTCTTGCCATGTAGCCTAGGCTGGTCTCGATCTCCTGGCCTCAAGCAATCCTCCCACCTCAGCCTACCAGAGTTCTGGGGTTACAGGTGTGAGCCACTGTGCTTATCCTGGAAATGTTTTTCCAATTCTCAAACAGTGTTGATATCAGTGACTACCTTTTTCAAGGCATGAGTTGCTAGTCTTATGGCTATTTAAGGAGGTTTCAAAGATAATGATTTTGGGGAATAAAAACTAGTGTTTTCTCCAAGCATTCGGAATTATTTATGGAAATAGATGTATTATATTCATGTAAAGTGATATGGTCTATAGATGTAAGTTAGTTGCCTTAAACTGTGTAATTGCTGGTATACCATATTAGTGTCTTTAATCTGAACACAACCTCACATCCAAGAGGAAAAGCTTATCATTCACCACAGTAATTCCTGAGTGAGCTACTCGTCTCTAATTATACAATTAGAAAGTCAAAACAAACTTGAGCCTTGCAATGTATATTCCCAGAACTCAAAACATATTTTTAAGAGAATTTTAACAGTAATCAATTCCTTTTCAAGACAAGATACAAAGTCAATAAAAGATTGCCTACTTTAATATTCATTTGTTTGTTTAAAAACATTAAGCACTAAGTCTGAGGGGCTGGTGGGACGACGAAAATGGGGCAAATTTTAAAGAAATATAAGACAGGCACTCTTTGCCCTTAAGGACAATCTGGTTAAGAAGAAAACAATTACCAAGTATATTTAACCCCACTTAAAGGTGTGAGCAAATAAAACTTTGTTAATCCATATATTTTAAATACTGTGCATTTAATAGCCAAGGTCAGGTGCTATCTCTTCTGTGGAGCCAATGGGAAAATATAATTTAAAAAAAATTTGTACAGCCACAATTTTGTTTGTAAAATTTCTCTTTGTCAAAAACTCAACTGTACACTTCTGGAACGCCAGTTTCTACGCACCCAGCAGGCTCAGAAAGGAGTCCCCGTGGATATACACGTGTGCCGCGGCTGTGCAACATGGCCCCCGGCATGATACAACAGTGAAGCAGCTGGAAGGTGCTCAAATACTCAGACTGGCTGGGAAATTGAAAGCAAGGGTAGAAGAGAGGGATAGGGAGAGAACAGCAGCTGTCAGGGAGCAGAGCACAGCCTAGAGAAAGCTGGGGTGCTTTGCACTGGCAGCTGAAAACTAAGGAGGCAGTGGGGGCATGAAGTAAGGAGGATACAGAAAGGGAGACGGGATGTGGAGAGCTTGCTGCTGGAGGAGGCACATTTATCTGGCCAGTTGCAGCAGTGCAGAGGGAATATTTAAGCCTAAAAATAGAGTTCAATCATTCAAGCCGTTGGGTAAAGGCAAATAATTAGCAAAAATAATACAAAAAGATACGTGAACTTTATTTAAAAACTAGAACTACGTGGTCCCTTTGATCATGATCTGCACAGGTGTCCTCAAGCTGTCCACGCAGTCTTTCTAGGGAGGCTACCAGAGTGGGTGAAAATGGAAAACTGAAGCGGGGTCTTGCATTCAAGGCATTTCAAACACGTAAAGTTAAACTAAATGTTTGATTCTGAGGCCTAGACTGTTACTATTACAAGAGTTGTGCAGAGCATATATCCAAGACTCGACAGGGACCAGTCCCTGTTGTCAGGGAAGCTTCACACTGAGACACAACCTTGCTCAGGTAGGGTTGGCGTTGACAGCCAGGCGGAGGGATTTCTGTAAACTCTTGCTTCCTCTGTCATCGGCCGCCCCTTAAGTTTTCTATTTCCTGCCTCTTCCACTTTACTAATTCTGTTTCCCAGAAAACACTCCACACCATCCCCCATAAGGGTTCAAAGTCTACCATATAAACGTCTTCCCAAATGTGCTAAAATGTACCCTCCAAAAAACAGTTGTTGTTTTTTTTTTTTTTACCTATTCTGGATATTTCATATAAGTAGAAGTATATAAGACGTGACCTTTGGGGTCTGGCTTGCATTTAGTGTAATGTTTTCTAGGTTTATCCACATTTAAGATGCATCAGTACTTTACTCTCTATTATGGTTTAATAACATTACATTGTATGTACCTAGCACATATTTGCTTGTCCATTTACCCATTGATGGAAACTTGGGTTGCTTCCCCCTTTTGGCTACGATGAATAATGCTGCTATCCACAGAGAGCAAATTGGTGGTTTGAAGGGGCTGGGGGAATGGGAGGATAGGAAATGATTGCTTCATGGGTTGGGTTTTCTTTAGGGGTGATGAAAATAGCTTGAAGCTACACAGAGGTGTTAGTTACACAACATGTTGAGTGTACTAAATGCCAATGAACTGTACATTTTTTAATGGTTAATTTCATGTTGCGTGAATTTCACTTGGATTTTAAAATTAATTTCCAGGCAGACCCCCTGCCACCTGTCTAAAACAGGGTCCCATGTGTGGGTTAAACTACAAATGAGAAATGTTAAATATCTTAAAATAAATTGCCTGTAACATATGTATGCAGCATCCTTCATAGCCAAGGTCAGACGCTACCTCCTCCATGAAATCTGCTATGGAAATACAATTAAAAACAAAATCTCCAGTCTGGCCAACATGGTGAAACTCCGTCTCTACTAAAAATACAAAAATTAGGCGTGGTGGCGGGCGCCTGTAGTCCCAGCTGCTCGGGAGGCTGAGGCGGGAGAATGGCGTGAACCCAGGAGGCGGAGCTTGCAGTGAGCCGAGTTTGCACCACTGCACTCCAGCCTGGGCGACAGAGAGAGATTCCGTCTCAAAAAAAAAAAAGAAAAGAAAAGAAAAGAAAATTAGCCGGGTGTGGTGGTGGGCCCCTGTAGTCCCAGCTACTCAGGAGGCTGAGGCAGGAGAATCGCTTGGACCCAAGAGGCGGAGGTTGCAGTGAGCCAAGATCGCACCACTGCACTCCAGCCTGAGCGACAGAGCAAGACTCCGTCTCAAAAAAAATAAAAAATAATAAAAAATCTCCTAACCTAGAAATCCTCTCCACCAACTTAAACGAGAAAGAAAATCGTTTTACTATTGAATAAGCATTAAACCAGAATGTGATGCCCGTCACAAGCAATCCACTAAGAGACTGCAAAGACAGAAAGATCGCTCTTCCTTTATACAGCCAAGCAGACACAGCCCATTACATGGATGTTCTCAGGATGAACAACAGATACTCTTCACATAAGAGGACTTCACAGCACCATGTGTCACACACGGTTTATCCTAACTTTACCCATAATTTGGGTGACCATCTATGTTAGTTAATAGGCTTTATATACAGGGAAAGTAAACTTCTCACATCTTTATAATAGGAGGTAGCTTTGGAGCAAGGTGCCTGCCGAAATTAGGCTCCTGCCCTCCCACAGAACCCGGGACACAAGGGTGTTTGTTTCCTTGGATGGTTACGCTCAAAAGGCTTGACTCCCAGTCTTGAGAAAGGCATTCCTTGGTTGTAAAGTTGGCAAAAGATTTATTTTACTTTTTAAAAGATTTACTCACATTCCAAAGAGACAGCGAAAGAATTTACAAGTTTTCTTTTTTTTTTTCTTTTTATTATTATTATTATACTTTAAGTTTTAGGGTACATGTGCACAATGTGCAGGTTAGTTACATATGTATACATGTGCCATGCTGGTGTGCTGCACCCATTAACTCATCATTTAGCATTAGGTATATCTCCTAATGCTATCCCTCCCCCCTCCCCCCACCGCACAACAGTCCCCAGAGTGTGTTGTTCCCCTTCCTGTGTCCGTGTGTTCTCACTGTTCAATTCCCATCTATGAGTGAGAACATGTGGTGTTTGCTTTATTGTCCTTGTGATAGTTTACTGAGAATGATGATTTCCAGTTTCATCCATGTCCCTACAAAGGACATGAACTCATCATTTTTATGGCTGCATAGTATTCCATGGTGTATATGTGCCACATTTTCTTAATCCAGTCTATCATTGTTGGACATTTGGGTTGGTTCCAAGTCTTTGCTATTGTGAATAGTGCCGCAGTAAACATACGTGTGCACGTGTCTTTATAGCAGCATGATTTATAGTCCTTTGGGTATATACCCAGTAATGGGATGGCTGGGTCAAATGGTATTTCTAGTTCTAGATCCCTGAGGAATCACCACACTGACTTCCACAATGGTTGAACTAGTTTACAGACACGACAAGTTTTCTAAAGTAAATGCTCGAAGAAAGGGGAGTACAGGGGTGTCTCTTCCCTTATTTTTAACAGGAAGAATAAGTCTCTTATTTTTAATTTATGTTTGCCTTTATTTGCCTTCTCTGATCCCCTCAGGAAAAAAAAAAAAAAAGTCAATGACTTCCTCTTCAGAGACGCCTTACTTGTGGCACTTCCCACTTCTACCCTGAATTGGAGCAGTGCCGCAGGGTCAGGGTCTGGTTCCTTCTGTGTCCTTCATGGTGCGAGGGACCATGAGCCGGAGCCAACGTTGAGAGAAGGCCCTTCCTTGAGCTCACTGTTGCAATGGAAATGTTCTGTATCTTGACTGCATCGGTGTGAATACCCTGGTTGTGATACGGTCCTCTAGTTTTACAAGCTGTTGCCATCGGGGAAATTCAGTAAACGGTAGTGGGATCGCTCTGTACTGTTTCTTACAACTGAATCTACAGTTACCTCAAAAGTTTAGCTAAAAATGAAAAAGGCTTTTGAATGACTAAAAACATGTGTTTATAAACCACTGAATAATGGCTATGGAACATTATAAAGTCCAGAACACTGTACAGTCTGGACTGAGGAGAAGAAAGCTCACAGCTGCATTCCTGGGAAGATCTGGGCAATGTTAAGGGGTGAGGGTCCAGGGAATACTGTCAGGGTGCTAAAAATTGATATGCAGGGCAGAAAGCCTGTGAGAATGACTTAAGTAGAAATTTTTTTAAACAAAATAAAAATTTTCAAAAAGAGAAAAGACAACAGAGGGAAAATTCAAGAGGCCAGGTGCAGTGGCTCACACCTGTAATCCCAGCACTTTGGGAGACCAAGGTGGCAGATCACCTGATGTCAGGAGTTTGAGATCAGCCTGGCCAACATGGCAAAACCTCATCTCTACTAAAAATACAAAAATTACCTGGGCATGGTGGCAGGCACCTGTAATCCTAACTACTCGGGAGGCTGAGGCAGGAGAATCACTTGAATCCAGGAGGCAGAGGTTGCAGTGAACCAAGATCACACCACTGCACTACAGCCTGGGCAACAGAGCAAGACTCCATCTATGGGAAAAAAAGAAAGAAAAAAAAAAAAGCAAGAAAGGATAAATGCAAGTGCAAGGAAATAAATTGTCTAGAATAAACTAAGATGCAGAGAAATGACTAAGACTAGAGTATCAGGACACAGAATAGAAGACAGCAGGGCCAATGTCATAAGTTATAGAAAGCAGGTTTAGAAAAATCAATATTTCAAAGACAGGAATAGCTAAGGGAACACCTGTCAAATTGGTGAAGGCAATGTACTTAGAACCCAGCAAAGACCTCTGTTCTAGAGATTTGAAAGGAGACGTAAATATTGTAGCTCAAGTGAGTAGATGGGAGCACAGTTTCAACCTACAACTATGACTTCAAAGGTTGGGACTTAACGCACCTCCAGATAAAAAAGGAATGGAGAAAATTCTGAATAGCTTTGGAAGGTGCCTGTAGTCTGCTAAGCTAGAAAAAAAATCATGAATTGTATTTGTAATACACCAAAATTGTATAAACTGGGTGTTTTAAAATGAGCTCACCCTCTATCTAGTAAAGCTCATTTTGACCATCTGTGGGTATTGGGCCTCAATAAACAAGGTAAGAAGGAGAAGCACCTGGAAGTCTCTGGAAGATGCCAGAGAAAATAGGACCCAATGGCAAAGTCCTTGATTGGCAAAACTGCCCTGCTTTTTGCGCTTGAGTTACAGCAGCAAAGAATGTAGTGAGTATCTGCCAGGACTAAGATTGCATGTATAATGTACCCTGCTTAATCAGTTCATATGAAATGCATGTTCAGGGTGTATAGAAAGGCATGTAAGCATCTCTCACATACTCTGAAAACGTGCTAAAAAATGCTGGCAAACATATTCCCACACAAAACTCTTTATCGTCTAATTATAGTCTTAACTTATATATAAAACACAAGATTAAATGATATCACATAGAGGCCTGGTCTTATGAGTAGAAAAATCAATAATATAACAAAAAGGATATAAGCCAGTAAAGCCCTGTCATTTATAGCAATTTTTTAAGTTTTTAAAAAAAGCCTTTATTTGCTGACTAATTATGCCTTTATAATCCTATGAAAATGCATGCTTGATTAAAAAGAGGGAGTCACAAAATCCTAAGCTGCTAAAGAAATTATGCTTCATAAATAAAATAATACCCAAGCTCTTTGGGATTATAAAAGATCAATTGGAGTGTTCTGTCTAGCTGAAGAGAACAGATTCATATTTACAACTTCCTGGAAGGAAAAAAACCACTTAATATAAACTCGCATTGCCATCATTCTATCTTTTATACTTTTTAGAATAAAAACAGATCACAACGCTTATGTGCAGGACAGGAAAAACATTAAATGGCTTGAGTTTGACATCCTTGTGTACAAGATTGATTTAAAGGGTGAAATGTATGTGCCCAAATGCATTACATCAAAATAATCCATTATTTTCTTTTTTAACATTTTTTCCTCTTCAAAGCAAAACTCAAATTCTTGAGTGGGCCACATTTGTTACGGACAAACAGGTTAGAAAAGATGTTATTTTTCCCAGGGTTTAATTCCAAACTCCCAGGAAATCACTCCATAAAAATTCACCAAGATGAATGATGGGTGCCTGTCTGATTTGCTTATGTTTATAAACACCACAAATTTGGGGAATATCGTGTTTTTAAGCCACTTACCGTCCTTCTGGTAATTCATTTCCTTCACCTTCTTCAGGCAAATAAATTAATCTGTGCTCATTGTCTCAGGGGAGGATGAAACAAAAGCAATGTGTTCCTCCAGTCTAGTCTTAGAATGAAGAGGACTCAGGGCCCACACAAAATGTCCAAAAGAAATGTTATTCATCTGACACTCGTTTATTGCCTGCCTTCTCTGTGCTAGGCACAGAGCTAGAAAGTGGTGATCCAGCAGTGAGCAAGACAGGTCTTGGAGCTTAGGCTCCAGTAGTAAAAGCAGGATTTTCCATCCCACCCTCAAGAATAGAACTTATCTTGGACTGAAAGGAGACGGAAGAAAAAAAGGATTGCTGAGGAAGTGATCCTTTGCAAAGCGGGGTCCCTGAGAGGGGAGCCTCAGGTCCTGCTTCTGAGTCAGAGCCCCTACAAAGCAGCAAAATCGGAGGTAAGTTGGGGGAACTATTTAGGAGAACTGTGCCCTACTTCCTGGATTGTAACCTCGGGAAAGGGACAAGAGCCAAATAGGTTATGGCTACGCAGTGTGTCCGGGCAGATGGAGCCACAATCTATCTGATATTTCCATGCCACAGGCACACAGAAGCATCAGAATGACTCTTAAGCCCTTAAGCGTGGAAAGAAATATGGGAGAGAGCAGCTGGACACTGCTGGGATGAAGCAAATTTAAAGTAAGAGGCTTGATTCTCCCTGTTGGAAACAAGGGAAGAGATTTTTCTCCCTTCCTAAATTTTCTTTGAGTATTTACTTCATCTTTTATAAAAAATAAATTTTATTGTGTATATTTAAGGTTTACAACACAATGTTATGGGATACATATACATAGTAAAATGGCTACTCTGGTGAAGCAAATTAACATATCTATCATCTCACAGTTACCTTATTGTGTGTGATGAGAGCAGCTAAAGTCTACTTACATTAAAAAAAAAAAAAAACCCCAGTTAGCATACAATTTTATTAGCTCTAGTCCTGGTTGATAGGTTAGATCTCTAGACTTGTTCATCCTACATATCTCCTCCTTTGTATATATTGACTTCCATCTCCCCATTCCCTAACCCATCCCCACCCCCACTCCTGGTAACCACTGTTTTATTCTCTGAATATTTGACTTTTTTTCTTCGATTCCACATATAAATGAGTGCATGTAATATTTATCTTTCTGTGTCTGTCTTACTTCACTTAGCATAATGTCCTCCAGGTCCATTTATGTTGTGACAAATGGCAAGATTTCCTTTTTTAGGGTGGAATAATAGTCTATTGTGCATATATATATATATATATATATTCACACACACACACACACCAGTTTATTTATCCATTCATTCATTGACACTTAGGTAGTTTCCATATCTTGGCTATTGTGAATAATGCTACAATGAACATAAAAATGAAGATATCTTTACGAGGTACTGTTCGCATCTCCTCTGGGTGGATACCCAGAAGGGGAATTGCTGGGTCATAGGGAAGTTCTTTTTCTTTTCTTCTTTTTTTTTTTTTTTTTTTGAGATGGAGTCTCACTCTGTTGCCCAAGCTAGAGTGCAGTGGCGTGACCTCAGCTCACTGCAACCCCGGCCTCCCGAGTTCAAGTGATTCTCCTGCCTCAGCCTCCCAAGTAGCTGGGACTACAGGTGCCCACCACCACCCCCGGCTAATTTTTGTATTTTTAGTAGAGACGAGGTTTCGCCATGTTGGCCCAACTGGTCTTGAACTCCTGATCTCAAATGATCCACCTGCCTCGGCCTCCCAATGTGCTGGGATTACAGGCATGAGCCAGCACACCTGGCCTGGAAGTTCTGTTTTTGACTTCTTTAGAAACCTCCATGCACATTTTGCTAATGGCTGCACCAATCTCCATTCCCACCAACAGTGTACTAACTGTTTCTTTTCTCCACACCCTTGCCAACATTTGTCACTCTCATCTTTTTGATAACACCAATCCTAACAGGTGTAAGGTGATATCTCATAGCAGTTTTGATTTGCATTTCCCTGATGGTTAGTGATGTTAAACACCTCTTCATGGATCTGTTGCCCATTTTTATGTCTTCTTTGGAGAAATATCTGTTTAGATCCTTTGCTCATTTTTTAACTGGTTTATTTGTTTTTCTGCTATTGAGTTGTAAGAGCTCTTTATAAATTTTGGATATTAACCCCTTACTAGAAATGCAGTTTGCAAATATCTATTCCCAGTCTGTACATTGCCTTTTCATTATGTTAATTGCTTCCTCTGCTGTACAGAAGCTTTTTAGTTTGATGTAGTCCCACTTATTTATTTTTGCTTTTGTAGCCTGGGCTTTTGGTGTAATATCCAAAACATCATTACCAAGGCCAATGTCAAGGAGTTTTACCCTCTCTTATCCTCTAGGAGTTTAATGGCTTCAGGTCTTACATTTAGATCTTTTATCCATTTTGAGTGGATTTTCTAATATGGTGTAAGATAAGGGTCCAATTTCATTTTTTTGCTTGTGGAAATCCAGTTTTCCCAGCACCATTTATTGAAGAGACTATTTTTTCCCCATTGGGTCCTCTTGGGGCCCTTGCCAAAATTTAGTTAATTAAATTAGGTTTAGATTTATTTCTGGGCTCTCTACTCTGTTTAACTGGTCTATGTTTCTGTTTTTATGCCAGTACCATGCTGTTTTGATTACTATAGCTTCCAAATATAATTTAAAATCAGGGAGCATTTATTTGTAATTATAACTTTTGAAAACTTATATGAACTTTTTCCTATCTTTGAAATTTATGTAAATCCTTTTGAAGCCTAGATAGGCCTTTCATTAGCTTTATGATCCAGGGATGTATTTCTCATGTACCTGGGAGCCATCTCTTTGAAATGTAAACATCAAAAGAGATGATACCCCTATATCCCAGTTTCTTTGGGAGGGTAGGAGCCTAACTTCTGTGGGTACTTTACTCAAAGTTGCAAAACTACCTCCTGTCATGAAGATATAAAAAGTTTTGTTTTTCCTCCGGAGAAAGCCAAGTAGCTGACACAGATGATCACCCCAAATTACCAGGTAAAGTTAAGATGAACGATGTGTAACTATGGTACTGTCAAGTCCTCTTACTCTAACTTAACTATTGTTTATCTTGAAAACATGTATGTAGGTCGGGCACGGTGGCTCATGCCTATAATGCCAGCACATTGGGAGGCCAAAGTGGGTGGATTGCCTGAGGTCAGGACAGCCTGGCCAACATGGTGAAACCCTGTCTCTACTAAAATACAAAAATTAGCCGAGCATTGTGGTGTGCGCCTATAATCCCAGCTACTCGGGAGGCTGAGGCAGGAGACTTGGTTGAGCCTGGGAGCCGGAGGTTGCAGTGAGCTGAGATCACGCCATTGCACTCCAGCCTGGGCGACAGAGCTAGACTCCATCTCAAAAAAAAAAAAAAAAAAAAAAGTATGTAATAGGTTGTATCTGCTGCTTGGCTATATAACAGGTGAGATTTCCTTCCATCTTGTAATTTCCTAGAAGATTACCTGTGATGCACATCACATTCTAGTTTAGTGCTTATTCAGTAATAGAAGTATTTTCTTTCCATACTACCTTTGTGGAGAGGATTTCTGGGTTGAGGGAAGATTTTTGTTTTTAGTTATATATCTCCAACCAACAATAATGGGACAGATGGGAAGAATAATGACTGTCTTAGTGAACACAGCTTGGACAGATGACACTGAGGACAATATGCTCCCTGCCCCAGGTCACAACTATATGAGCTCCCCTAAAACTCAGATGCAATGCTTTGGAGAAAAGGCAAGAGACTGAGATGATGAGATTTAATACACATCCTCCATAGAATAGGAACTCAAAATAAAGATTAACATGAAAAAAGAAAAATAAAGCAATAAAGTCTGCCTGAGCCTATGCGCCCAGAGTTGTGCTAGCTGCAGCATGAACTACTTGCCAATATCTAACTGCAGGAATCTTAACTTCAGATGCTTGTACCAACAACCCGTTTCCTCTGGCTGAACAGTGAGAGATAAATGAGTGGAAGAAAACTTACATTTATCAGAATGGCTCTCAAACTTTGCTACATATTAGACACCTGGGAAGTTTTCAAAAATTCTGATGCCCAGGCCTCCTCCTGAGCTAATTAAATCAGATTTTCTGGGAGGAGGACACAGTCATCACCTTTTTTTAAAGTTCCAGAAGTGATTTCAGTGTGCAGACACACAGACACATGAATGTCCCTGGAGCCAGGGTCCCCAAACACAGTATTTTGGCATTTGTGAGATGTGTTATAACAAACTTTCTCCTTTTAATAAAGTCAACATTTTTAAATTATTTACTTTTCTAACAACTATAATGGATTTATGACAATCTCCATCATAATCTCAGTCCATGCACCAAGAATTGTAGGGACCCCACAATTTTATATATGCCATAGCCTTTAATGAGGTATTGTTACTGTTTTATTTAAATAAAGGGTAGTATTTTTGAAAAGTAAAGTAATAATATTTTTTCCTTGAAAAATAAAATTTGAGATCTAGAAATAGTTGACTGCATCACTCACATGCTTGTAAAATACCTTTCTAAATCCTATCCCCTCTGTCTGTCTCAATAAATAAATATTTATTATTATGCCTCAAATTATTGACACAGGGTCCCATTCTGTTGCCCAGGCTGGAGTGCAGTGGTGTGATCTGGCTTACTGCAGCCTCAATCTTCCCAGGCTCAAGTGATCCTCCCACCTCAGCCTCCCAAGTAGGTGGGACTACAGGCTTGCACCACTACTCCTGGCTAATTTTTTAATTTTTTTTCTTTTGTAGAGTCTGGGTCTCTCTATGTTGCCCAGGCTGGTCTTGAACTCCTGGGCTCAAGCCATCCTCCCGCCTCAGCCTCCCAAAATGCTGGGATTACAGGGGTGAGCCACTGTGCCCAGCTATTGAGCACTTTAAATGTGGCTGTTCCAAGCTGAGATGCGATGTAAGTATAAAATACACTTGGATTTCAAAGACAGTATCAAGAATAATGTAAAAGATCTCATTAACATTTTATATGGGTTGCTGCATTTTGGATACATCAAGTTAAATAAAATATAATAGTAAAATTAATTTCACTTCTTTTTGTTTCAATCTTTTGATATGGCTACTAGAAAGTTTAGAAGGACATCTGTGGTTTGCATTTGTGGTTTGTGTTATATTTCCACTGGACAGCGCTGCTTTATTTAGGGTGGTTAAGAAATGCTGGCAGACCTATTTAAAATGCAGATTGCCAGGAATGACCCTCCAGGGAATCTAGTTCAGCTCTGTGTTTCAGGCGGATATTAGCAGGAGCTACCTAAAGTAGCAGGAAGCATTTAATTCATTGCTCCCTGAATTTAATTTAGGAATTTAATTCATTGCTTTCTTCTCTCTCCTCCACTCGCAAGCCTAATTCTCTTCATATTTCTCAGTCCCAGTTACCAAGAAAGAGAATCAGTTTGGCCTAGATAATCATTAATGATCCTCTTTAGTCAGAGCTTTCTGTCTCAGCCTACCCCAAAGGTCTCTGACCAATCTATAGATAATCAAGTTGTGACTGGTGGGGAAGGTGCAGGAGGTAGGGAGGGGTGGGTCAGGAATAACCTGGAACCTCTCCTCTCACCAGGGGCTGTGGGTAGGACAGCTTTGTTTGGAGAAGACTGTGAGAATGCCCAGCATAGACTGGCCTGGCCAGATGTGAGTTAATTCAGAAATTAAAAGAGCAGGACATGTATGCAAAGGCCCTGTGAGGGCTAGAACCCAGGTCTAATTATCCCCTGAACTGTGCTCCAGATACAATTCAGCCAAAGCCACTCCACAAATAACAATAATGATAGATTCACTCTCACAACATATTTCTGTCACGTCTAGCAACAAGCTGGAAAGATTAAACCAGGAATTTAGGAGGGGAGAGAGAGAATGCAGAGGCAGATATGCAAGGGTAATACATGGAACACAAGCAAGTTGTCAAAGAGCCAGTCCCAGTGATGTCATACATCGCTGAGCAACCTTGGGCAAGATGCCTCAACCTCTCTGGGCTCAGTCTTTTCATCTTTACAGGTTAGAAACTATCAGGGATTGCAAGGATTGGATGGAATACACCCTCCGAAGGGCTCAAGTGATTGCAACGATTGGATGGAATGGTACATTGACTACACCCTCCAAAGGACTCAAGGGTTCTTCTGGTGAATACACCAAAAGGTCTATTTCTTCATCCTTGTTAAAACTTTGGAAATGTTAACTCACAACTCTCACAGTCACCAGCACTTATCTGTAGCTACAGCTTCATCTCAATACATCAAACTCTATCAGGCCAGCAGCCCTCTATGAGCTCCACAGTATGCATTTGAGAGAAATACGGTCAGTCAGTTCTGAGCTAACGACAGTTGTCAATTTAATCTGATGGTAGCTTTTCCAATAACTGTCAGAATATTTAAGATTTACAACATACTCTAATGACCTACCATAGCATTTCTGTTTAAAAGATCCAAACAGTGAGAAAAACTGTAAAAGAAAATTTTGACTATCCTGTGTTGGGCCCAGATTTATTTCCATGCAACATTTTGAGAAAACTAAATATAATTTTATTTTCTTTTCTTTTTCTTTTTTTTTTTTTTTTTGGAGACGGAATCTCACTCTGTTGCCCAGGCTGGAGTGCAGTGGCTCAATCTCGGCTCACTGCAACCTCCGCCTCCTGGGTTCAAGCAATTCTCCTGCCTCAGCCTCCCGAGTAGCTGGGATTACAGGCACCCACCACCACGCCCAGCTAATTTTTGTATTTTTAGTAGAGACAGGGTTTCATCATGTTGGCCAGGCTGGTCTCGAACTCCCGACCTCAGGTGATCCACCCACTTCAACCTCCTAAAGTGCTGGGATTACAGGCATGAGCCACCATGCCCGGCAATTTTCTTTATGTTATGCCCCATTTCCTTTTCACAAAAATGAACTCCCCCTCCCCTCAAAGGGCTCAGTTTTTACAGGGAACCAGTACAGGTTTTTGAAATTGTCCTTTCCTTCATGAAGAATCTGACATTTCTACTATGCCAATAACAACAGGAGAAAAAGAGTTTACCCTGTATTTGCATAATTAGTTAGAAAGATGAGAATTTCCGCGGTCTCTGAAAAAGGAGCTCTGCATCTTTAAGACTCTGCGAGGCTCTCTGCCTTCCGCGCAGACCTAGCAGACTCTGCCGCAGCGACTCATCCTATCGATAAGGTTCAGTTAGCCAAGGTGGAGGATGGGAAAAGAATGGAACTGTCCCAGCTACTCAATGAGATCAGGGCAAACTATGAAAAGATCCTCACCAGAAATCAGATAGAGACGGTGCTCTCAACAAGGATCCAGGTAATGATTTCATACAGACAGGCACCTTCCAGAATAAGGAGACAGTCCATGTCTACCCAATTCCTGTCCCGGCCTCTCTGAGGTACAGTATTTCCTTTTCGATGCAGCATCTATTGGGGAAGGAATTTAGCTTCTACTGCAATGTGACTGGGACTACAGGGGGAAATACTGTGATTATATTGTTAAATTGCCATTAAGTAAGTGTTGATTGATGCATTTGATTTTTATATAAATTGTGAGGTTCCTATGATTAACATGGGGTCAACATACATTAAAATGGTGCACTCTAACCTCTTACAGACAATCTTCAGGAAGGAAGCATTCCAAATACCTTCAAAGATATTATGGAGTTATTTACAGAGATAATTTAAATAACATCTTTAAAATGAAAAACCTTTAAGTAAGATTTATTAGCATGTATACTTTCTAGAGATAAATATTTCTAAAAGGTTTCTATCATCTTTTTAACGAGTTCCATTTTATACCAGATTGTTATAAATAGAAATCATCTGAGTGTGTGAACATGGCATTCAGAAACAATGATATAAATTATGACCATTGAAATTCCCGAAATTGGTAACGATTCTCCACTAAGATTTTTGCTTCTGTACTACAAGATGAGAAACGTTTCTTTCCATTACAAAGCTTGTAATATTTAAGTATTCAAAAAAGAGAAAGAGAGCCTACTTAGATAAGGACTAAATCCTAATTTCATAGACTTAGTTTTAAAGTAACAATCACCTTCAGCAATTAATTAAGGTCTCAAGTCTTTAAACAAATTTACAAACAAATATTTTAAAAACAAAGATTAAGAAATTTAGGGGATTTTTTAGTTTACCTATCATATATGGGTTCAAGTTATCTTCCAAACCCTGAAATACAGCAAAAAGTTTACTTAAGAATATCACCCAAAATTTAAAAAAAAAAGAAATTGGTAGAAAAATGTCAGGCCTTTATTCCATCAGCAACTCATTTTTAGTTCCATTGTAAATTTCACCTCTAGATAACATTTTCAGTCTTCATAAAGAATGATCAACATCTTAGATTAAGCAAAGTCACTGGTACAGGTAAGCGCTGGGATAGTTCATTCACCTTTACAAAGAGAAGAAAAAAATCAATAGATGACAACTTCTAAAACTTGTAAACAAAACACTTAACTTTGCAATAGTAGAAATATGAGTTTAGTTTACAAGTCACAGGGCCAAAATGAGTAAATTCAAATGAAAAAGCAAGACTACGGTGAGTTTTGTTTAAAGTGTCTTTTAATTTGAAACTACTTTAGAGGATTTTCTTCCAAATAACTCAGAAAGTCAGCTGAAATAAATTCAAGACCGCCTGATTAGTTATTTTTTTTAATTTCTAAATAAGCTATTTTAGTTACAGATTGTTGTATAACACCCCAAAACTCATCTGGGACCTCAATCGTCTTGGGGCATGACTGGGCTCACTTATGTGTCTGGCACTTTGGCAGGGCATTGCCGAAAGGCTGGCTCTGCTGGGACTTTCTCTCTCACTTCACGTAGCCTCAGGGTCTCTCTCCATCTGGCCTTTCTACAAGATCTCTCCAGCAGGGTATCCAGACTTCTTGCATATTGGCCCAGGGCTCCCAAAAGCATAGAAATGGAAGCTATCAGGCTTCCTAAGACTTAGGTCTAGAAGTGGCACAGCATTCCTTCTCCCTCATTCTACTGGTTAAAGCAAGACTCAGGTCAGCCCAGAGTCAATGTAGAAGGGGATCACCCTAGGACTCATCTTGGGAGATAGAGTTCTTTAGGGGCCATCTTGGGACTGCAGTTACCAAACAAGCTTAGCTGCCAGTTCCATATACGAAAGCCACAAGACCAGCAGATACCAGCATTTTTCTGTTTTCTTCTTTCCAAAATTCTTTACTTTACCTTCTGTAGTTGCTCTGGTAGATGTTGCTTGCTGCATGACTTTGCCAAGTTAACACTAAGAAGAGATTTTCAACAAACCAAAAGAAATATACGAATTTTGTTCTCCAATACCTTGCCCTAAACTTTATTCATAAACTTTCATTTACTTCAACGTTTCCTTTAAAAAATCTAATGTATGATAAAATTAAATTTTTAAATGTTAAAATATATTTTTATAAGAATATTAAAAGTTACAAATTTTGCTTCAAAATACTACAATCAATTCTATACATTGTTCTCACTGTTCCTGGGGCCAAATGTTAAAAATTCTGTCAACAGATACTTTCTTTTCATTTCAACATCAACATAAAAACATTTAAAGCTAAATATAAAATATTCTACTTTTTTTAATAGGAGAATATTTAGAAAACAATCCTTAGAGAAGTCATTTTTATTATTTATTCATTTTATTACCCAGATACCCAAAATTAATATGCCTTTTAAAAAGATCATCTTGAAAAAGGTAAATCAACAGATTTTCTTAATATGGAAGTCTACTTGTGAGCCTTATTGCCTATAATAACTTAATTCTCTAAATTACTAGTAATGTATTTCCTAGAAGTATTTACTCCCTGTCCCTATACCTGGTCCCAGGATTGATCAGTTTTAGGGGTACAGCTGTTTATCTGCTTCTGCAAAGCAGCCTACAAGAAAATGTGGGGGGAAATAGCTAATTTTCAATCCTTCCTCCTAGTGATCCATAAATAATGAAAAGTCAAGAATCAGAGATCACAAATCTTGGTCCTGCAAACTGTTTTCATTCATGTAAATGTATTTTTCCATATTTCATAGATTGTCATAGTTAGAAGGGATTTCTTGAAATCATTTAACATAGGAGAAAACGGGCTAAGAACGCAACAGACTTACATATTTAATTAGTTAACTAGGCACTAGAACACACATTATAATCTAATAAGTTAAGGAAAAATGTTTTGATTCCTATACAATTTTTCTATAATTGCTTTTACACATCTCATTTTCAGAAGCACTCCTTGTTTTTTGTTTGTTATTGTTGCTGTTGGCTTTCTTGTTAGCTAGAAGAAGACATAAGCAAAAAAATGGACAAAGATGAAGAGGCTTTGAAGGCAGCTCAAGCAGAACTCAAGGAGGCCCGACGCCAGTGGCACCACCTGCAAGTGGAAATTGAATCTCTCCATGCTGTGGTGAGAATGATCCCAAAAGTAACCGACCAATTGAGTCCTCAGATGTGATTTGATTAAGAGAAGGAAAGGATGAATGTCCGTTTATTTACCATGAGAAACTGGAAATCAAGGCCACTGAATTCTATCCCTGATCCTAGTTTAATTACTCACCCCTCCCTCCATTGTGGCAGTGTCTGTTACCAACTAACTCAAGGTTTAGTTCGGACCTGTAAAAATGAAGAAATCCTTTCGTATTACCTTGGGATTTTCTAGTTGCTGAAAATGGGGAATAGAGCATTCGTTATTATCCAAAGCCTTAACAGTGGAGATTCTTTTATCCATGCCATTGAGATGTCGAATAAAAAATATTTAGGCTGACACTGTGGCTCACCCCTGTAATCCCAGCACTTTGGAAGGCTGAGGTGGGCTGATTGCCTGAGCTCAGGAGTTTGAGACCAGCCTGAGCAACATGATGAAACCCCATCTCTATTAAATACAAAATATTAGCCAGGCATTGTGGCATGCGCCTGTTGTCCCAGCAACTTAGGAGGCTGAGGCACAAGAATTGCTTGAACCTGGGAGGCAGAGGTTGCAGTAAGCCAAGATCATGCCACTGCACTCCAGCCTGGGTGACAGAGCGAGACTCTGTCTCCAGAAAAGAAAAAGAAAAAAAAAAAAGAAAGAAAAATATTTAAGCATGTTTGGAGCAAGGCGCGGTTGCTCACGCCTGTAATCCTAGCACTTTGGAAGGCCAAGGCAGGTGGATTACTTGAGGCCAGGAGTTTGAAACCAGCCTGGACAACATGGCGAAAACATCTCTACTAAAAATACAAAAAATTAGCCGGGTGTGGTGACACATGCATGTAATCCCAGCTACTCTGGAGGCTGAGGCATGAGCATCACTTGAACCCAGGAGGCAGAGGCTGCAGTAAGCTGAGATCATGCCACTGCACTCCAGCATGAGCGACAGAGCGAGACTGTCTCAAACAAACAAACAAACAAAAAGTATTTAAGCATGTTCCTAAATGCCTTTTATGAGCAGTCCGCTCTGGCCTTGATACTCAATGTACTATATTTTCTTTTTTTCTTTTTTTTTTACAAAGCCTACCTCTGAAGTATACTTTCGATAATTTAAAAATCAGATAATTCAGAGTGATAATAAGTTAATCACACTGCAGAGGATTTTTTTTTCAGTAAGAATTATCACAGAATGTCTTTGAAATAGAGTAAGATCTCTAGTTATGTAAATAAAATATAATTTTTTAAAAATTAGGGGTCACACACAAAGCTGTAAGGAAACACACCTCTTGCACAGGTATAATAAAATTATTGCAATGTTTTTAAAGAAAAAAATAGAACATAAAAGAATGAAGACAGCCAGGCGCGGTGGCTCAAGCCTGTCATCCCAGCACTTTGGGAGGCCAAGGCGGGCAGATCACAGGGTCAGGAGTTTGAGACCAGCCTGGCCAACATGATGAAACCCCGTCTCTACTAAAGATACAAAAAATTAGCCAGGCGTGGTGGCACGTGCCTGTAATCCCAGCTACTTGGGAGGCTGAGGGAGGAGAATCATTTGAGCCCAGGAGGTAGAGGTTCCAGTGAACCAAGATCGTGCCATTGCACTACACTCTGGGCAACAGAGTGAGACTCCATCTCAAAAAAAAAAAAAAAAAAAAAAAAAGATGAAGATATTGCAAATCAGATTTCAGAAACACATTCTGTGTTACTGATTCACTGATGAAAATCTATATAAAACAGGAAAGGGGCCTTGAAAACTCCCTGCATGCCAGTGAGCAGCATTACCAGATGCAGCTGCAAGACCTAGAGACTGTGATTGAAGGACTAGAAAAAGAGCTACAGGAAGTAAGGCGCGGCATCGAAAAGCAGCTTCAAGAGCATGAGATGCTTCTCAACACGAAGATGAGGCTGGAACAAGAAATAGCAACTTATCGCCGCCTCCTAGAAAAAGAAGAAATCAGGTACCTAAATCCATTTAGTTAATGACAAGGGGCCAGAAATACAGAGCCACTTATGCCATTGTTGATGTAGTCAGAGAAATTAAATCCAAAAAACCCATCATCATCATGGTGTACTCACTGAGCTCATAAAATAAGGTATGCACTGCAAAGAATATATGAAAGAACCATTTCTAGTCTTCCAAAATTAGGAACCAAATAGCCAAAGTGACCTAGAACAAAATGTAAACAATTCTAGATTACTACAAAAATGATCTTGTAGTCTTGGCTAGCTGCAGTGGCTCACTGCTGTAATCCCAGCACTTTGGGAGGCTGAGGCAGGAGGATTACTACAGCTCAGGAGCTCGACACCAGCTTGTGCAATATAGTGAGACCTCATCTCTATAAAAAAATTTAAAATTCGCTGAGCATGGTGGCACACACCTGTAGTCCCAGCTACTTGGGAGGCTAAGGTAGGAGGATTGCTTAAGCCCAGGAGTTTGGGATTACAATGAGCTAATCATGAAAAAAGACCTTTCCTGAGCTGGGTGTGGTGGCTCACGCCTGTAATCTCAGCACTTTGGGAGGCTGAGGTGGGCGGATCACCTGAGCTCAGGAGTTCAAGATCAGCCTGGCCAACATGGTGAAACCCTGTCTCTACTAAAAGAAAAAAATAATAATAATAATACAAAAATTAGCTGGGCATGGTGGTGCATGCCTGTAATCCCAGCTACTCGGGAGGCTGAGACAGGAGAATCGCTTGAATCCAGGAGAGGCAGATTGCAGTGAGCCGAGACTGCGCCACTGCACTCCAGCCCAGGCGACAGAGTGAGACTCCACCTTAAAAAAAAAAAAAAAGAGAGAGAGAGAGAGAAAGACCTTTCCTAACTTTCTCACTTTCCTTGCCATTCATCTCTTCTAGGATTATTCTGTGCCTTCTAAGGATCACCCATAACAAAAGCCTGGAAAATTCACAATCACCACAATCCCCCTGACCAAGGGCTCACTCTCTACCACACATCAAACCTCAAAACAATAATCATTACTCTAATGTAATTATATTACAACCACGGAAAGCAATATTATTTTGAGTCATGATTTAAAAGACTACCAGATATCCTAAGAAAAGATATCAAAAGAGGAATTCTTATTAATTCATACATCATAATCTGTAATGACTTATAAGGTCATATTGCTTTGAGCATGACATAACCTCCAATTCTCCATGAAAAAATCTTTATTCTTGCTTGTTTCCAAATTCTAAGTCCTCTATAAAACTAGATGAAAACTAGGTGAAACAACTTTAGCCTATATTAAATCTTGACATTTATTAAATCTTTGAAAAAACATAAACTGAATTAAAAATATACCACTTACTAGCTGAGTGACCTTGGGCAAGTTACTTAACCTCTGTGTGCCTCAGTTTTCTCATCTGTAAAATGGGAATAATACTACTACCTACCTCATAGGATTGCTGTGAGGATTAAATGAGTTAATGTTTGTAAAGTGCTTAAAACAATACCTGGCACATTGTAAGTTCTGTGTAAATGTGTGTATACATATCATGTATATACATATGTATATGTATATATGTAACTATATAGTTAAATGGTTATAAATTTTAATTCCTAATCATTCCAGTTCCTATATACATGTAACTATATAATTGTTAAATAAAATGAATGGTTGTGAATTTTATTTAATTCCTAATCATTCAAGATATTGATCAAATAGTCTTTAATATTTGCATAGTAAAACTTTAAAAAAATTAGGCTACACTTATATAAGAAAATTTCAAAAAAATATAATGACCACCTCTGTACCCACTTCCCCCAGTTTAAGAAGTAAAATAGTTCCAAAAAAAAAAAGAGTAAAGTGTTTCCAATGTTGTTGAAGTTCCCTAGACACCTAAGCCACATCCCCCAATCTCATGCTCCTCCCTCTACCTGACCTGGCTTCTGAATTTGATGCTTATTAGTCTCATACATTTATTTATAGTAATATGTATGTATTTCTACAAAGTATGAAATCGTTTTGCATATTATTCTAAACTTTATAAAACTATAAAACTTCTTTTTTCACTCAACATTATTCTTAGGGGATCAATCCATAAAGATACAGTGTAGCCTTAGTTCATTTCTTTTCAGTTAAATAGTGTTTCTATTGCGTGAATATATGATTTATCCATTCTCCTGTTTGTTTTAATTATTTGCTAATACAGTGTTGCTCTTAAAATATAATTCTTTCTGATTTCAGATATTATGGTTGTATCCAAGGTGGGAAAAAAGACAAAAAGCCTACCACAAGTAGAGTTGGTTTTGTTTTACCATCAGGTGAGTTTCCGACATAAATAAACTCATTTGAAAAGTGAAGTACTATTTACAGGGATTACTTTATAAGGAAATTAAATACTTTATAGTAGCAAAAAAAAAAGCAATATTTGAATAAAAGTTTGAATATAATTTGTGAACAGTAATTCAATACTGTAATTTAATATATCATAAATAATATTTTCACAGCCATTATAAATGAAATATCTTTTACTACAAAAGTCCCACAAAAGTATGAGAATGAAAATGTAGAAACAGTAACCAAACAGGCAATCTTAAATGGGAGTATCGTTAAGGAGAGCACTGAAGCTCATGGCACTATTCAGTAAGTAAAGAAACTTTGACTAAGAAATAATAATAAATATATGTAAATAAATTAACTTTGCGTAATCCCAGTAATTACTCTTCTTTGTTTAAATGTTTCCAAACACAGTTTTAGAATACTGTGATTTTTTTTTTTTTTTTTTTGAGACGGAGTCTCGCTCTGTCGCCAGGGTGGAGTGCAGTGGCGTGATCTTGGCTCACTGCAACCTCTGCCTCCCGGGTTCAAGCAATTCTTCTGCCTCAGCCTCCCACGTAGCTGGGAGTGAGGTGCGTGCCACCACACTCAGCTATTTTTTTTTTGTATTTTTAGTAGAGATGGGGTTCTACCATGTTGGCCAGGCTTGTCTCATTCTCCTGACCTCATGATCTGCCCACCTCAGCCTCCCAAAGTGCTGGGATTACAGGCATGAGCCACCACACCCAGCCTATACTGTGATTTTTAATCTGACATATATACATAAAAACTCATGGAAGAGTACTGAATCCTTACTTTGCCATTTTTTTCCAAAAATACAACCCAAACATGAGAATTCCGTATAATTCCTTTGAAATTCTATTCATATGATTTTTAAAGTATGTACATTATAAATTCTATATACTATAAATTATACAAATTTCTTGATTTTTCCATAGATATGAAATACATAATACATATTTTTAAGAGACCCATACTTCTTCATTATTAAAAGGTTTATTTTATCATTTCAGGACAGAGAAAGTGGATGAAGTTATTAAAGAATGGGAAGGTTCTTTCTTTAAAGATAACCCTCGATTGAGGAAAAAATCTGTTTCTCTTCGATTTGATCTTCATTTAGCAGCCACTGATGAAGGGTGTTTAGAGACTAAGCAGGATAATCTACCAGATATAGAAGTCAGGCTTATCATGAGAAGATCATGCAGTATTCCCTCTATCAAACCTCCATCAACAGCTAATTAATCCAAAGATAGTATTTGACTTGATTGGAAAATGTTAGGATGGACCAAGGTGGGCCATACCAACTCCCTCTGTCCCAAAATGTAAGTTATTACGTATGTATGGAAAATGTTATGATCAATATGTGGTTCTCTTCAGAAGAAAAAAACAGTAAAGGACATTTCTCTGAATCTAATTATGGAGATAGACATATATATATATATGAATGAGAGGGAGTAGCTTAAAAATAAAATCACAAATTCAGTACAGTCTCTTTCTTTATATTCTCCCAATAGTCTTCTTTTTCCCTTGAAACTTCATCAGAGACTGTAAGCATTAAGCTGGTTTAGTAAAGTCTTTGTAATTTTTTTCAATGGCTGAATACGCTAAGGAAAAAATGATTGTTTGAATAGGATTGTGTTAAGAGTCACACTGAGCTATTCACCATTATTCCATGACTGGTTAAACCTATAATATTTCTTCTATTTTTCAAAAAGAGCAATTATAAACAAGTTTTTAAAGGGGGACTCACTAGTCACTTAATGAGGATTCTTCTTTTTGAGATAAATCATTTGTATACTGAGAAAAATAAGAGTTATTTTCCATGAGAAATTCTGAGCAAACTATAGAACACACCCCAAGGCTAATTTGAGATAAGTAAAATTAAGTTAATCTACATATATCTAAAAGTTTTTTTTTGTAATAAGTATCTGATTTCTGGAAGATTTACTTTACTCAAGGAGCTTTAAAGGTTGTATCCCCCACCAAAAAAAGAAAAAAAATCAGAAGGCCAACTACGCAAACAAAACATGAAAAGCAAATTGAAAAGGTAGTTACTATAGTTATCAGAACAGTTACCCACCATCCCAGTTTTTCCATCTGTAAAGCTAAATGTGATTAGAGTGTTTGCTATAAGCCATAAATAAGATACTATATGAAGTATTATAAATATTTCTTGCAATCATTTATGTGAACTAAGATAACGGTATTGTTATCTAAGCTAAGAGTATTTGCAGGATTTGTTTTTAAATCACTCAAATTGTAATAAATATGGGTAGAAAACATATTTGTGAATAAGTGAGGTATTGTTGCAAAGTTTTTAAAATAACCTAATTTGTTTAATACAGGTATATTTAAGATCTTAATAAATACCTGTTTTAAGACATTAGAAATTTATAAGCTCTTAATTCTTTTCTAAGCAGAAAAAGTAGTTGAGTACAACTCACCATACTTTTTCCCAGCTAAAGTATCATCTAAGGGCTATAGCTATGTTAGCATTTTAGTACAGCCTTTAAAATATTTCTCTCTCTCTCTCTCCTCTCTCTTCTCCTCTATCTCTCTCTCCATATATACATATTATATATATATAATTTATATATATATATATATTTCAACCAGAAAAATGTATGTTTTAACCAGGAAAATATTATGTTAAATAATCTTTAACATAATACAGGGATATAAAATTTTTAATTTTCTTTCAATTACTTCAGATTCCTTTTAGTCTGGTTTATTCTATTTAGTGAAAAGGGATGATTTTGTTTTGTCAAGGATATAACAGCATGTTAAGTGCTTATTCTTGCATAAGCATCTGACCTAAAATACATCCTATACATAAAAAATGTTTCATTTGATATTGCTAAATGCTACTAACTTTATTAAAGCTTTAAAAATGCTATCATATAAGCTATTGTACTAAAGTTACTGTACTAAGCAACAGTGATCATAATAAAGCAATATATCTAGCATAATCTATTGCAGTGTTAAAAAAACTTAGTACTGGTCGTCATGAATGTAACTGCTTGTTGTAGTAATTCCAGTATGCATCTATTGGGTATATAACATGTACATTTTAAAATACAGTATTTGAATTTATAATGAAGCTTTATTTGCTTTGGGGCATTTTAAATTGGGATATGAATTTACCAAGGTAATGATTCCACTACAATTAAAAAAATCAAACATGGCCAGGCACAGTGGCTCATGCCTGTAATCCCAGCACTTTGGGAGGCCAATGTGGGAGGACTGCTTGAGCCCAAGAGTTCAAGGCCAGCTGGGGCAATATAGCGAGACCCCATCTCTCTAAAAAGTAAAAATAAATAAAAATTAAAAATTGAAAAAATTGAAATATGAATGCTAAAGCTGCATTGTATGTGAGTTTGAACGCAGTCCTTTTAGTTCAAAAATATCTCTGCATGGTTAAGTGAAACAAAGAACTAATTACTCCAATATGGTTAGTTCATTTGGGGAATAAAGAAAACTGCAATCACAGTAGATAGATAATGGTTTTTAACTTGTTTTACAAAAGAGTTAAGAATGGTATATCAATATTTTATTCTAGTTTTTTAAAAATCAAATAATCACATAATCCCATAATTCTGGAAAAAGTTTAATAATGGCAGCACCATTTGCAAAGCACTTACTCAGCTCCAGGCACTGTGTTTATCCCTAATAGTCCCTAATCCTTCCTTACAACAACCCTACAAAATGAATAATATTATCCTTGCTTTATACATGAGTAGAAATTAATATTCTTTAATCTCTCTGAAATGTTTCAAATGCATGCTTCCATAACAAAATACAGAAATAAAGAGCAATTCCAGTTACTAACAATTGTAGGATCCTAACCCTGGCTCTGTCACTAACCATGTAACCAGGAGGGACCACTTTAAGTTCCTAGGCCTCAAGTTTTACACTTGAAAACAAAGGAAAAGGTAATGCTGGATAATAATTCCTACTCTACCTACCTTACAACTGTTTGAAATAATATACAAGCAAAAATATTTGGTAAAGCACTGCTCAGATATACAGTACTATTTGGAAGAAAATTGTCTTTAAAGAATTTGTGGGGGAAATTATAGCTGACAATGATTAATAGTTCAAAACACAACAGGTAAAGATACTATTTTTAATTTTTCAATTGCTGCCAGAACAGTTATTCTTTCCCAGTGAGTCACCCAATTTGAACTGTTCTGTCATGATAGCTTTTAAAGTACAAAAATGTTCTCTATGCCAGGCACAGGGTCTAAAGTATAAAAATGTTCTCTATGCCAGGCACAGTGGCTCACACCTATAATCCCAACACTTTGAGAGGCCTAGGCAGAAGGATTGCTAGAGCTCAGGAGTTCAAGCCCAGCCTGGGCAATATAGTGAGGCCTCGTCTCTATTAAAAAATTTTAAATTAACCGAATATGGTGACACACCAGTAGTCCCAACTACTCAGGATGCTGAAGTGGAAGAATTGCTTGAGCCCAGGAGGTGGAAGGTACAGTGAGCCAAGATCACGCCACCGAACTCCAGCCTGGGTGACAGAGTGAGACCCTGTGTCTCAAAAAAAAAAAAATAGTTCTCTAAAGATAATAAGTGATTATTATTTTAAGCCACTGAATTTTGGGATAATTTGTTATGTAGAAATATACAACTAATACTGCACATAAGCATATTTCTTATTCATTTGCTAGAGATCTTTGTATTGTCAAAGTTCAGTTTGTCCTTCAATTTGTTTTCTTATGTTTTTAGAATTTTTTAAAAATCTCTTGGCCGGGCATGGTGGCTCACACCTGTAATCTCAACACTTAGGGAGGCTGAGGCAAGAGGATCGCTTGAGCCCAGGAGTTTGAGACCAGCCTGGGCAACACAGTGAACCCTCGTCTCTACCAAAAAAAAAAAAATCAAAAAATTAACCCAGTGTGGTAGTGTGCACCTATAGTCTGAGCTACTCAGGAAGCTGAGGTAGGAGAATTGCCTGAACCCAGGAGGTCAAGACTGCAGTGAGCCTAGATTGCACCACTGCACTCCAGCCTTAGGCAACAGAGTGAGGCCCTGCCTCAAAAATAAAAATCTCTGAAGTCAAAAAATGCTTACATTAATTTGAAAGTTTCCATTGGAAATGTATTATGATACACAAGCCAAAATTAAATTTTAGTTAAACAATATGCATACACATTACTCAAATTATCAACACATGAAATCAAAGGAAAGTTTGTCCACAGGGCAGAATTTGGTTCTATGTTTACAAGTTATGGCCGGCATGTACCCACAGATTGCCAATATTTGTGGGCATATAACAAATAAAGGCTCTAAAATAAGGTATATGTGAAAATCAGTACAAGGCTTTCCAAGTTTCCCTCACATGCTTAGACTCTAGACCAGGCTTGGCAACCTTTTCCATCGAAGCCCAGAGAGCAAATATTTTAGGCTTTTCGGGCCATAGGATCCCTGTAACAACTATGCAACCCTTCCCTTGTAACCACAAGCAACCAAAGACAATATGTAAATAAATGGAGGTGCTTATGTCCAAATAAGGGTTTATGACAAAAACAGGAGGCAGCCCAGATACGGCCTGCAACAATCTCGTTTGGCTACTGTGCCCTAGACTCCCAATATTATCAGTGGATAATAGACCCCACACCCCAGATTCTCCAGCTCTACCCTGTTTTCAACGTTCATCCTTTTCCACACCATGTGGCAACACTCATGTCCCAAATCCTCCAGGTTATTTTGAGGGCAACATAGAGGGTTCTCAAAGCAAACCGTGCTTTTTAAATTCTGTAAAACAGTGTGAATCACTCTGTCCTGGAAAGCTGCTAAGCTTCAATATTTCACGACTATTTCCAGCTATAGAAAACAGAATACCCATAACACCTTCTGCTTTCACAGAAACAGCTGAGAAAATTAGTTTGTTTCATCATTTTGTCTATAACCAGACTTTCACAGGTTATTTGGGTCAGGTAAAGCTTTGTTCTCACTTTCCCTTGTTTAAGAAAAAAAAAAAATCCATTATAAAAGCTTCAAAAGAACATACTACAAACTCCATGGCTCAGTGGTTGGTTCATAATCTTTCCTGAGTCACGCACCTCTTTGAAAATCTCATGAAAGAATTAACCTATCAGGAAAAAAGCCCATAAAAATTGAGTATAATTTTAAAGGGTTCATAGATCACTTAGAGCCTATTCATGGACTACTGGGTGTCCAAGGACTTCAGGTTTTTCCTTATTCTGTCTCATTTTCTCCTTTTTTCTTCTTTCTTCCCAGTCCTACCTCTAATTCTGTCTCCATCACCAGTTTCTTCCCACAGAACAATGGAAAGAACTCAAAGAGACTTGGACTTGAACCTCAGCTCACTTAGTTTTGGCTTCCCTGTCTTGGGGAAAGAAGAACCCCAAAAAAGTATGCGTAATGTCAGAGGGGAAAGCAGGCCATGTTTCTGGATCTTGCTGCCAGAATGAAAACTAAGGCCTAAGTTAGGTCTTAATTGGGCCTAAGATTATCTCTGGAGTTAACCACTGGTCCCATGTGAGTGCTCCCAACTACCCTTATAGTTATATTTAGTTTAAATAGTCATATTGATGCTGTATCCCAAATTTTCTGGGAATAATCACAGCTCCAAACATCTGTCCTGTAGTTACCATAAATTTCCTTCTAAAGGCAAGAGCATATGTTCTGATGTTTGCTTTGGGGGGAAAAAATTCATAATAAGTAAAGTCCATCTTGCTGGATAATTCACTCTTCAGTTTTAGTTTCTTCAGGACTAGAGAACAGATTATTTTTCTATTATCTCTTGCCTATATCCTTCCTTCTTTTCTTTTTTTTTAGAAAGGGCCTCTGTCACCCACGGTGGAGTGCAGTGGCATGATCACGGCTCACTGCAGCCTTGACCTCCCAGGCTCAAGCGATCCTCCCACCTCAGCGTCCCAAGTAACTGAGACCACAAATGTGCACCACCGCACCACCGCACCTGGTTAATTTTTTTTTTTAAGAGATGGGGTCTCCCTATGTTGCCAGGCTGGTGTTTCTTAATTTTTCAAATCTTTGGTAGAGAAAGAACCAAGCCAAGAAAATGAGTCATTCATTTATTTACTCCACAAGTATTGAGCATCTAAATGTGCTGTGTACTGTTCCAGACGTCAAAAGTCTCCACCCTGATGGGAAAAAAAAGACGGCTGGGCGCGGCGGCTCATGCCTATAATCCAGCACTTTGGGAGGCCCAGGCGGTGGATCACTTGAGGTCAGGAGTCCAAGACCAGCCTGACCAACATGGTGAAACCTCGTCTCTATTAAAAACACAAAATTAGCAGGGTGTGGTGGCACATGCCGTAATCCCAGCTACTTGGAGGCTGAGGCAGGAGAATCACTTGAACCCGGGAGACGGAGGTCTTAATGAGCCAAGATCGCGCCATTGCACTCCAGCCTGGGCAACAAGAGCGAAACTCCGTCTCAAAAAAAAAAAGAAAAGAAGAAGAAAAAGACAAAACAAAATAAATTCATAAAAAGGTATAGTATGTTAGGTAGCGACAAGTGCTACAGAAAAAGTAAAGCACAGGCCATGAAAAGACACTGGGGGCTGGGGAATGAGATGCAATTTTAAAAAGGTCAGGAAACACCTACTAAGAAGGTGACATCTGAGCAGAAACCCAGTGAGAAAGTGTATCAGACAATGTCACTGCTCCACTTAGGTCCTCTCCTTTCCCTTTTTGCCGTTTTTGGGCCACCCCTTTCCTACCATAGGGTGCTTTATTCTTAACATCCAAAACCTGCAGTTTTTCTTCAGAGGACTGCCTAGAGACAACACACAGCGCCTCCCCAGCAGTGCACTCGCCCAATCCTCCCACCATAATCCCAAAGGCAGGGAAGAAACCAGGCTGGAGTTGCTGGACAAAGCCAGAAAAAGAATGTACTGAAATCCCTTCTGAGGCCTTTGTGTATCGTACATTAATCCTTTACATGTCTCTGATGGATATATACATATATACATAAATTTTTTTTTTTGAGACGGAGTCTCGCTCTGTCGCCCAGGCTGGATTGCAGTGGCGCCATCTCCGTTCACTGCAAGCTCCGCCTCCCGGGTTCACGCCATTCTCCTGCCTCAGCCTCCCCAATAGCTGGGACTACAGGCGCCCGCCGCCACACCCGGCTAATTTTGTTTTTGTATTTTTAGTAGAGACGGGGTTTCACCGTGTTCGCCAGGATGGTCTCGATCTCCTGACCTAGTAATCTGCCCGCCTCGGCCTCCCAAAAGAGCTGGGATTACAGGCGTGAATATTTTTTAAGAAGCAATTTCATGTACATTTTTTCAAGCACCACTCAAGCTGCCTGTCCACAGGGCAGACGACCTCTCCTTTAGTCTTTCTCTTGAATATGCTCTTCAATTTCATTAATCTCTATTCATGAGTATAACAATATTGGAAAAATTGGACACAGTATCACTTGTTCCTGGCTTTGCAGACTAGAGATGCTTCTAGTCCCTGTTGGCACACTCAGGATGGGGGCTACGGGAAGCCCAAGAATTCAGCCTCTCTCTCTAAATGTCAACTGTTTTCAAGTAACCACAGGTCAGGGATCCCATATGTTCATCTCCCTCCACAGTGGCCCACAATATCCATCAGGTGTTTATGTATCCAAAGAAGAGGCTACTCATTCCATCTGGTAAACCAACATACTCATGATTTAGTGGAAAGAGCCCTGGAGCAGCACAGAGGGCTGCCTCAATACACACTTACTGAGCGTCTAACAATGAATGGGTCAAGCCCTTCGTAGGCACTGGCAACGGGAAGATGACCAATACAGACGGCTGAACCTTGCTTTCAAGGCCTTCATAAAGCACTGGAAATGACAAACACGGTCCGATACAAAGGGTCGGGTTCAGGACTCCAACCATTATTATCAAAGAGCCACGGGAATACAAAGGAAGGATTACTGGGGGGAAGTTCCAGGAGGGCATCACAAAGAGATCTCTGAGCTGGATCCGGAAGGACAAATGAGTTTCAACTGAAAGTGGGGACGGTCGTTCCCGCTGGCGGGAACCGAAGAAGCCGAGGCAGCGTTGGGGCAGAGACCAAGTGGCACCCGCGGCGCTGCAAGGACACACAAGCTGTTGCGAGGGGGTCAATCTCTCCGGGCCTTGGCTTAGAAACCTGGGACGATTACACCCTAAAAGCGCTTGGAAAAACTGCAGAACTCGTACTGCTTTTCGCCAAAGCTACTACTCCGCCGTGAGGGCAGGAAGCCCTGCGAGGCGCCTGCGAGGACGCAAACGCCGCGAAGCAAGTCCTCCACGCCTCCATCCCAGGTTTAGTGAAGTGTAGACTCTGACCCACAGCCGAAAGGAAAGAAAGACCGGGGTCGGGGAGGGCCCCTCCGGGAGCGGGCTCAGCCAGAGTCTGGCCGAGCTGCGCGCGACCACAGTGGTTCCGCGGCCTCTCGCTGAGCGCCTCCCGCCGTCTCCCATCGCGGCCCCCACAGCCCCTCCACAAGGCTCGGCACCTCCCGCCACCTCCTCGGTCGCTGCGGCGACTCCCGCTCCTCATAACCGCTAAACCCAGGCCTATCCTGCGGTTGGGTCTCCTCGGCCCTCTTCGCCGTGACGAATCGGCGCCCGGCTGGGAAAATATCTAAATTCGGGGAGTTTTGAGGATCCATTGGGGCCTGAAAAAAATCCCTGAGTGTGCTAAGCATCACCGCATCCTCACTAGAAGGGTTATTTTTTCTAAAGAGAGTCGGGTGGGGCCCGGAAAAAAAAAAATTAAGAAGAGTGTGGAAAGTGCGAGTGCGGAAGCTCCGGACGCGAGGGGCGGGGCGTGCGCGGGACAAAGGGAAGCGAAGCCGGAGCTGCGGGCGCTTATTCTGCCCGCGGGTGAGTGTTTCCAAGTGGGCCGGACCGGGTCGGTGGGTGCAAGTCGTGGTGTCCCCGCTTGGCTGGATCCCGAGTTCCCGGGGGTTGCTGGGGTTCAGGCTTGGCCGTGGGGCCAGAGCCGGGAGCCGGTTGCGGCCTCCTTGAGGCCTAGCAGAGCGAGGGTTGGGAGGGAGTCCCATCTGGGGCCCCCTCCTTGGATGCAAGGCCAGTCCCCCGAAATTGGTCAAAGCACCTGTGAATACCCCGTTTTAGGGGAGCTGCTAGTAAAATACATTCTCCAAGACAAAGAGAGCGACCTCAGGAAGCCGTGGGCAAGGCAGGTCCGTGGTTCATCCCCCCGGGCAGAAGCCTCCCCCATTGATTCAGGCAGCGACTTGAGGACTCACGGTGTGGCTTACAGAGACGAGCAGAGCTCTGAAATAGTTTGGCCTGGATTTGAAACCCAACTCTGGCACTTCCTGGCTGCATATGGCTTCAGACAAGTTGTTTAAACTCTCCGAGACTCCCTTGTTTCATCTGTAAAATGGGGATAGCTGTACATATAAAGTACTTGTGACTGTTAAGCGAAATAGTGTCATAAGCGTACCCCGTGTAAAGTATTTCTTGAACAAATATTTATCGGGTATTTATTTTTATGCCAGGCACCAAGGATGGATCCAACGGTGGACAAATGTACAAGCCCACTCTTAAATTTTAAATTCTAGCAAAAGAGAGCAATAATTTTAAAGTATTAACAATGAAGTATAACGTACAGGGAGCTTATGTTAGTTGTCAGGGTCCCCTGCAGCGAGGCCTGCTGGATGTTGACAGCTCCCTTAATGTGAGCAGAAAGGAAATCCACACCAGAGTCAAAGGTTTCTGACTGTTCTTTAAGAGGGAAAGACTCAGGTTGGACCATTGAGAAAATGAACTGTTTCTTTCCACACCAGGACTCATTCCTTATGCTCCAGGGAATTTCCTTAAAATTAATAATAGAAGCGAAAAATCGGATCTGTTCCACATAAGTTTGGTTGCAGATACCTCCAATAGTCATAGAAGTTTATTTGCCTTCTTTCTGAAGATGAATTTTTGTCTTTTTGTACCTCACTGTTTGTGATGTATGTTGATGTAAAGAACAAGCTCATATGTACCTGGTTATGTTGTGAGCTGGTAATACGAGGAAAAAATTTCCTAAGAATTGAGCTAGGTCCTGACATGGTCCCTGTTTCCAAGTAGCATACAATCTAGCCATATTGACAAGTTAAAAAAAAGTTATAATAATATAGATCTGTGTAAACTGTATAGGAATACAGATGGGGGAGCAGTTAATTCTGCCCAGGTAATGTATCAAGAAAGTTCCATTGAGGAGAAAAATTTTGAAATGGGCTGTGAATGATGAATGAAAGTTTTTCAGGTAGACTCTCAAAATTTATTCCCAGCATTTATGAAGCTATTTACCACTATAAGAGAATGCGAAGTTCGTTGTCATACCAATTACCTTTTGCACTGCTTCCAGGAATAAAATGCTGCCTGATTTTAATAAAAATGGTTATCCCAAAAGCATGATACAGTTGCTGATGAAGGAGCTGTCAGTATCTGGTAGGCCTTGTTAGGTTGGACCCTGATAATACATCACTTTCTATTCTCATCCTTGTATCAGTCTGATGAAGTGTTTACATGGCATCAGCAAAATGTTTTCCATACAAGAGGTAGCTTAGTATCACAAGAAAAAACCTGAAAGTACATTTCTAAATATCCCCAGTACTTTATTTTAGTCATTTAATTCTAATCAACCAAATGACCTATAAGAACTAGTTAAAATATGCAAAAGGCATAATTACTAGGAATTAAGGTGAAGTAATTTTACTCAGAAATACCAATTAAATTACCCTATTCATGAGGAAAACATTCTCGTATGCTTGCTGAGTTTTGATTCTCTTTTTTTTTCCTTTTTTTTTTTATTTTAGTGTCTCAGATTCATTCTTAAGGAACTGAGAACTTAATCTTCCAAAATGTCAAGTAAGTTTCAATTTTTATATTTATCAATCTATGTTAATAAGAGACTAATGCCCTAGCAAGTGGGAATTCCAAAATACTCTCATTTTTTTTTTCTTCAAAACAGGACCATTGGTAGTTTTGTTGCATAGTATTATATCTCAGTTGTTTACAAGAAGTTATTTATTTTCTTTCAAACAGAAAGACCATCTTATGCCCCACCTCCCACCCCAGCTCCTGCAACAGTAAGTTTTAATTTTCTTGTTAATGTAATAGCCAAGTCTGGCCTTGATACAAAAACCCAGATGTCTTCCAGTGACAGTCACTCAATCATCACAGCAACAGGATGAAATTCAGCTTAAAAGAAAAAAGAAAGCACTTCCTACTAAATAAAATAATTATTTGCATCTTTCCTTGAACCAACCCCAACATTTAAAGAAACAGTACTGTAAAACTCCAACCTCCTGTACTCAGTTTGTTTTGTTTTTTCTTTGTAAATGGGAAATAAGTGAAAGTTTTACCATTTCTTTCTTATTAATCTTCACTATTAAGAGTCTTTAAGTTGTTACTGAGTGAATGCTCATTCTGGCTATTTTGTTAAACCTAACCTTCAACTGGTTATGTTTTTCTCTCCTTTCTTGTCTCTCTATAAAATTTTCATATTAAACAATAAAGCTTCTGAAACTGCACTCATTGTAAGTATTTTCAAGCTGTTCAAGTAAAGATTTCATTGTCTATGGGGCAGATCTTGCTATTGAATCTTACTCCACTCCATAAATTATATTTTATTGGTTTGGAAGTATATATGTTTTAAGTAGTTGTGAACGTGTTTTTTCACCAGCAAGCTCTGGCCCAGCTTGGTCAGCATGTAAAATAATTTTCCAACCCACAAAACAGATTTAGCAGTAACTGTTCAGGTCTTGCTGAAATGGCTTCCTTGTTGGTTTTTTGGGAGGGGGGGTTTTGTTTGTTTTTTAAAAAACACTGTTAACATGACCAAATTCTACAAAATTAGTTCTTTAATATTAATCCTTCCTTCCATACCCCCTACCACCTAAATTTCAGGCTAGTCTACTTTTCACTACTAATTAGGTCCTTGTGTAACTTTGTTTTCTCCGCTAAAAAACTACTCATGTTTACAAACCCTCAGATATATATTTTAGTTACACTTATCAACAATTTGTTTTTCTTTAGTGAGATACTTTTAAAAAGAGATACTGTACCATATGTTCTCATTTCAATTTGTGTCATATACAGGCTCTAAAGTTAATTCCAGTAGACTATAAAGTCCTGTGCTTGGTTTGTTTTCTTTCTTAAATCAAAGAACATTTGTTATGACCATCTCCATGGCATTCTGCTAGTGGCTATACAGGTGGAGCTGAACAATTGAGATTCTGACCTCAAAGAGCTAACCATGTACTTCAGCTTTGGAAATGGTATAATTATAATGTTTTGCTTTCCATTTTTTTTTTTAGTTCCCTTATTTTTATAACATTATTGCCTCATAATGTTGAACAGTGATTCTTATTATTTATGCTACCTTTGAAGGTGTCATTTTGACAAAAATACTGCCTCTGACAATGTATCATATCTTGAGGACAAACTTGATTTTTTGAGATTAAAATATTTCAAAAACCAAGTGTCCCCTTATAATTTATTATGCGTAAAAAGGAATTTTTTTTGCCTTTCTTTGGTTATATTTTTGTGTCATTATAGTTTCACATTAACACACAAAATATAGAAGACTAGGGATTAAAACATCCAACAGAATGGATACTAAATGAATTATTCTCCTTCCTTTTTTCTTTCCATTACTTCTACCACCACCACCATCACCACCACTACCAACACTATCTCCACTATCACCTCCGCCACCCAAATGTACCGCTCCAAGTAATATACACTTCTTTCATGCCTTTGATACTTCAACTGTGTTTTGCCTACTTAAATATGCTTTATTTGCGTCTTTTCTAACTGTATAGACTAGAAATTGATCAGCCGTTCTCTTTTCTCCTAAAGAGTATCAAATGTAATATCAGCTTAAATGTCTTTCTTTTGGGTACTAAGGATATGTGCAGCGGCATGTTTTAGGAAATTGTGTTTATTTTGTAACAGCTACAGCTTAGTTGGAATGTGTTAAGTGTATTTTATATTTACAATTAAAGACTGATATTGTTAAATGCATGTAAAAATGAAATTGTCACATATTTTGATTGAGTTTTACAAGGTAAAATACCCTAATTTTGGTCTGTCTCTACAATATTCTTTCTATGCATTATGCCTTGGTTCTCATGAACATTGAGTGTCATTGTATTAGCCCCAAGGCTACTGCTATATAAGAGCCCATTTGTGATTACATCAACACATAATTCACAAAAACAAAGAGTTCTGTTGCTGAAATGAGCAGTTGTATTTTGGAAGGGTGAGAGCTATCAGGAAACTAGATGAAAAAAGAAAGTTCAAGTCTATAAACTAGAAAAGTAGTTCACACTGAGACAAAATGCAGAAATGTTTTCATGATTGACCTGTGGAAGATGGATCAAAGAAGAGATGGAAGAGAAATCCTATAAAAGAATGACTGGGTTAAAAAGATCAGATAGTACCCCAGAATGAAATCCATGCATTTCTTACAAGTCTTTGTTTTAAATCATGTATGTGACATCCATCAAATCCAACATATGTTCTTTTCAATTGACAAATTCTGGCTTCCCGATTTGAGTCCCTTCTCATTTCTCACATTATATAAAATGATTTAAAACTGTCGTTGAAATCAGATTCATTTCTTGTTTTTGTTTTTAGTAGATAAATACATTGGTGGCATCCACATGTCAAATAAATTGTGTTTTGTTTTGCATGTAGTGTTTTCAGAGTTCTAGTTTATCACACTTCAAGCCTTCCTATCTCAGTCTTCATATATTGCTAAGTTGTTTTATCCTATTGTTGACCATAAAGTAATCCTGAATGTTTTAAACACTTCAGTGTGTTGCTTACCTCAAAAAACAAAACACACATTCACAGTCACACAAACACCCCCGGCCCCTGCAAAAAAGAAAGAGAAAAACAACCAAAAGACACTGCAGACAGGTTTCTCAATGAAAGAAAAATATTTAATTTCCTCAGTGGAAAAAAAGAACAATTACAACACATCATTGCTTGTTTAAATTCAGGTTGCTTTTGCATGCCATATGCAGATCATTTTTCATTTCTGTGTTTTCCTCGTTTGAGCTCATTTCTCATTCGTGTTTTTGTCTCATTTGTTTCCATCAGCAAATGCCCAGCACACCAGGGTTTGTGGGATACAATCCATACAGTCATCTCGCCTACAACAACTACAGGCTGGGAGGGAACCCGGGCACCAACAGCCGGGTCACGGTAGGAGAATCAACTATTACAGCATCCGGCAAACAACTGGAATTGACCAGAAATACCTTCAAAATTAGGTCTTTTTGAATCATAAGCACGGCCATTAAAAAAAATTTTTTTAACCTAGCTTTTTGACTATTTTCAACATTCTTTGTAGCATCTCACACTGAAAAAATAAATAGTGAGATCTGGAATGTATATGGAAGAAAAGAAAAATCCATTCTGTTTGGTGGTTGGTAGGGTTAAAGCCTTGAGCACTTGATGCTTATACTGTATGTAAACAAACAGAATTTCTTATGGTAAAAATATCCTTTTTGACATAAAGACTATTTTTCATTTTTATAAGGTGATTGGCATTAGTCTCAAGGATTCAGTTTCTAGTAGAGGCTGGGCTTTCAGACCAGGCTTTTTCAGGGCTGGAAAGCTTTTGGCTGGTGTACCAGTTTGAATCGCTACCCATAGTTATTTGTCTTTTGGATTTAATAGTTGACCTTCTAACTGAGACTCATTTCTCTACAGTGAAAAAGAGAAAAACGTTTTAATGTCACCTCAAAGAAATGCAGAATGAAGGTTGAATGAAATTAATTTGAAGTATCAGACTAGATATGTACAACGAGAAGTGCATTTCTAATCCTTAGTATAAGAGATAGGATTTCTGAAACTTAGGATGTTTCATTTAAGTGATCAGCCTAAAATATCAAAATTGGATGATACACTTCAAAGCTTTTAGTTTAGAATCATCTTAAATTTCATTCAAAAAAGTTTAAGCGCCAAAAAACACCAATAATTATAAAAATGACTTACTAAAGATAAAAAATCCAAAAGTCAAATACTACATTGGAATGTAGTGTTGGTGAGAATTTATACAACCCAGAATGGCTGTAAAGTTTTTAATAACCTGGTTTTTGTTTGCTGTATTCATAAATAACAAGTGCCTTATATTAATGTAACTTCAAAAAAGCCCTCTCACCCTGTAGTCAAGCTGGAACTGAAAGCTTGTAGCTATCAAATGAATGTCTATCTTGATAAGCATATTGCTTAGCTTGATAGGTTTTGTTTGTCTAAATTTTTCATTGTTTCTGCATAATTTGTACTTCATAAGCATATCAAGTTTTATGTGCCATGCATATTTCATGGTATCTGAAAAAGAATTCTGACAAAGTGTGTGTATGTATGCATTGTGAAATGCATACAATTTTTATGTGCATCAATACATGTTTTTCCCTGGCCTAAACATGTTGTTTCACAAGTGTAATGGGTGGCAAGGTTTTCAAATGATAAAGAACATTTTAATTTAAACAATGAAAAGAATCAATCATGGATCTTAATGTTAATACAGCAATTTTTTCACGGGCAATAAACAAGAATGATTGCATTTAATGGCTCTATACAGTCACCTCTTGATTATCTATGTTAATGGAATAGAAATGATTAATATTACAGTAATTTGTCTTTTGGTTTTGTGTAAGCATTTTGCTCTTAACTTGGATGTAGCTGTGGGGGATTCTCTGTTAAAAAAGTGAGATTGTTCGATGGAGACTAGAAAGAGAAAGTGCACTCCCTATCTGAAGTCACTCATCTGCTTCTTCCCATTCCTTCTTGGCGAATGTTAAGAACTAAACATTTGGCGTGGACACTAGCTACATAGCAGATTAATTATAGAGAGTTGTTGGGCATGGAAAATTTGGTGTTTTGGTCCTTTGTGGAGATTTACTTTGTATTATTGTCCTCTTAACACCAAATTGAAGTATAATCAAACTGCTGTATGAAGAAGGGCCTAGAAAATGTGGAGGTTTTACACTACTTGCCCTGCTTTCTGTATCTAGTTTAAGCTGTTAGGACTCGATGGCTCTGATTTTGACCATAATAAAAGCATTTTGATTTTACTATGACCCTAGTTATACATTACTTTTGGGGGTGAGGAGAAGCTCCTGTTTGGCATTGTTGTGTGCAGATTGCGTTAGTGGTTTTCAAGGAATGAATCTGTGAAGCCCTGTCCAGTAGCTTCTGGTAGGCTGTAGAGAACATTGGGTTTCCCTGATGACTCCAGCATACTTGGGTAGTTCTCAGACGATAAATACTTTATATAGCATGTCGAGACCTTTTGGAGTGCTTATGATAGCTACAAGATGGAATTCACTCCTAGTCAGTTCTTCATTCAGATGATGATTAGCATTCTCTTAAATACAGGTGTGAAAACACATTGAGACAAAAATGTCTTTAAAATCAGCCTATTTTTGTACATTAATAGAAATTCTGTCCCAGAAGAAAGCTCTTAAATAAGTTCCTGCTAGAGAAACAGCTGAGAATTGCGAAAGAAACAACAATAAAAAACTGAGTAGCCAAGATAAATTTCACAAAATCATGAACTTTATTCATAGGAGATTTCCTAGGACCTTGCTCTTTTGTAAGCACAGTTCTACCCACCTCCCCATTGGAAATTGAAAGCAGAAAATTGGAAAGAGAGTTGGTGCTAGAGGTGGATTTCCTGATAGTAGCAAGGAAAGAAACAGTTCAAAAATGGAAACACATTCTCCAAAAGCATAGCCCCTAGGCCTTTGAAAGAGCCAACAACAGATTTTGACATTTCACACATCTGACAGAGGGTTACAGCACAGCAAAACAGTGGTTGTTTCTAATTGAATCTTATCCAGAAAGGGTCTAAAGTATGTTCAACTTTTTTTAAAGAAATGTTTAAGACATTGTAGAAAGATGTCTGTCTGAGACATTAAATAAATTGGAGGTATGTAATGATATAAATCTTTACTATCCTGAAAACCATCTGGAATTTAACTTTATTATTGTTTTGGGGTGTTTTTTTAGTTTGGGTTTTTGTTGTTGATGTTGTTGTTGTTAAGTTGACTGGTCTCAATATATAGATGATTTGTGTACCTTTCTTTGGGAGAAAGGAGGGGAAATAGCAATTCCATTAATATAAAATGTGATTCTTTGAAAAATATCAAAGAGCAAATACTACTACGTTTTTAAAGTGTTTTAATTCATATTAAAGCTCGGAAGCGTAGGCATTTTAGAATTCTTTACCTCTTTAATTTCAAAAAATTTTGACAGTGGTCTTACCCCCTCAGTTATGGGCACAATTCCAACTTTATTCTAATCTATTTCATGGAATTCTGAAGGTTTGTGTTGGATATGAGTTGGAAATACTTTCTAGTAACTTTATGTGTGAAGAAGCAGACTTTTGTGTGTCTGTTCCTCTGAATCCATAAGGTTAGTCTTATAGGAATTCGCTTTCCCCTTGAAAGAACTACAGACCCTGATATAGGTTTCCCTTTATTGGCTGCCCATCCCACCACTTTTGACAGTTTGCATGCCCCCTGGCCATCTCACTCTCTTACCCACTGCTGGCCAAAAACAGTGTCTGTCTACCTGGGCACTAGCATGAGGTGTGATAAGAATGCATGGGAGGAATGGAAAGAGAGAAAATAGTGCTTCCAAGGCGAAATGCTTTCTAATAACTTCATATATGAAGAAGTAGAGTTATAGGGATGGAGAGAGACCCTTGTAGGAAGAGGAAACATTTCTTGATCATAGTGGAAAAGGACACAAACATGCTAATCCCTGAGCCCTCAAATGAAAAATAAGGTTATGATTGGGGTCCCAGCCCAGAGTGGAGGAGTATCTCTGGGGTTTTATCATAGCAACAACAGAAGGGGAAGCGAACAAAATGTTACTTTAGTTTTCTTATAAGGATTTGCCAATCCTGTCTTTTGATAATTAGAATAAAGCCAACACTTCATTTCTCCAGCCTAGCAGGGAGAGTCAATATCAGAGATCTCCTGAAAATTTGCAGATTGTCTGAAATAGCAATGATTTTTCTTATTCTGGGTCTTTAATCAAATGCAGTCGTGTATATTAAGAGGAGACTAAAAAATTCAGAAACAGATACTTTTAGATGGGTGTTATCTGGGTGGTCTACCAGAAGCTGTCTGGAATCTCACCTAGACTTTAAACTGTAGGAAAAACTGATCACTTTATCTTTCTCTTTCCTTCTTTTTTTATTTTCTCACCTATTTTTGCTTTACCTTTTTAAAAAATATTTTTCAGTCTTCCCTCCCCCTCCTTTTCTTGTCTCTCTTTTCCTGTACATCACATCTTTCCTTTTCCTCTGTCTTTCCCATAAAACTGAACATTTTTAATGGAATGGAGCTTCTTGATATAAGACCTCAAAAATAACGTAATCAGGCCCCATATCTGCCACTTCTCTGTTCCTGATAAACTTGTTTGCTTTTACACTGTGATTAGGACTCAGGACAAAACAAGGTGTGACTTTTAATTCACACTTCTCATTCCCCTTTACAAGAAAACCACTAGGTAACAGACAGAACCTTAAGAGAAATAAAATCTCTAGCCTGGCAAAGGAGGTAAGGTGGTTTGTTATTTCACTAATTGTTTTTATTTTTGAACCTGGGAAGTTGTTTTTGTGGTGGTGTTGGGAAGTACATTCCTAGTGCTAATAGGTTAAGGCCCCTGTAGACAGTGTGAGAATGGTAAGTGTTAAGGGTTCAGATCCTGCTGCAGATAATCAAGTGTTGACTGTATGTGTAATGGTAATTGAGCAGAATAAGAGGGTACCAGGTAATGTCCTGAATGTGAGACGGTTGATATATAACCATATATTTTCAATGTATGGGTTACTGTGTAATATTTTATTTGTTCTTGCAGCCAGGTTGTCAAAGCATTGGCAATAAACTGCTAAGTAAAACATTTAAAAATTATGTGCTTAAAGTCATTTTCTTTTGAACATTTCTGAATTTGCAGTGATAGCTATTTTCAGTGGAGAAAATATTTGGACGAATAGAAGAAAGGCGCATTAGAATTTTTTAAGGGACTCTCTTTTCAGTTTGCCAGTGAACTCCTTACAGTTGAATAATGAATGTATTTAACTCTTTTGTAGGCATCCTCTGGTATCACGATTCCAAAACCCCCAAAGCCACCAGATAAGCCGCTGATGCCCTACATGAGGTACAGCAGAAAGGTAGGTGCTTAGGACCTGGAAAGGAGTGAGGACACTGTCTTTGCTTCCTCTTTGCTTCTTCTTTGCTTAACATCCAATTTTAAATTGGCTTAGCCAGCTTTTCTGTGCATATTCAGAAGAAAGGTCCAAAAAAATATAGTTTTTAAAGCAATTAGTTCTGATTTCAAAATTCCAGAACTAAAATCCAACAAGAGGAGCATGATTAAATAAACTGTTAAAACCCTTAAGATAGAATGTTCTATAGCCATTAAAGTCATGTCTTTTGGAGAATATTTAATGACATGAGGAAAATGTTAAGTGAAGGAGGACTACAAGACTACATGAATTAATATCTCATTTTTATAAAAATAATAGCAACCACATGTTAGTTTGAAGGGGGAAAACACAGAAGACAATGATTATCTCTAAGCAGTAAGCTTATGGTAGTTTTTATTTTCTTTTCCTCAAGTTTTCCTTTTTTTTTTTTGGTGATGAGCCTACATTACTCTTAAAATAAAAAAATATAGCCAATATCTTTATTAAAAGGCAGAGCATTATAACCACTGTCTAGAAATTTTAAACCTTTTGATCTTGACTATTGTATTTGATAATATGATGTATTGTGTTGTGCAAATTAAGCACTTCTAAATTCACATGAACTTTTAGAGACACAGACTATGTTATTGAAGTAACTCATCTTAAGTGTCTGTAGTGATTGGAGATATTCTTGCTTATCAAATTGAAGTATTTATAAGTGAGTGACGTGATGTCTGAGATCTATCTTAAAATAATCCAGTAGGGCAAAGATAACTTGAGATTGGCCAGTTGTTGATAATTGTTGAAGTAGGCTGATGAGTACATAGAAATTTGATACTGTTTTCTCTGCTTTTTATCTTTAAAAGTTTCCATATTAAAAAGTATTTTTAAAGGTCTATACGTTTAGACATCAGTATTAACATTTCATCTGTTTTCTTTTTAAGGTCTGGGACCAAGTAAAGGCTTCCAACCCTGACCTAAAGTTGTGGGAGATTGGCAAGATTATTGGTGGCATGTGGCGAGATCTCACTGATGAAGAAAAACAAGAATATTTAAACGAATACGAAGCAGAAAAGGTAGGGTAGGGGCTCACAGTGGGATAGATAACGTGTAAAGTACATAAACATTGGCTTACTATTTATAAAAGAAACATAAGATTTGGTCAGAACACTGATGCAGTACTGAGGCTCTGTCTACCTGAGTCAAGTCAGTTTCTCAAGGCCTCAGATTTCTTGTCTGTAAAAAGAAGATAATTATCCCAACACCCTGTTTACATCATATCTTTTGATATTCAAGTGAGATAACATAGGTCTGCATTATAACCTGCAAAATGTTAATTATAAAACCAAAAAACATTTGAATTTCAGATAGAGTACAATGAATCTATGAAGGCCTATCATAATTCCCCCGCGTACCTTGCTTACATAAATGCAAAAAGTCGTGCAGAAGCTGCTTTAGAGGAAGAAAGTCGACAGAGACAATCTCGCATGGAGAAAGGAGAACCGTACATGAGCATTCAGCCTGCTGAAGATCCAGATGGTAAAAGAAAAAAAGTGGAGTTTTGTTTATGCTTTCTCTGAGAGTTAAGATATGAGAAATCTCTTAAGTTTTTATTTCTTATCCTAAATGGAAAAGAAAGCATAATTTAAGTATCATCTTAGTATTTTGGTTATATTGAGTAAGATTTGTATGTGAATTTCCCACAAGAAAAAGAAATATCCTTTTCAGTGCAGAAAATAGCAAAAATTATTTGTTGTTTATCAAAATCTTTGTACTCAAAATGCATGAAAGGTTTTTAAATCACAATCAGAATTTTGCCTCATCTGCTTTTAAAAAGCTAAATGCATTCTAGTTATATCCTGTTTTCTTATTGGTTCACTAAATTCGCTGAATTAAAGGCTATTAAGGGAGAAGCTAATGAGTATGTGGAAACATGAAGTTTCCTTTCCATTTAATTCAGAAATCCAATAAGAATGTATAAATATAGCTCATGCTACTGTTTGTATGGGTGTACATGAGGGTATACCCATACAAATTTTATACATGCACACGAATGGCAGAGCTTCCTAATTGCCATTCTGTATGAGTAGTTAGCAGGTGTGCTGATTGTTCTGGTCTTGTGCAGCCAGGCAGGGTCTGAAGCTGCAAGGAGACCCAGAGATAGCCACCTGCAGTGTGAACGCACTCAACCACGTATCTAGTGTGCTGTATAAACATTAATAGTTTCTCTGTGTACTGCTATGATGTGCAAAAGGTTAGAAGCTCTAGCTGCAAGCGACAAGAACATCAGAAAAATGATTTAAGATCCCATCTTAAAGTAGCGGTAACAAAGAGGAAGGCTATAAGAACTTTAAAGACAATATCAATGAGGGAGGAAGCAATAATAGTACCTGAAGACAAGAATAAGTTGATAAAAGTGGGGAAAAATAGAAGTCATTTTTTAAAATAATGTACTGGAATATTGTCAAATGTTCTCATAAATACAGACAGTGGAATGTAATACTATAGAGAATAGAATATGGAATAGAAGCAGTATTGAATGTTAAACAGAATCAGCAGTGCTAAAGACACACTAGCATCCTCACACTTTAATTACTCAAATGGGATGATTAATGCAATAGAAACATACAGAACTAAAAAACAGAAGACAATCCAGTCTACAGATATTGGGAGGATGGAGGTCAGGACAAGAGGAAACAAAGGCTAGCAACATAAGTAGAAAATAACTAAAGCTTTCATTAACACCATGAACACTGAGAAGGACTGAAGAAATTCACTCAGAAACAGTCTCAAACTTGGGCCTATTATGTTTTTAACTTTAAGATTGGGTCTTAAAGTTGCTAGTAAGTTCAGGTAGCAATTAAGATGCCAGTATGAGAACGTCTTTAGCATACCAGTACGAAAATGATTAGAAAGAGGAATACTTGGGAGGTGGAAATGTATGTCAAATGTACATAAGAGAAAGGTGGCATCTGCATGAAGTACAACAGCTACTGACTTCTTTAACAGAGGACTATCAAAAGATAGACATGGCCAGGCACCGTGGCTCATGCCTGTAATCCCAATACTTTGGGAAACTGAAGCAGGAGGATCGTTTGTGGCCAAGAGTTTGAGACCAGCCTGGGCAACACAGCAAGACCTTATCTCTACAGAACACTTAAAAATTAGCTGGGCATGGTGGCTTGTGCCTGTAGTCCCGGCTACTCCGACTGAGGCTGAGGTGGGAGGATCAGTTGAGCCCAGGAATTCGAGGCTGCAGTGAGCTATGATCATGCCACTGTCCTCCATCCTGGATGACAGGGCAATAACCAGTCTCAAAAAAAAAAAAAAAGAGGGCACATGCAATTATCCACACAAGACAATGAAGGCTTTTATTCAGTGAGAGCGTCTTTGTCATAAGATAAATAGCTGTTCAATTAGATCATAACTAGAGAAGCCATTCCCCCCAAAAAAGGAAGCAGATGACTAACATGCAAAGAAGAACAAGCCCAAATTGCTTAGACCTTATGTCCCCATCTGTGGTCAACACTGGGGCCATATAAATGAAAGAAGAAAACAAAAGCTAACAACAAAAACAGATAACTTAGATGTAGCACAGATGTACCATATATAACCCTAAAGGTGAAAAACTCTTAAAAAGTAGAAAGGTTACAGAGTTTTAAAAAAACTGTATCTTACCCAATAGTTTTAATTTCAGAAGTTTATTTCCTAAAGAAATTACTCAAAAGGAAACAAAAGTAATTTTTTTAACTTTTTACAAAAACAACAGTTTTTAGCTGTAGTATTTATAATAATGAGAATTTTGGAAACCACATAAGTGCCAGACAATAAGGGAGGTGCCAGACTGACATAGCAGCACAACATAGGCCTCTGTAACAGGGTTTCCTCTGTAACAAGGTTTTCTTAAGTGTGGTTCCTCCCTGTCTGGTGGGATACTGAGGTGATTAAGTGGTTCAGAGAGGAGCATTTGTTTTAATATGTATTACTAAAGAGAAAGCTCTTTTTTTTTTTAAGTGAGTTAGTTTAAAGAAAAATATTAAGTAAACGATAGTACAGGCTGTTAGTAGATATATGAAAAACTATGAAGGTGATAGAGCAAAAACTGAGATTAAGGAAACACTAGATAGCTATTAAAAATAAGCCTATAGGGTGTGCGCAGTGGCTTACACCTGTAATCCCAGCGCTTTGGGAGGCCAGGATGGGCAGATCACATGAGGTCAGGAGTTCAAGACCACCCTGGCCAACATGGTGAAATCCTGTCTCTACTAAAAATAACAAAAATTGGCTGGGCATGGTGTCATGTGCCTGTAATTCCAGCTACTTGGGAGGCCGAGGCACAAGAATCACTTGAACCTGGCAGTTGGAGGTTGCAGTGAGCCAAGATTGGGCCACTGTACTCCAGCCTTGGTAACAAGAGGGAGATTCTGTCTCAAAACGAAACAGAAGCATATAAACCAGACCCATACTGTATGAACTTGGGTCATACCATTACACACTGACAACAGCTGGCTTGTTAAATGCCTTAAGTTACTACCAAGAGAGTGAAACATTGGGCAGCATTTCAATTACTGCCATCACATACAGCCTTCACATTGATTCCGAAGCCAGAAGAGACATGTTATATCTCGTTTATGTTTTAACCAAATCCTTCTCAGACACAGCATTATCACTTAAAAGACTGCGATAAATTGCTACCTTGGCCAATGAACACATTACGTCCTCTGTATGGTTTTTATCAAGTAACTGCCCCAGTGCTCCCATGATGCTGGGCGGGTCCACTTGTTAGGCCAGCGAGGGCCATAGTTCCTTGGTAATTAAGTATTAACATTGTTACACTCCTTTTTATGGTTACTGGTGACCTAATTTCCAGAACAATTTGTTCACTCTAGATTATGATGATGGCTTTTCAATGAAGCATACAGCCACCGCGCGTTTCCAGAGAAACCACCGCCTCATCAGTGAAATTCTTAGTGAGAGTGTGGTGCCAGACGTTCGGTCAGTTGTCACAACAGCTAGAATGCAGGTCCTCAAACGGCAGGTCCAGTCCTTAATGGTTCATCAGGTAAAGTCATAAAACATTCATTTCAATAAAATGGGCCTATACCACAAATCCCAGGTGATATGATTCCTACACCATGCCTAAATGTACCTGTTAAATATGTCAATCTAACCTGTTCCTGATTTGGAGAAGAGGTTTAAGGAAGTGGACCTTTCCCAGATGTTTAATAAGTTTGTCATTAAAAACTGTAATATAGAACCTTGTAATGGAAAGTATATTTGTTAAGAAATACATGTGAACTTAAGAATTTTGAGGCATCCTATCAATCTTTACTGCTATACTAAATATTTTTTCCAAATTGCTCAGGCCTGAAACAGTATTCTTTAACATTTACCTATTGATCATAATCATTTCTTTGTGCTGCATTTTGTATTTTTTAAATCTTAGCTAGACTCATGTAATAAATGATCTAGAGTTCAAAACATTATTTGGTACACTGTTTGAAACTATGGACCATTAAAAAATGAGACACAATTATGAAGCCTGATCCTGTCTCGCAGCGAAAACTAGAAGCTGAACTTCTTCAAATAGAGGAACGGCACCAGGAGAAGAAGAGGAAATTCCTGGAAAGCACAGATTCATTTAACAATGAACTTAAAAGGGTATCTGTTTAATATGTTAACTATACTTTTATCACTATACGTGTTACTTTATTTTTCCTCATTCTTTTTTCCAAAATAGTGTTTTTATCGAATGTTGTTCACTTTGAAACAGGGCTAACTTTATTATATAACCTATAAGATCTTTTTTTTATAAGGTTGTTCCCATTCTCTGGCAAAGTTGCAATAAATTTGAAATATCATGGAGTATACGCATATCTACTAGGCCTATAAATGCTAGAGCCCTCTGATATGTTAAACTCCCATACAGTCGTTAATTACTTCCATTTTATTGTGATTTATTCATCAAATGTCTTCATTAAATGTAATTTATAATTTGCACTTTGCATTCAGACAAGGAAATCTAGTTGGTAGCCCAAAATGTAAAACGGAAGCCTTATGTATACCCCAGAACTTTCACTATTTTGCCTCACCAGCTGCTCTGGAATATCCTATATTATACAACTGCTAGAGCTGCTTTCTTTTCTTGTAGACCCAAGAGTTTCAGAGAAGACCTAGAACCACATTTTTTTGCACACACACACACACACATATACAGGTGTATAGATATATATATATAGTTTATAGGCAAGAAAACCAACTTTTGAAAGAATATATCTGGCTCAAAAATTATAAGGAAAAAACATTACTGAGTTCTGTTTTTTTCTGATTAGTTGTGTGGTCTGAAAGTAGAAGTGGATATGGAAAAAATTGCAGCTGAGATTGCACAGGCAGAGGAACAGGCCCGCAAAAGGCAGGAGGAAAGGGAGAAGGAGGCCGCAGAGCAAGCTGAGCGCAGTCAGAGCAGCATTGTTCCTGAGGAAGAACAAGCAGCCAACAAAGGCGAGGAGAAGAAAGACGATGAGAACATTCCAATGGAGACAGGTAACCCACTAGCAACAAATGCAAAGACAGTGCCAAGATTTTGTATGGCTGTCTTTAATTTAGGTTTTTCTTTCTAAGTGCAAGTATTCTGGTACCTGCCACTGAGGGTGATTCCCAGTACTAAATTTGACATGATACTGACATTCAACATTTTAACCTTTAAATGCTTACATTATTTATCAAGATGTGGTTATTACTGTTAAGATTAATTGTCTTTGGTGTCCTAGGACAGCCCTAGGACAGCATTCTGCAAAGTAATACCTGTAAGCCAATCCTGCCCACCACTTGTTTTTGTAAATAAAACTGGAACACAGCCACACTTGTTTGTTTACATACTGTCTGTGGCTGCTTTGGGGATAAAACAGTATAGTTGAGTAGTTGCAACAACAACTGCCTGGCCTACGAAGTCTAAAATATTTTCTATCTGGCTCTTTACAGAAAAAAATTGCCAGCTCTGTCCTAGAAAAACCCTTACTTCTAGGTATACTGATTTTCCTGATTAAAAGCATCCCTCAAGGTAAAAAAAAAATAAAAATAACTTGTATAAATAAAACTTACATAAAGTACTGATTACATTGATCATCACTTGTAATTTTGAGATCACCTTACCTCATAGCACTGTTTTAACACTGCCTAGTACACTGTGTAAACAGGACTAAGCTAAAAGTAGTTATGGAAAACAAAACCAAAGGCTTCCTGGAGCATCGTTGCAAGAAGTGGGAGGGACAGTAGTCATACTTGGTACTCAGATGACAACCTCCGAGTGTCATACTTTGTATTCAAATGACAACCATCTGGAAAACATGTAATGGAATATAGATATCTTTACCAGGTATTTCTGCAAAATTTAATCCAGCAGATTAACATTTGAAATAGTCATATTTTAAGTTTCACTATCTGAGTCTCTGTTTTGTATGAATGTGTTTTTTATCTTAATGAATTTGGAGCATGAGCACATTTTTGTGGTTAAAACGAGCTTGAAAATTAAAATAACTGATTTTTGCTAATTTTGCAACTAGACAAACACTCAGTCCTTTGCCTCTGTTTTGGCATCTATGAATGGGGCATGTCTTATGCTTAAGGTTTGCAGGTCTTTACTCAGATTCTGTCCTCCTAGTTCAAGGAAAAAACCTGAAGAAAATCGTTTGAGACTATTAGAGCTAAAACCTCATGCTTTTAATTTCTTACAGGAAACAGCCCAGCATGACTTTAAACCAAGTGTCTAAAAGACCAACCTTATATTATTTCTACAACTGCTTTCTCCTCGTTTAATCCATAGCACTACAGACTAACTCTCATTCACTGTCCAACAGAAATAAAATGCAAGTCACATGTGAAATTTTATATTTTCTACTAGTGACATATTTTTAAAAGTTAAGCAAAACAAGTGTTTTAACAAAATGTTTTATTTAATTCAACATATCCTAAATAAAATTATTTCAACACAGAAGGAACATTTTTAAAATCAGCTTTCCTTTTTTTAAACAGTCTTTATACACAACACATCTCAATTCAGAAGCTAAATTTTCATCGGAAGTATTTGATCTGCATTTATTTAATAAATTTCATTCATTTACAGCTAAAAAGTAGATTTTCATACCCAAATTGTTCCAACATTCTTAAAAGTTCTTTAGTCACACTGGCTTATTTCAGGGGTTTAATAACCACATGTGGCTAGTGGCTTCTATATTGGACAGCATAGCTGTATACTGTCAGCATAACTAGAGTAAAATTTCATCTTGGAACTGACAGTGACAAATGTGTGATTACAGAGGAGACACACCTTGAAGAAACAACAGAGAGCCAACAGAATGGTGAAGAAGGCACATCTACTCCTGAGGACAAGGAGAGTGGGCAGGAGGGGGTCGACAGTATGGCAGAGGAAGGAACCAGTGATAGTAACACTGGCTCGGAGAGCAACAGTGCAACAGTGGAGGAGCCACCAACAGATCCCATACCAGAAGATGAGAAAAAAGAATAAGTGTTGCCTTGTTTTGTGTGTTCTAAATACTTTTTTAAATGAAAAAATGTTTTTTGGTTTTAATGGTGTTATGTGGTTTGTGTATTAATTTTTTTTCTTGCCCATATCACACCACCAAAGGCTTTTGGACCATTTAGCATCATGAGCCTAATGGCACAGTCAGTCACCTTTCTTAAGTGTTGTGAAGATGGCTCTTTTCTTTGGATCTTGTTTCTAGCCCTCAACTGCTGAAAGCCTCAGAATTTAGATTAATTGAGAAAACACCCACCTCTTTTAGAGAATTATCCTTTGATGCTGCAGAATCTACTCTTACAATGCCTTCCTACAGCTCACTGGGGTGCTTACCAAAGCCATAGCTTTAAACCTTCCCAATCCCCATCAGTAGCTTCCTGAAAGTCTCCTCTCTTGTTTACTTCTGCAAAGGGTAGCTTCTTAAAAACGTGATCATGTATGAGTATGTGTTTGTTCACTTACCCTTTTTTCCTTTTAATCAATGTCAGATACCAAGAGTTGTGTTAAGAAGCTGCGTGTAGCCTGCAACTAACTACACTTGGATCTTACTGATCCAGAAATAGTCCCCATAGTTAGAGTAGTTACTTATGAAGTGGTCATTAAAGTGAACATAGCACATATACATTATCTATACTGCTTTTTGTTATGATTAATACTAGGTATGTTCTGCTAAATCTATCCTTATTGTATAGAAAAAAAATTACTTTTTTACCAGGTTTTCCAAAGAAGAATAAATCACAAAGCTCAAGGAATTTAATATTCTTGTAATGGACTAGATAATTCAAACTGATTAGCCCATTCCAGAAGAAAAACAGCTGGGAATTAAGTTAATCCACTTGAAATTGTTTTACAATAATCAGAACATTCAAAACCTCAAGGCTCAGGATCCCATAGATCAGAGCCCACCTTTTTGATAAACTCTTAGTAAGGTCTTGGAGACTAGAAGCAAGATAGTTTGTGACACATAAGCTTCCCAAAAACTAGAATAGATTTTTACTGAATAGTGGTATATCTGATGGTATATGTTTCTTAAAGGTCCAAATGTAATTAAAAAAAAATGAAAAAAAAGGTCTCAGTGTTTTTAATGTACTACATATTTGTATGCAAGACAAACATCCAGTTTTTTTCTGTAATGCAGTGACAGTGTGGAATGACCACTCAGCCATTATAAATTTGTGTACTCAGGGCCCTTGTCTCACCCAACTATCTCTATAAACTGCTGCAGTAGTTTATTTGTACAAGACACTTGTGAAAATCAGTTTTCTTACATTATAGTCAGTGTCACATATGGAAGTTGGTCTTTGATTCCAAAAGTAAAGAATATGTTTCTACATTAACAGGAATATGGAGAAATCTGTAACATTTGAATTATCTTTGAAAAAATGGCTGAATGATAAATGTAAGTCCTGTGCTTATATGGAGAGAACTCTGTACCAGCATGAGTTAATTTAAGTGGATTCACTGCTATTCAGTTCATAGCACATTAGTGACTAGGAATCTATGTTCAGCCTCCTGAGAGAGGAGGGGAGGAAGCTTGATGTTGGGTGGAAACAACTCCTGACATCTGTTTCCTTGTGTGTCAAAGAACGAATTTGTATCAATCGATCTGTTTTGAGCTTTGGCCATTATTTGGCTAAGAACTTCAGCCATCTCATCTCAGACAAATTGGACAGCCTCTTTGATACATTTTCTAGTAGTCAAAATGGGGCAGATGTAGTTTAATATGGGTGGAAAACTGCCCCAGCAAGATACCAGGTTATTTACTGTGATATCAAAAGCTCTAAGAGAATGGAAGTGGTTCCTTTGCCCAGCTGGAAACAGCACTGGGAAAGCAAGTCTATCCAGACCAAGCCTGCCCATACAACACTGGCAATCGGATGATGAGGGGATTAAGTCAGATGGGAGACGACAGCTTTTTTTTTTTTTTTTTTTTTTTTTTGAGTTGGAGTCTCAATCTGTTGCCCAGGCTGGAGTGCGGTGGTGGCGATCTCGGCTCACTGCAACCTCTACCTCCCAGGTTCAAGCAATTCTCTCTGCCTCAGCCTCTGGAGTAGCTGGGATTACGGGCTCTCGCCACCATGCCTGGCTAATTTTTGTATTTTTTAGTAGAGATGGGGTTTCACCATGTTAGCCAGGCTGATCTTGAACTCCTGACCTCAGGTGATCTGCCCGCCTCAGCCTCCCAAAGTGCTGGGATTACAGGCGTGAGCCACCGTGCCCGGCCTCAGTTGGGATTTGACAGCTCTGAACCTCAGCAGGGGAAGATTGACATAAAAATCCACTTTGTCAGAGTGATGTATGTAGACTTGATGTTTGAGATGGTTCTCAGTTTAGAGAATGTGGGATATGGTTAGAGGTCTTTTGTTTTTTTCCCGTGTCCCAAAAGGCACTGGGCAAGTAGCTTGAACTCTTGATCCTGTTTTAATTATAAAATAGATCAAACTGCTCTTTCTTGGTGCCCTTACTGCTCCTTGATTTTTAGTGCATTTATTTTGAGTATGAATGCATAAAGTCTGAGGGCCTAAATTTTATTAATTTTTAACAAATGGGAGAGGGGAATCCTGGATAGTCACCCAATTTTCCTTTTTTTTTTTTTTTTTTTTTTGAGACAGTCTCACTCTGTTGCCCAGGCTGGAGTGTAATGGCGCCATCTTGGCTCACTGCAACATCCAGCTCCTGGGTTTCAGCAATTCTCCTACCTCAGCCTCCTGAGTAGCTGGGATTACAGGTGCCCGCCACCACACCCGGCTAATTTTTGTATTTTTAGTAGAGACAGGGTTTTGTCATGTTGGTCAGGCTGGTCTCGAACTCTTGACCTCCTGATCCGCCCTCCTCTGCCTCCCAAAATGCTGGGATTACAAGCGTGAGCCACCGTACCCAGCCCCATATTCCCCCAATTTTCTAACAGGAATTTTAAATTCTGTAACTTCTCCTGTCTATAAACAAGGCTGTCTTTTTAAATGGCTCTCCTACAGGATGTGACAATTATGTATTCTATAAAGCCGAGATTTGGAGAGGTAAATAGCTATTTCACATTAACACAATAATGTAAATGCCCTATGGAAAAGATAAATACTTGGACTATATTTTAAAGGGGAATCTGGGGTCATGCATATTGAAGTTTAACTAGATCCTTCCAGATTTTTGGTTTTGATCCTACACATTTAGATACTAGTTTTGGATTTTAGTTTGTGCTGACAGTGTGAAACTCCTATTGCCTGCAGTTAAATTGAAGCTTTGGTTTCTCATGTGAACAGGCAGTGAAGCTGGAATTATACTTTAAGTCCTCATTTCAGAAATAGTTTCCCTCCACCCCCAAGCACTACCACACATGGTCTCCCCACCTGGTTTCAGCTAGTGCATTAGTTTTATCTTGTTTTTTACCGCTGGGCAAACCTTGCTGGAACAACAACTTACTTCATGATTTGCACATTTGGAGGGCTTAACGTCTTTGCAAATGAAAAATCCACTGTACAATAACAAGCTCAAAGGAACTCGGAGCCTTTTTAGAAGAAATCATGCTGAATCGTAATGTGGCTTACTGCAATGTTTCTTTGATCAGGATGGAAAGGAAAATACTGAGTTTAGCAGAAAACGATGTCTAAATGTATTTGTAATGATACAATTGTTTATAAATGTTTTACTATTAGGTTGAACCATAAGAAATTTCCAGTGTACAGTTTCATCTACAAAATGACAATTTCACCTGGCTTAACCTAAATTCTGCATTTTATACTCCAAGAATAAGCTCTTCGTGGCAGCTTTCTAAGTGTGAAATGATGGAGCTTTCTATTTGCCAGAATGACCTACACTTCTCTAATAGTTTATCTCATATTGTTAGCCAAACGCTGATTAAAATGCAAATCTCAAACTATTGAGTTTTCAAGAGTCTGATGTTTAAAATATACTGTGGTGAACTTAGAGTTAAACTAGCTCATTTATGTTCACACATTTTCTCATTTAGCACCAGAAAGTTTCTTAGAGCTCTTTTGCATGCATTCAGGAGTCAAAAGTATTATATGGGGAGGGGAAATTCCCAAATGTTAAATGCTTTTTACAAAAAACTGAGACAGTAGCTGCAGATAATGGCTCCCTTTGAGGAGCCACTTGAAAGAAAGGAAAGGCTGCCTTAAACTCCTTGACTTTAAGGGGCAGCAAGGACCCTTGGTCAACCATCTCCACACCCATCTAGCACTTGGTCCCAGGTCCCCTAAGGTCGTCATGGCTCTGCTTAAATAAATACCTCTAGTCTTGGGGAGCCCATCATCTCTTAAGATAGCTCATTCCTTCTTTAGTTCACTAAAGGTATTTCCTCTCACCAAGCTAAAAATCTGTCTTCCTATAATTTCAGCCTCCCTCTTACAAACCTTGAAGTCAATTAGAGTACATGTCATCACCTTCCAAGTAAAAGATCTTCAAATATTTCAAGACGTGCTCCTTGAGATCCTTTCAGAAGACAATTTCCATTTTCTTTTTTAGAATTTTTGATTTTTTTAATGTACAGAAAAATTTGGAACGTAGGTAGTTTACATTCTCATTGTCCTGTCGTCTCCCCACCAATGTGTCTCTCCTGGGATAGAAGGACTGTCTCTTTTCAAACACGGTTTTCTCTAATCTGGTAAAATCGTGTTTCCTTCCCAGTGTATTGCACTTGAGACACAACATCTCCAGATCATGGAAACCATCTGCCTAAAATACAGGGGTGGTCCCACGATGACCTCAAGGTCCTGTACAGCACAGAAGTTTTGTAACTGTACTACGGATTCAAGCTCCATGAAATGAGTGTTGACGAATGTTTTCAGATGTAGCCCAACGGGGAGCACACAGGTTCAGTTCACTGATCTAGTACTTCTCAAACTCGGTCATTTGCATGCCACCATCACAATTTTTACCATTTCTGGGTACAACTTGTGCTATTATTACTTAGCAGCTTTCTTTGAATCAGCTTCTTCCACTTGAATGATTTATTTTAAAGGGAAACTGTATATCAGCATAAATGTTAAAACCATTGTCTTTTGTCAAAAAAGAAAATAAACAACGCAAATATTTTAGTATTTCTCTTTAGGCTTAAATACGTACTATTTAAAAGAGTATTATTTAAGGCCAAGTCTCAGCACTTTGGGAGGCCAAGGCAGGAGGATCGCTTGTGTTCAGAAGTTCAAGACCAGCCTGGGCAACGTAGTAAGACCCTGTCTCTATTTTTTAAATAAAGTTTTTTTTTTTAAGAACATTATTTAAATGGTCTGTGTACTGCCCAAAATCATCCCAAGGATCCCACATGGTGGTCTGGATAACACGCTTGGGAGAAGACAGCACTAATGGGAAGGTCTATCTTCTGCTACCTGCAGTTGCAGGAGGTTTGTCTTTTTAGAAACTATCCCCGGGTCAACAGCAGCTTATAACTCAAGGGCAAATTAGTGAAAGTTAATTCCATGATCACCTAATAATAATAAAAGCCAACATTTATTGAGCACTTACTATATGCTCATGCACCTTTTATACTTTTTATTTTCTAATCCCTGAAGTTAATATTAGAGTAGATCACTTTACCAATGAAGTTTATATTTATGATCTTGGGCCTGAGTTGATCAATCAACTCTTACAAACTATTTTTCCTGGAGAGAGGAAAATTAGCCTCAGGGTGTTGTACGAGATATTAAATGACATCAAGATTGAACATCTGTGCTAGGGATTTCATCATTGTGGATCAATAATTCAAAAGACTCAAGACAAAAGAATCCATTTGGAGATCAGTGTTCTCGCAATGGGAGATGTACATGGAAAAACTATTCCCTTTGGAATCCTTTCCTTCTTCCCTCCAAAGCTTTCCATACCACCAAAATGAATAAGTACACACACACACAAACACACAGACTTAAATCATTTGTAAGTCTACAATAATACAAAATACTGTGCTATATAGAGAACTACCCTCATGTCTGATGTATGCTGTGTTATGCGTGCATTTTACCCCTGTTGTGGTTTCCTGTCAATCTGTGAGCAGTGGGGAACCTTTTAAAAGACATCCCTGGTTGGGTGTCAAAAATTTCAGGAAGTACCAAATCCAGATGGATGTTATGCAGAATAACTCTCTGACCTTTGACCACCTCTTCCTGACATGTGCTGTGGATAGGTCTTCCTCCTCCCCAAAAAACACACCACATATTCTGGGACAATAGCTTTAAAATACCTCCTTGAAGCCATCAAATGTCAGTCACAGTCTAGTTGGCTGTGGTTGTGGTTCTTAGGTGGGTGGCTCTCAGATTGAGCACAGAATCTCCCAGGGAAGCTGTTTGAACCCCACCCAAGCCTACCGAATTAGATGCTAACAAGGAGGAGCCTAGCAGACTAGCAAAGTTTGGAGAATCACTGATTTGGTTTAATCTCTTCATTTTACCAAAGGGGAAACTGAGGCCCCAAAAAAGAGAAGTGAATGACTCATCTAAGATCCAATTGTCTCAGTGCCGGGGCTGGAATTGTTCTTTACAGCTTCTTCTGGGGAGAGCAGAGCCTCAGGATATTTTTAAAAACATGTTCAAGCCTAGTTAGACTGAACTTTGCCAAGAGTTGGACGTTCTTCAGTGTGCGACACTTTCTAATGTTATACTTTTTAATGACATATTATGAATATCATCTCTGTTTTAAAGATGGAGAAACTGAGGTTTAGAAAAGTTAAATAACTTGTCCAAGATCACACAGTTACTTTATGGTGGAGACAGAATTCCCACTCAGGTCTATCCGACTCCAGTTCTGTGAGTGATAGGTACCCCATCTATGAGATAAAAACTCAAACTGACAGCCAAGTGACCTCTCCCCCTTCTGCAAATCTTTAAAAGCACCGGTGCTTTTCTCATAACCACTCCAGTTCTTAAAATGATTTTTTTAAGAGAGCGAAGGGCTTAGGAGCAAGTGGCTTCTCTTAATAGAGCAGTAATAAAGGCTGGTATCCTAATAGTCATTTTCCAGATATTTGTGCAGATGGAAACATTCACAATGATGACATTCCAAGTTGTAAATACTAGCTGTGTGGGTTTCGGAGGGTTTGTTTTGTTTTGTTTTGTTCTGAGATAGTTTCGTTCTGTTGCCCAGGCTGGAGTGCAATGGTGTGATCTCAGCTCACTGCAACCTCCGCCTCCTGGGTTCAAGCAATTCTCCTAACTCAGCCTCCCAAGTAGCTGGGACTACGGCACACGTCAACATGCACAGCTAATTCTTGTATTTTTGGTAGAGACAGGATTTCGCCATGATGGCCAGGCTGGTCTCCAACTCCTGGCCTCAAGTGATCCGCCCTCCTCGGCCTCCCAAAGTGCTTGGATTACAGGCATAAGCCACTCTGCCTGGCCTGGCTTTGTGTTTTTAAATCATTTTGTGGGCGTTTTCAGCCAGGCACTCCTTACAAAACAGTGTTCACAGCATACCTAATGAACTGTAGTTATTACCCAAAGTATGTGGTTCAACAACAAAACGTGGGCAAGTGAAAGAATTGATAAATGATCCGACTGTGATGTTATCTGTTCTAAACACTTTGCAACAGAGTTGAACACATCAACAGCAATATATGTTATGCACCAAAGCAGGGGGCTGATGCATGTGGAGCTCCTGGCAACCTGTACGTGACAGAAGGGTGCGCTGCCTTGGTGCTGGCTTTGGCCGGGTAATGCCCAAAGTAGGGTCTGTGTGGGTCTCGTCTCTTACCAGAATCGTAGTAAGATTATTTTTTCATTACCACCACCCACTTCAAAAGTAAATTTCATGTTTCCCACTCAATTTCCCAAGGGAAGTGGATAGGTCTACATAAACCAGGAGAATATGGACAGTTGATAGACACACTTGAAAAAAAATGGGTGGGATTCAGACCCAAAATATGGCACCTTGAAAATAGTGGATGTTTTAAGCTGAACCAATTTCTGAACTTCCCTTGAAGCAGGTCATAAGAACCTCAGGTGACAGGTGCCCTCCCTATACTCAGAGGAAAAGCGCATTTTTATCTGTGAAGAAGAGAAACTGGGCAAACAGGCCTTGGTGAGCTTCCCCCCGCTTTCCCACCCTCAGCTCATCCCCTCTGTCCTATCATATTCTTCCATGACTTTCCACTCTTCATCAAACCCCGTATAAAAACACTCAGGTTTAAACATTTCTTTGGGTCTTCATTTCCTTACAAAAGCCCCTGTATCACATAAAACGTGTATTAAATAAACATATATGCTTCTCTCTTGCTAGCCTGACTTTTGTTACAAAGATCCTGCCAAGAACCTGGAAAGGCAGAATTAAAAAATGTGTCCTCCCCAACAAAATCAAAGCGATTTTTTTTTCTCTGTCCTAGATTGTTCTACGTCAATGCAACTGGAGCATCCTGCTGTCAGGGTAGTTACAGCCAGAACACATTTGGAATTTGACAGCCTGAAACAACCACAATTCATTTATACATGATTTGCTTTCTCAGGATGAAGAAACAGAGACTTGTCTGACACAGTCACTCCCTCTTGGCCAATAAGCATCAGTTTCCTGACACAAGCGTTTCCTGGGGGAGGATTAAGGAGATCGGTTGTTTTCTAACCCGCTCCTGAGTCTGATGGTGTCCGGGTGACGTGATATTTTCCGGGCGATGGTGTTCGGGTGACATGATATCTCCCACCTGGGACAGCAACTGCTCAATCCATCTGGCACCTGCCTCCTGAGCTTTTCTCCAGCGCCCTCTACAGGAGCTTGTTAAGCACTGGATGCCAAGAACTAGGAGAACCCTGTCCCCGCTTACCTGGGACTGAGGAAGGACTTTCAGTGATAAAACCAGGCAAGTCCCGGGAAAACGGAAACAAGCTGATCACCCTAATAAATAAAAAAGGGGGCCGGATGCGGTAGTTCACGCCTGTAATCCCAGCGCTTTGGGAGGCCAAGGCGGGCAGATCACAAGGTCAGCAATTCAAGACCAGCCTGACCAAGATGGTGAAACCCCGTCTCTACTAAAAAATACAAAAATTAGCCAGACGCGGTGGCAGGTGCCTGTAATCTCAGCTACTCGGGACACTGAGGCAGGAGAATTGCTTGAACCCGGGAGGCAGAGGGTGCAGTGAGCCGAGATTACGCCACTGCACTCCAGCCTGGGAGGCAGAGTGAGACTCCATCTCAAAAAAAAAAAAAAAAATAGACCTGCACTGGAGGGTCTGGTGGGGACCCTGCGCTATTAAACCTTCATAAATGTATGGTTGGAGTTGGGGGATGGGGAAGGTATCTTAGTCAAAGTCCCCAAGGCCTGTGAAGCAGCACAGTGTCCGATTCTGCAGCCCAAGCTGGGCAAGAGCCTGGTGACTTACAGGATTCCTCGTGAGTTGTCAATCACTCTTAACTTTCATTCACTCAACAAACAACTGCTGAGCACCTTTTATATGCCAGGAACCCTCCTTGGCACCAGTAATAAAAGATGCAGTATGGCGTGGTCCCTGCTAGAGGAGGTGTCTACACAAGTGGCAAGTGTCCAGTAAGCAAGCGCTCCATGAATGAAAAGCCTTGACAGATGTGCCCTGGAAATGCCCTTACACTGCTGACAGGTAGGAGCGCCTTTCCACAGGCACCTGAACACAGCCGGAGCCATTTGGCAGGGGTCGGGCCAAGGGCCGGGCTGAGGGGCAGGGCGTGAAGATGAGTTGGGTCTATCCCTGTTCCACGGCTCCACCTCCTCTCTGCCGGGGCCCCAGGGCAGAGTCCAGAAAAGACCAGCAAACACGTTGGTTTGAAAGGTAAAAGAAATAATTAAATTTTCAGCTGCAGGAAGTTGGCTGAGTAAATTATGATCCTAAAGGTATTTTGTGCTTTAATGATGATGAGAAAAATCATGTAGCCACATGGGACCGTACATATGTTACCAAACTAGGTTTCTTCAAAAAGTAAATGTATATTAGGATCAATCATGCAATTAAATATGCAATCAGATGAAGACTGGTTGGGAAAACAAACTGGATCCGGTGTGTTCAGTGTTAAGATTATGGGCGATCTCTTATTCTTCTCTTTTCAAAATCGGGTTTACTACAATTAAATCATTTTTATAATAAGCAAGGATAAATGTCCTAAATGTTATAAAAGTCATATGTACAAAATTCTAATGAAAAATAGTTTTTTAAAAAAATTACTGCCATAAATTAGACCTGTTACAAAAGGAATAGAGAACAGCCCTGAATTATCTGCTACTATGTACTCATAAAGCAATTTTTTTTTTGAGACAGTCTCTGTTGCCCAGGCTGGAGTGCAGTGGTGTGAGCTCCGCTCCCTGAACCTCCACCTCCCGGGTTCAAGCAATTCTCCTGCCTCATTCTCCCTAGTAGCTGGGATTACAGGCATGCGCCACCATACCCAGCTAATTTTTGTATTTTTTAGTAGGGAGAGTGTTTTGCCATGTTGGCCAGGGTGGTCTCGAACTCCTGGCCTCAAGTGATCCACCCGTCTCGGCCTCCCAAAGTGCTGGGATTACAGGCGTGAGCCACCACACCTGGCAAAAAAAAAAAAAAAAAAAAAAAAAAATTAAGTTACCCAGGAAGAGAAAAAAAAAAAAAGTTGCACAAGGGAATTAATTTTAATTCTCCTTTCAACTCATAGGGCGTAATTATTTTGTCCATCTTCCCACCCTACTTATGCCAGAAGTGGCGTCAGAACACAAGGCCAGAAGGGAATCCACCACCCAAATCGTGTCAGATTAGCTTAGCTGCCTCCAGGCAGGCTCGGAAACGTAATCAGAGGCTGGTGTCCTTCCAAGAGATGATCTTTGAAGGATAACAAACCCAGGCTGCCATCAAAATGAAGAGATGGAGACTGATTCAACAGCAGTGCCAGGCAAGCAGCAGCATCTCACAGCACAGGTTGCGCACAACGGCTAAGGAGGGAGAGCAGCTGCAGGGCAGGTTCTCAGCTGCAGAGGGCCCAGCTCTCGGGATCAGAGACGGGTCCAGGGCTACCTCACAGCACCTCATGCCACAGGCCCCCGCGACCCCCACTCCTTGATATTTCACAAAAGGCTTGAGATTGTGCAAGTGTTAAAGACAGGACACTTCCTGTTTGTCCAGTTTCAAACTCTACGGATGTCAGTAAAATGACAGCACATTAAATTCTCCACCCAGGGCCCATCCCAGCACCCAAGGCTTCTCCCCAGGGATGACTGAGCCTTTATTGAGGAGAAGGAAGTAAGTATTAACTTGTAGGATATTTGAATCGTTGTTAAATCAACTCTGTCCATTTGGAAACATGGTTCTTGGGTCAGAGGTGACTGCTCTTGGAGGTGGTCCCATCCCTTCACTCTTTATGGCTCACCCTACTCTGTATCCCCAGAAAAAAGGAGCTGGACTACATCTGTGTAGAATTTCTTCTGGCCTCACCCTGAAAACCAACCCTCTCCCAAGCTGGTAGACTGGGCAGATTTCTACACTGCCAGAAATTACCAAGATTTCTACCCCCTTTCTCCTGCCTAAACCAGCAAACTGGTCTGTCATTCCCAAGCACCCTGGCTAGGTGCCCCCTGAGCCCACAGTCCGGATCCTGATGAGATTTCAGCTCTTCCAGATTCCTGGGAGAAATCTGCTATGGATGCTCCTTCCAGCTCTCTCGCCGGCCTCTTCCTGGAAAGCAAACAGCCTCTTCTTCAGAAAATAAGATGGTAGCCAGAGGCCATCCTCTGAGATCCAATGATAAATCTTGTCCTTGTGTTCATGCAGTACTTACTCATGGCTTAATGAAGAGCCAAGTGATGGGGGAAACTCAGAGGTGAAGGAGACCTTGGTTCAGCCCCAAGGAGTCAGAACCTTGGAGACAGAACAAAGAAATGAACCAAAACCCTCTGGCAGGTGTCATATGCATGGCCCCCTGAACCAGGGGAGCTCAGAAAGGGAAGACAGGCACTCCTAAGGGAAGGCCTCATGGAAGCACAGCTTCTGAGCAGCCGGGAGAGGGCAGTGGAAGTGGAGAGAAGGGGACTGCATGAGGGAGTGAAGGCTCTGTGGGGAATGTCCAGGGCAGAGATGGGAAGAAGCAGATATCAGCCAGAAGGACAGGAGGGGCTGGCCGGCGCAGGCTGGGAGACGCTTAGGGCTCTGATCCCCAACCCAGACTGAATCTAGGATCAACTCACCACACTTGTCTGCGAGGCATAAGAATGGGCCTTGGAGTGCATGAGGGGGAGAGGGGCCCGGTGTACCCAGGTCCTACAGCGGCTCATTTTCAGCCTTGCTGGCATGCCAAATGGCCGTGCGCTTGATCTCTGCCAAACAAAGTGAAGACTGCCCCTTCTCTCCTGGCATCCCTGATCCCCAGCTTCTCTTCCAGTCCCAGTTTCCCAATCCCCACCCAAAACTCCCAGGAGGCAGGAGAGGACCACCTAATCTCCCCTTCCCAGCAAGTCCCCTTTCTGTTCTCAGTTCAACTAAGCCACACTACTGCCTTTCCCAAAGGGCGACGGGAAGAGGGACCTGAATTCCTGGGACCATCTCTATTTCAAATACACTGGCCCCCTGGCACCTTGGACCTTCACACTTGCCCGGTTGTGTGTTGCTGATTTTTATTGCAGAGCATGAGGTCACCAGAGCAGGGGGTCCTGGATTGGGAGACTATGCCCTGGGACTGGGCATCAGGGCTCCAATGTGCAATGGTGAGGCTGCCTTGGTCCCGTCTAGCGCTCCCTCTCCTCCCCTCCCCACCACCCTTCCATTCCATCCTCACATTGTGTTTGTGTCCATGTCTGTCTGCATCAGGAGAACAGCCACCTCTTGGAGAATGAGGGCTCCATCTCATTTGCCTCCAGATTCTCCCTGCTTCCCACCAGCCAGCTGCATGTTTTGAGTTGTCAATGAAATCAGTAAACAAGAAAAGTTGGAAACATGCCTACTGGACTCTGGGGAAGACACTCCTGTCTTGGCAGTAGATACTGCAATTGGGCGCTCTCAACTGGGAGGGCTTGGGCCTTGGAGTCGGAGATCTCCAATAGCCAGGAGAGTCCGGTGGTTGGGAGAGATCAGCGGATGCTGAATCGGTGATGGGAAGTCCAGCTCCTCCGCCTTCCATGGCCGAAGGGCTCCACCCAGAGGACAGTCAGCTTGATCCCTGTTCACACAGACCTTTCTCCACCAGGTGTAGAGAAGCCTCTGCCCAGCTTTCATGAAGAAACTCAGAAATCCCCAGTGCCTCTCCAGAATGACTGTGTAAAATACCTCCTTCTGCCAGAAGAGCCAGTCCTCAGCCCTTCCCTCCAGCCCCAGGAATGCCCCCTGTCTGCAAGTAAGAGTGGAATTGGGGCAGTTCAGAATTCTGCTTCCCACCTGGGGGAGCTCTGAGAACCAAATGAGGCAGGCTGTAGATGGGAACAAGCTACAAAAAAAAAAAAAAAAAAAAAATGTACACAGCACTGTTCAAACCCTAGGGGGTTTTTGGTTGTTGTCTGCAAGGCAAGAGGTGCTTTAAGAAAATTCTCCCCTCCTGTTTTCACTTCCTCTTCTCTCTCTTAACCCTGGGAAGGGGAAAATCCTACAAAGATTAGCAGCTGATGTGTGAAAGAACCAAAACAACATTCTTCTAGCTGCATTTTAACAGTATCTTCTGGCAGCCACCACAGGACTGGGTTCCGATGTTCACAGCTCAAGGCCAGAAAGAATCACTGGATCAGAATGAAGTGTGCAGTTGGAAGAGACCTTAAAGGCCCTCTAGTCCAATGCACCAACATGTTGCCCTGTTAAACTGTGTCAAAGTGTGCTCTGGAGCATGGCCGCCTCCAGGTGAAGGGTGAGCACTACCATATCGGCAGCCCTATTGAGGACATTGGCTCTGGGTGATGCTAAACCACATGGCCCACCATCCACTCGCCTGCGGCAGGGGCCGTGTTGTATTTCAATGGCACAGAGAACCCAGGGATGCCCTCATCCTGCCCAGCCTTGTTGTGATCCTCCTCTCACAACAAGTTCCCAGGGGAGCCAGACCAAGGAGCTCATGAGAGGAAATGGGAGTCAAAGTCCCGCTGCTGTCCCCAGCTGCACCCACACCAGGGATGTGCTGAGCTTTAAGAACAGTTCCTAGACTAACTGGTATTGATCATAATGAATCTTTGTGCTACACATGGTGCAAGGCCCTGGGATGAGCAAAACTGGGAGCAACTAGTAAGAGAGAAGGACATGTTCAGAGGGTCTGGGAAGTGGGAAAATGAGGTGTGAAGAGTGTAGCTAAAAGGTGGCCCCAGCAGGCCTCTGAGGGAAACCAAGCCATGACACACACTGACACTCTGCTCCAGTGCTGCCCCACACCTCGCCAGCCTGACGAACGCCTGCCCTGCTGTCAGGATGCAGCCCAAATGTGCCTTCCTCTGCAAAGCCTTTCCCAGCATCTCCACTTCCAGATAGAGACCGACGCTCCCCGGTCTGTGGCTTAGACAGTCTGTGTCTTCTACCAAAGAAGGTGTTTCCAGCCTGAGGCACCATGGTATCTCCCAGAGCCTGGCTCATGATGGGTATTAAAGAAGTATTTTTAATTAATTAATTAATTTTTTAACAATAGGGTCTCACTCTGTCACCCAGGCTGGAGTGCAGTGACACAATCATAGCTCACTGCAGCCTCCAACTCTTGGGCTCAAGCGATCCTCCCACCTCAGCCTCCCAAGTAGCTAAGACCAGAGGTACACTGCTCTGTCTGGATTTATTTTTTAATTTTTTGTAGAGACAAGGCCTCACTATGTCACCCAGGCTGGTCTTGAACTCCTGACTTCAAGGGATCCTCCTGCCTCAGCCTCCCAAAGTGCTGGGACTACAGGTGTGAGCCACTGCACCTGTCCTGAAGAAATATGTGTTGGCTTTCATATTTGTGCCCTGAGTGACTAGTATAATATATTACAGAATAGAAGCTGAGCAAATATTCCATGAATGAATGAATGAATGGATACCAAATGGTTATAGGGCTCACATATGGCCAGCCCTAAGGACAGGTACCCTAGCTCCCACCATTTATGTTTCCCACAGAGCTTCACAGAGAAGCAACCACTTCACTGGAAAGACCAACTCAACTCAATAAATATTTACTAATATTTACAATAAATATTACAACTCATCCAATAAATATTTACTGAGCTGCTACAATGCATCAGGCTCTGTTCTAGGTGCTGGGGACACAACAATGTACAAAACACAAAGCCCCCTGCCTTAGGGAGTTTCCATCCAGTGGAGAATGAGGCCGGCTGTGCCAGTTGTGTCATGCACACTTGCTCTTTCCACTCACACCTTCCCCCTCTCCACCCCAGGACCCGCTTGTGATCCTGTCTCCTCCCAAGAGAACATGCACCTTGATTTCCCCTTTCCAGCAAGTCCCTGTCTGTTCTCAGTTCAACTGAGCCACACTACTGCCTTTCCCAAAGGGCAATGGGAACAGGGATCTGAATTCCTGGTCTCATTGCCCTTTGGGCATCTCAATTTCAAATATGCTGGCCCCCTAGTGCCTTGGACCTTCACACTTGCCCGATCGTGTGTTGCTGATTTTTAGTGCAGAGCATGTGGTCACCAGAGCCGAGGGCCCTGGACTGGGAGACTCTGCCCTGGACAGTGTCTTCCCAAGGGGTAAGAGATGAGTGAGTTGCGAAGGGTAACTGGAAGGGGGTAATGGGGTCATGGCAGTCATCAGTGGCAGATTCGAGGGAGGTGCTACTTTTGCTTCCTGGTCCTCAGATCTCACTCTGCATCCGCTGACAGCGTCTTCTGCCTTTGGGTAGAACTGGCCCTCCTGTTTTAATTAAACTGAATTAAATAGAATCAGCTTTCATAACTGGATGATGCAGAAATGTCCTGACAGTCACCCTCGCCCGGGGCACCTTGCCAGCACTGGGCCTTTGAAGTGTCCTGATCCCTGGTTTCCTCCTCAGGTGCGTCACTAGCTTCTCTGGCTACCTGGTTTCCGGCAAGGAGTCTGTTAGCGCTCGCACTTGTTTTTTTGCAAGCGTTTGGAGAGGAGGTTGCCAGGCTCCGGGATGACAGTTTGCTGGAATGTGGGCACTGTTCTTAGGCAGCATTGCCCACTTTCCCGGGTGGCGTGACCACCTCACTAGGCACTGGAGGCGGGTGCTGAAAGGCTCTGAGAGACTCACTTGCACAGAATGAGGGGGTGTGCGTCAGCTTTAGAGACTTGGCCAGTATGGTTTTCCCACAAAGAAAGGCACCCAGCACACTCTCAATAAAGACTCATTAATTTGAAAAAAAAAAAAAAAGAAAAGATACAAAATGCCTGAGAAGAACTGTCTAAGTAATCATGTGGTGAATGGCTGCAAAATGATATTATAGCAAATGATCTTTTAAAAAAAAAACTTGTTTCTTTTTATTTAATAATATACCTTCCAGCAAATGACCTTCTCTGAATTAGGTTTTCATGACATGGATTTGTTAAAGGTTTGAAGTGAATTGCATCCTTCCTGAATTACCTTTTCCTGCATCCTCGCTAAAATTGAGAGGCTGGTGGCTCCTGAAAGTAGCAATCATCTTTACATAATCCTTTTCACAACCACAGCACAAGGGAGGGGTGTCAGTATGCTCCCACACCAGAAGAAAGCCTTATGATTCTGCAATCATGGGGAATTCAAAAGATAGTGTTGTGCTGTACGGTCCGCATTTCATAGTTAATAAGTAATATCCTCTTCACTCCTTTTCTTTTTCTGCCAGTAAATTGAGCTTGGCGGGCCTGCTATTTTCCTTATAATGCCAACTGACGAAATTGCTTCCCAAATGCAAGTCATCGTCATTAACACAAGTGTCTCAGAAGGAGATGCAGAAGATGGCCTCCCTCCCCTGCAGCTGGGGAGAGACAGCTGCCACTCTACATTAAAAAGCCAGTTCAAAGAATCAGATATGATAAAGTGTTAGGTTGAAAACTTTCACAAGAACATAAATCTTGCTCTTCTGGGCAACAAGCGGACTCATGTGAATATTCATCACTGTTCCCAGTCAGTCTTGGGTAGAATAAATCTGTCCCTGGACTCATTCGTTCAACAAAAGGGATCTCGCAAGTCTCCTAAGACTTTATTTTTCATTTCTCCTAGTTAGTTAGTTAGAGTTAGGATTTCACTCTGTTGCCCAGGCTGGAGTGCACTGGCTCAATCATAGCTCACTGCAGCCTCCAACTCTTGGACTCAAGCGATCCTCCTGCCTTAGCCTCCCGAGTACCTAGTATTACAGGCACGCACCACCACGCCTGGCTATTTTCTTTTTAATTTTTTTTAGAGATGGGGGTCTCACCATGTTGCTCAGGCTGGCCTCAAACTCCTGGCTTCAAGTGACCCTCCTGACTCAGCCTCCCAAAGTGCTGGAATTACAGGTGTGAGCCACCACACCCAGCCAAGACTCCTAAGACTTTAGAAATAGTTGCCTTGTCCTCTAATAAGAAACCCCCAAAAAGAGCTGTAATTCTGACTGGTTTTCTCACTTGGGAATGGTTGTCTTGGAAGTAGCGTTGCAGCTGACATCTCTGTATTTCTAAACTGTTTTGTGGGCTTTCTCTATGAAATCAGGAGTCACCGCCACATTCCTCTTCTTCCACCTGCACAGTAGAGCAAATGAAACCTAAGTCTCTGCTGGCTTTATAAACACAACTTGAAAGGCTCAGTTGTTGAAATTAACAGGAATGAGCATTTTTTCCCTATTGAATCACCTATTGGATCATTCAAAATTCACAGTGGGGCCAGGCACAGTGGCTCATACCTGTAATCTCAGCATTTAAGGAGGCCAAGGCTGGAGATCACTTGAGCCCAGGAGTTTGAGATCAGCATGGGCAAAATAGTGAGACCCCATCTCTACAAAAAAAAAAAAAAAAAAAGATTAGCTGGGCATGGTGGCGAGAGCCTGTATTCCCAGCTACTTGGGAGGCTGAGGTGGGAGTATCGCTTGAGCCCAGGAGGTCGAGGCTGCAGTGAGCTGAGATTGCGCCACTGTACTCCAGCCGGGGACTTGTGCTCTCTCCTTGCTCTCTCTGCCTCTTCTCTCCCCTAGAAGCCCTCCTGGTCCAACCTGAACTTCTCCTTTAGATCCTTCAGTCTTCAGTGTGAAACAAGGTGAGTCTTTATCACTAAATCCCTTTCTCTTTGTTTTGTTTTACCAATGATTTCTCCTCATCTGGGATAAAGGGTGGGGAAGGAAAGAGGGGAGTGAGGGAAGTGAGTGATGGGAAAAGCAATAATCACTCAACACAGTCACTCATTAAAAAGCAGCATCTCAATTAAAACTATGAAACTATGTTCATCGAGTTCAGTCTCACCCTGCAGAGTCAAATTTTGACTTTCAGTTGCCCCCATAGGGTCTAGTTGAGACTGATGAGTCAGACATAAATCATGGAGCTAGCTCATTCTTGGGACCCTTCAGGACTTCTCAGAAGCAGCAGCACTCTCACGTCCACAGTCTATTTCCCTGACCACCCCTGACACACACAAAAAATTACATCTTCTTATAATCAACCTGATTCTGTAGTGTAATCGACCTGATTCTGAGAACTGTTCTCATTGGTTGCAGTTTGCTGAAGTGTAACCAACTACTGTGCCCTTGGAGCTCACATCGTTCCCTCCCATGAGGCTGCTACTTCTCCACCCTAGTCTTGGCTAATCAAAACCCCACTCTCCCCCTCTCCCCTGGTTAAACACATTCAATACACCCTTATCATGGACCATGAGGCAGGCATTAAAAGTGATGTTGTGGTAGAATATTTAATAGTTCATGATATATTTGTACTATAAAAATAGCAGTTTACCAAACAAGTGTTATAAGTATAAACCCATTTTAAAGTGTTTTTCATGGACAGATGTGGTCATCTCTAAATGGTTTTTATTTTCCCTCTTGTGCTTTTCAACATTTCACAACATTTTACAATGAGTACTTTTGGGTTTTTTTATTTTTTATTTTTTGAGACAGACAGGGTCTCACTCTGTTGTCCAGTCTGGAGTGCAGTGGCACGATTACAGCTCACCATAGCCTCGACCTTCTGGGTTGCTCAAGCAATCCTCCTACATCAGTCTCCCAAGTAGCTGAGACCACAGGCATGCACTACTATGCCTGGTTAATTTATGTATTAATTTTTGTACAGACTGGGTCTTCCTATGTTGCCCAAGCTGGTCTTAAATTCCTGGGCTCAAGCAATCCTCCTGCCTCCGCCTCCCAAAGTGTTGGGATTACAGGCAAGAACCACTGCACCTGGCCACAGTGAGTAGTTTTGTAATGGAACAAATGTGAAAAGAAAACATCCTATCTGTTACAGGCTTCATTGTGTCTCCCCACTCAAATTCATATATTGAATTCCTAACCCCCAGTACCTCATAATGTGACTGTATTTGGAGACAAGGCCTTTCAGGAGATAAAGAACACCAGTCATATTGGATTGGGGCCCATGGATATGACCTCATTTTACCTTAATGAAGTCAATGGTGGGCTGTCATCCAATATGACTGGTATCCTTATAGGAAGATGAGATCGGGGCCGGGTGTGGTGGCTCATGCCTGTAATCCCAGCACTTTGGGAGGCCAAGGCAGGTGGATCACCTGAGGTCAGGAGTTTGAGACCAGCCTGGCCAACAGGGTGAAATCCCATCTCTACTAAAAATATAAAAAATTAGCGGGGCGTGGTGGCACATGCCTGAAATCCCAGCTACTAGGGAGGCTGAGGCAGGAGAATCGCTTGAACCCAGGAGGCAGAGTTTGCAGTGAGCCAAGATCTCGCCATTGCACTCCAGCCTGGACGATAGAACAAGACTCCGTCTTGCGGGAAAAAAAAAAAAAAAAAGGGAGAGGAGATCAGGACCCAGACAACACAGACCACCATGTGAGGACATAGCAAGAAGGTGGCCATCTGCAAGCCACGGAGAGTGTCCTCGAAGAAACAATGCTGCAAACCCCTTGATCTTGGACTTCTGGCCTCTAGAACTATGAGAAAATAAATGTCTGTTGTTTAAGCCACTGAGTCTGTGGTATTGTTTACAGCAGCCCTAGGAGACTAAGATATCACCCATCTTTCAAAGACCAGCTCCAATGCCAGCCCTGCCACAAAACCGCCCATTCCCAAACTTCCCCTCCACCCAGCCTTTGGTGGTTATGGCTTTTGTGTCATTTGGCCTTGTTTAGAGTAACCTTTGCTCACCCTTCTCCCCTGCTAAGCTTCCTAAGAGTGAGGTCTGGGTCTCATTTGTCTGTTTTAATTCCACCACTACTTGTCTGGATGTCTGGGAGGGCTCATTAGAGGCTGTTGAGAAAATGAGAGGACAACTTCCCTGGGATGCCAGGGGTTGGGTGGGGGTGGGGGGGTGGGCAGGGTCTGATCATGGCGATGTTTTGTGGTGCTGATGCTGGTGGTGGTGTGTGTGCCTGTGCAAGTATATATATGTATGTATATATGTGTATATGTGTGTGCATATGTGAGTGTGTACGTGTGTGTATGTGTTTTGGGGGAGGGTGTGGTCATTGCAGGAAAACGCTACCTCTTACCAATTGTGTGATTTTTGGGGTCAGTCATACTTCACACCCAAGCCTTAGGAGTTTACAAAGCATTCTCATGTATATTCTCTCATTTGGTTGCCATAACAATCTGCCAAGGTTACATATCATTTCCTCCCGTTCACGAGTGAGGTAACCATCCTCAGAGTAGGTGCACAACAACACATTTAATGAGAACTTCACAACGATAAGGGCGGGAATGTGCTGAGGGCCTGGCGCCACACCGAACGGCTGCGTGCCTTGTCCCCGTTCATCCTCATGACCAGCCCGTGGAGAAGGAATATTTCACAGATAAGGAAATTGAGGCTCAGAGGGGTTGCCTGAGATCACACAGCTCAGAAAGGATAGAGCTGAGACTGAAACTCAGGCTGATAGATCCACAGCCCACACTCTGAATCACAATGCATGCCGTCCTCTTCCCACGTAAATAAGTTTATAGAGGGGGCTAAATGTGGGGTACAAACAGATATTGCTCCAAAATTCAGGGGCTGAGTTGGTCTGGAAAGGCTTCTGACAACAAGGTGAGAGTTGACACAGCTGAGTAGAGAGGATGCGGTGGGGCCAGCCTGCTCTGCCCCAACCCCCCACCCCCGCCCCAGTGCTCTTTACAGCGAAGAGTCTCACAAGTCAGGTTTAACCACCCAATCCAACTCCCCACACCCCACAGGACCCCCCAGCATGTACTGGCCACTGCACTGGGAGGTGCAGGGACACAGAGAGGATTAAGAGAAGGTCCCTGCCTCTCAGGAGCCATCTCCTAGGGAGGGCAGGTGGGTGCATAATAATTGATTCATGACCTAAGCAGACATTAATCAATTACACTGCCATTATTTTAATGTTCTATCCAGGGCTTTGAGGGAAAAGCTCTGGTCCCGATTCTGCCACTATTTGCTAGGAGACTTTAGGCAAATCACAGCCCATCTTGTGGCTTCAACTTCTCCACCTGGAAATGGAGTCACTGAATATGTACTGCAGAGTGACTTCTGTGGGCCAGCTTCAATCATTTACATCCAATTTCCATTTTCCCAGGCCCACCTCCCGGCTCCACACCATCAAAACCTCTAACCCTGACAATTAAAAATGTTTTAAAGCAGCCTATATCTTAAAGAAGGAGGTGGAAATAGCACTGATCGCCAGCTTACACCCCAAGCCATCCTTGGCCCCAAGGTGAAAGACCCAGCAAGGCCACAGCACACCCTCCTGGGCTGGATGAAGTTCTCAGAGGTGTAAATGGATTACCACATGGGCTCCAGGAGAGCACCACCCCTCTGAATTCAGTGCCAGCACTCTGTGGGCCTCTCCTAGCTTTGGCTCCTCTTCTTGAACACTCTCCTCCTGGAAAAGGTCCCTAAGAGGCCGAGGAAAACCTCTCATTGGCTTATTTCTTGTAAGACTCAAGAGACAAGAGGGAGTCTTAAAGAACTGGCTCAACAAGATTTTCTTACTTAAGGCTGGAAACAGTGGCTCATGCCTAAAATCTTAGTGTCAGAGGTGTTCAAATCAGAGCAACTCCATTTTGAGTGAGGGCTAGGAAAATAAGGCTGAGACTTGCTGGGCTGCATTCCCAGAAAGTTGGGCATTCCTAGCCTCTAGATGTTTGTGATTAAGGGAACAAACTAATAATATTTACTAAAACAGACCCAGACTTGGGAGTGTCCAGATGTTCTGATATCTGGAGAACAAAGGCATTCCTAGTTTTACTTTAAAGATAATAATATCAACTCTTGCAAAATATAGTAATTAAGAAAATTAATCCTTTATCACAAACCCTTATAGCAGAGTACACCTCCCTATATAGACAAGCATTGTACCTAGGGTGGATGCATTCCTCCTCTAACTTTCGGGAACATCCTACTCTGTCTATGGAGTAGCTGTTCTTTCGCCACTGTACTTTCTTAATAAACTTGCTTTTGCTTTGCACTGCGGACTCGCCCTGAATTTTTTCTTGCGTGAGATCCAAGAATCCTCTTTTGGGGTCTGGATCAGGACCCCTTTCCTGTAATGCTAGCACTTTGGGAGGCCGAGGCAGATGGATTGCTTGGGCCCAGGAGTTTGAGACCAGCCTAGGCAATGCGGTCTAGTAAATCTCTACTAAAAATACAAAAATTAGCCAGTGTGCTAGTGCACACCTGTAGTCCCTGCTACTAGGGAGGCTGAGATGGGAAGATCACTTGAGCCTGGGAAATTGAGGCTGCAGTGAGCCATGACTGTGCCACTGCACTCCAGCCTGGGCAGCAGCAGAGAGAGACCCTGTCTCAAAAAAAAAAAAAAAAAAAAAAAAAAAAAAACCTCTCTTAGGTACACAAGTGGAATAAATGGAAATATTTCCCTGACTGGGTCCGGTTGACCAATGCAAAGTTGCTTTACATTCTAGAGCACATTTAGCACCTTGGTACGAATTTGATTTCTTTTCGTCATTTTTTTTTAATGATAGGAGAAAAATTACATGCAGAGGAAAATTCTTTCTATGGACTAAGCCCTTCACTTTCTTAACCTCAGTTTTCAAGGTTAGATGTCCAAACAAAATTTTAAGAAACTTCTGCTACAATAAGATGATTCCCTTCTCTGAAAGGTAAGAAAGTGGGGGGGTCTCCTTCTTCCATGGGCTCCCCATTCTACAATCACAGGGCTGCCTAATCATTACAGGGTCTCTCTTAATGCTCTCGAAGTTGGCATTCTACAACTTACCCAGCATCTCCAGGGGCTGGGGCTATATAAGAAAACCTCATCTTCTGAGCAGCTACAGAACCCAAAAAGATGTGGTGAAAGACAGATTTCCCAGTAGCTGCACCCACAGGGTTCCGGGGCCTACAAGCTGAAGCCTATAGCAGGTGAATCTCCTGTGTGAGAGCCAAGTCAAACACGCTACCAATGCTGCCATTCACCCCATGCACAAAGAAAATGCACCCAAGTCTCCGTCATGCAGTCGTCTGACAAGGCAGTGACACATCTCTCTGCCCAGCACTGTATACTTCACTGGGAGTTCAAAAATGAGAACACAAAATTTGTGTCTCTAGGAACTCAAGTTCTAGTGGAGGAACACAGAGGTCTCCAATCCTTCTCACCCTTCACCTCCACCCCAACCCTGTAACCCTGATATCAAAAGGTGAGACAAGCTGGGTTGCGTCAACTTGGAAAAACCATGGGGCTGGGCTGTTGGATACCATTTTAGCTAAGAACCCAGCAGAATCCGAGGAATTTAGGATTTGCAGTCACCGTGGTAGTTTCGGGCAACCTTCTATGAAGCACTATTTGGGGTTTATGTGCCTAAGAAGGGACAAGCCTACAAAGGCTGGACACACAGCCTGCTCCCCACTAAGGAAATAAAATGATACAAACAGACAAAGATGCAGGCAGCAGAGACACATACTGGGACAGTGTGAATCCAGGCCCCAGGCTCTGTGTACAGGCCTAGAGGTCTGGGCCCAGAAACCAGAGGTGGAAACTGTTACCACCTGTCCTTTTCTGGCTGCGGGGGTATGGAAGGTGAGTGAGGGGTAGACTAAACTCATACAAACCTCATCCTAGCCCAAATGACCTGGTGCTAAAAGGCTGAGCCTGATCAGGTCTGGTCGGGTCTGGTCATGCATGCAGCTCAAATACCACCCATGCCCTAAGCGGACTAAAAGTCGGCACAGGCACCTGAGTTCAAGCTACAGCGCTGCACCTTGCTTGCTATGCCCCCTTCAAAAAACCTCTGCTTCTCTTTAAGCTTTAGCTTCCTCATGTGTAAACTGGGGAACATTCCCAATGCTTACCTGTAGGGTTGTTGTGAGGATAAAATGAGACAACCGGTACAAAGCACTTGGACAGTGGTACACTGTTATTATCAGCCACGTAGACCCCTTCCAATCCTCTCAGCTAAAAATGACCTCGCCCCATTTTGAACTCACATCACAGCCTGGCTCTGTCTCTCATTTACTGCCCTTGAAGGGAAGATCCCTATTTGATTCATTCCACAGCATCTCGTCAGAATTCAAATGATGAGTGAGGATTTAAACAATTCTTGTGAGAGAGGGTGGGGGGAAGGAAAGAACTTAGAAACAATGATGTTATTGGCAGATTGGCAGAAATAGGCAAATACAGCCAGCTACCAAAACAAGAACAGTAGCAGACTGAGTAGATTGGAGCTTGGATCCAACTTGCAAGTTCAAGGGAAGGGGACATTCAACACAGACTTGCTGCTACTCAAGGTGTGGTCCATGGACATCGCCTGGGAGCTTGTTGGAAACGTGGAATCTCAGACTCTATGCCGGACTTTCTGAATTCGACTTGAATTTTTACAAGATTCCTGTGAACTCTAAATTTTGAGAAGCATTAGGCAGACTAATGGTTCTTTTTTTTTTTTTTTTTTTTTTTTTTTGAGACGGGGTCTTGCTCTGTCACCCAGGCTGGAGTGCAGTGGCACGGTCTCCACTCACTGCAACCTCTGCTTCCTGGGTTCAAGTGATTCTCATGCACAGGCATACGCCACCAAACCCGGCTAATTTTAGTATTTTTAGTAGAGACAGGGTTTCACCATGTTGGCCAGGCTGGTCTCGAACTGACTTCAGGTGATCTGCCCACCTCAGCCTCCCAAAATGCTGGGATTATAGGCATGAGCCACCACACCTGGCCTGGAATTATCTGAAGAGCTTTTAAAAATGCTGATGCCCAGGGTGTATCCCAGAACAACTGGCATCATGTTGATTTTTGTAGCTCACCAGGTGATTCCAATATTCAGCCAGGGTTGAAGCCATTCATCTAGACCAACCCTCCAATTTGCAGGTCAAGAAACTAAAGTCCAAAGGGGTAAACTGACCTGCCCAAGGTCATACAGCAGGGGAGTGATAGTGCCTGGGACCTGAGCTCCAGTGCTCCACCCCCAGGGCTCTCTTCACTGGACTTCACTGCTAAATGGGGCAAGGTGAAGCAGAGCACCAGCATTTCCTTTCTGGCTTGGCTTCTTCACTGTTGGGTCCTCAGCTCAGATCCCAAAGGAGGAGCTTCCTAGATGCAGGTGACCTTATGCCTTTGAATTCCCAGATGGACTATGGCCATAGAGGCCTCACGCTGTCAGGCGGTAGGTGCCAGAAGCCTGGGGCCAGGTGGGACTCTGCTTCCTAACCAGTGGCCAGTCTCTAGGCTGGAAAAACCTCAAACCCTCACCCAGCCAGCATGGGCCTGCCATTCTCGCCCACCCCCCACCATCTTCCCAGAGAGACGGAGCCCTCAGGGACTGTCCCACCACAATTCTCAGAACTCAGGTGAAGTTTCTGACCCCCCACAGCCCCAGCTCCCGACTCCTCTGAGAACTGCTGGGACAGGCCCGTTCTCAATCAGCAACCGCGACTGTCTTGAAACCATCAGAGGCTCCCTCCTGACTTGTTTTTGCTCTCTTGTCAGGGTTTTGGGGGTGTGTGTGTCTCAAACCTCTGATTGTCTCTGCTTTGTGACTTTTTCTGGTGTGTTTTTGAAGTGGCTTTTTGTTATTCTGCCTCCACTCGCTCATCTTTCTCGGCAGCCGTGGAAAACACTCTCGGCCTGTTCTGCTCTCCACCGAGCACTTGGATTCCTTGTAAACAGCTTGCCTGGTGGCCTGGACCAGGCTGAACAGACAGGAAGGGCCTGGGCCTGTCAAGTCCTTGAAAATAAACATGCTGCACTGAACTTCACCATGCTCAGGGAGGAGGACGGGGTAGACATGAGAAAGCAGAAAGAACTTTCTAGGCACAAGATTACTCTACTGATGGCCGAGTGAGGTCTTTTCCACCGCCCTAAAACAGGCAAGAACAGAGGCCTGCCCCTTCCCTGAGCCTCAGGCCTGCTAGAAGGAGCGCACCCACTTGCAGAAGCCTTTCCTGAAAAAAAAGAAAAAAATTTTTTTGAAACAGAATCTCACTTGGTTGCCCACGCTGAAGTGCAAGTGGCATAAGCATGGTTCACTACGGCCTTGACCTCCCCAGCTCAAGCGATCCTCTCACCCTAGCCTACCGAGTAGCTGGGACTACAGGTGCGTGCCACCATGCCTGACTAATTTATCTATTTTTTGTAGAGATAGGGTTCTCACCATGTTGCTCAGGCTGGTCTCAAATGCCTGTGCTCAAGCAACCCTCCTGCCTCAGCCCCAAAGTGATGGGACTGCAGGCATGAGCCACTATGCCCAGCCCTCTCCTGAAATGTGAGAGGTAGATCTTAATTTGCACTGCCCAGTATAGTAGCCACTAACCACACATGTGACTACTGAGTGCTTAAAATGTGGCTACTTTGCGAGCATGGTGGCGGGTGCCTGTAGTCCCAGCTACTTGGGAGGCTGAGGCAGGAGAATTGCTTGAACCCGGGAGACAGAGGTTGCAGTGAGCCAAGATCGCACCATTGCACTCCAGCCTGAGTGACAGAGTGAGACTCTGTCTCAGAAAAAAAAAAAAAAAAAAAAGAAAAGAAAAGAAAGAAAGAAAAAAGTGGCTATTTTGACTAAAGAACTGAATTTTTTATTTAGTGTTGCATAATTTAAATAGCCACGTGTGGCTAGTGGCTACTGTTAGACAGCACAGCTCAAAAGCTGCATATTAGAATCACCTGGGAGCTTTAAACCACTCTGACGCCTGCAGCCATCCCTGGCTTCAGAGTGGTTGATTTATTGCCACTGGGTATGGGCAGAGCCAGAGTTCTGAAAGCCCCACGTGTGATTGTAATGCACAGCCAGTTTTGCAAAACTCTGGCCCAAAGGACTTCCCACAGCTTTTCCACCTCTGACATCCTACACGTTGATCTGGTCTCTACAGTTTTCAGAATTTAAGGAGCAAGGAATTTACTTAGAGAATCAACTCAAGATGCTGGAAAATGTTTTCCTATGTTCTAAATGTAATGCATGTTCATTGTAACACATGGGAGAAAGTTGAGAAAATTCAGAGAAATGAACAGAAGAAAGTCAAAATCCCCTAAAATCCCACCACCTAGAGAAAAAGGGTTGAAATACTTAGATGTATATCCTTCAAGGCATTTTTCCATGGATAGAGCCTTGTTTTCCTTCAAAATTGAAATCCTACTATGCTTCCTATTTTGTAATGTTTTTGTCACTTTACTTATTTGATAATAAATATATCATCAATTGTAATGTCTACATGACATTCCATTGCATATAAACCACTCTTTATCCAAATTCATATTAATATTGGCCCCATTTTTGCTATAATTTTTAAAAACATTGCTATGAAAAAATACTAACAATGTCTTTATGAAAAGCCATTCACTAACTCCTTAGGAGAAAAGAAAAAAAAAGAATTAGGTCAAAAGGCATAGAAAATTCTAAGACTTCTCCTAAATGTTTACCAAATGACTCTCCAGAAAAGTTGAACCAGTTCACATTCCCATCAACAGAGCATGAAAGTACCTATACTTATACGCATGTTGGCACTGGGGATTGAACTTTTCAAACTTAACAAGGTTTGAAAAAAAAAATGTTTTCAACCACCAACAGGCAACCCATTGTTTCAAAGTTCAGCACACCTTTAATGAGCACTGACTATGTGCCAGGTGTCACCTTAGCTGTTGGTGATAAAGATGAATGGAATGCATCCCTGCCCTCTAAGAACTCAAGAAAGGGGAGAATTAACAACTTGGCTTTAAGTCAAGGGAGGACAATATAGATGCTAAATAAAGGTACCAAAGTCACACTGGGAGCAGGAAAGAAAAGCCCACAATTCCTCACAGCAATGCTGGGAAGTCTGAGGGGATGGCATTTGAGCTGGCTCTAGAAAGGTTGAGTCCAGGTGCTGGTGAGAGGTAGGAGGTGATGATGTTTGGCAAACACCAAAAAATGCTGGAAGGCTCGGGGGATTGGAGAGTTATTGCTTCCACCCTCCAGTGGTTCCTATATTTATCAACCGTCTACGGTCAGGAAGCTTCTCCTTGAGTCTCTCCAACAGCCTCCTATTGCAGATTAAATCCCTTCCTCTGGTTATCTACAGTGGGAATGGGAGGCAGCTTGAATGCATTCTCCATAAATTCACCTCCAGAGACTTCTAGACCAAGGCAAACACCAAGCATGGTATGACATGTTTTCGCTGATGAGTTGGTCCCTTTTGGATTATTTGCTCCTTCTATAAAAACAACATTGACTTGTAATGTCAATATGTCCATTTACCAGCCTGGGCAACAAAATGAAACCCTGCCTCTACAAAAAATAAAAAAATTAGCCAGGTGTGGTGGCATGTGCCGGTAGTCCCAGCTACTTGGGAGGCTGAGGTGGGAGTATCAATTGAACATGGGAGGTCAAGGCTGCAGTCAGCTGTGCTCGTGCCACTGCACTCCAGCCTAGGTGACAAAGCAAGACTTTGTCTTAAAAAAAATAGAGATAGATAGATAGATAATGTGTGTGTGTGTGTGTGTGTGTGTGTATGTGTGTGTGTGTATATATTTTTTTTTAAGTTGCAAAACTCAAGACCATAGGGCAAACATCAAGGTGACCTGAATTCCCCAGGCCACTGGTCGTTAACCCAACTTTTCCCCCATTATTAGGATGGCCAATGCCAGCCCCATAGAGAGAAAGGGGCAGCCAGTTCAAATCCTGGCTCTTCTACTTAGGCCCTTGTGAATTCCCTTGGGTAAATTCACTTTTTCATCTCCTTGGGCCTATAAGACATGGATGGTATGAATAATACAAAGTTAGGTTTGGGGAGGTAAGGGAAGCCTTTTGTTAATAATAATAATAACCACCTGTGACTCCCATCCATGTGGGCTCACGTCAAGCAGGCCAGCCCCTTGCCTTCTCTTTTTGTGAGTCTCTGGACCCACAAACACACACACCCTTTCAACCAAGTCTGTCATGTATTTCAGGAATAACACATGTTCCGGAAGACGGCCTTTCTTGGGAAACTCACTGAAAAATGAATTAAGGGACTTGCCCAACTGTGTCTCGGGGCAGGAGGTAAGAAGGGCATGACAGCCACGGGACCTTTTCCACCCATTGACCGACACTCCCTCTTTCCCCAATTCTGCCCTACAACGTCAGAGACCGGATCAAATTTCCCTACTTGCTCTGTCTTCACCTCCCCTTTCTCCCCTGCTCTGTGACGCATGATGTCCCTGGAGAGTCCCCCACATCATCACAGAACAAAAACAAAAACAGCAGAGAAAAAATGCCAAACCACGCTCCCCCTGCCCCCTCTACTATGAGTCGCCCACACGATGAGGGTTCTTGGTTTCAAATACTAGAAATGAGATGGCCTTTTTTTTCTTTTCACTTCTGCTATTTACACAGAAGTGCCTCAGTGTTAAACCCACCATAATTCAAGTTTATTTTTGGATTTCTCAGCTGTAGAAATCTACAGAATGCCAAAATGGGCTGAAGCAACTCTGTCAATAGGAGGAAGGAGAGGGTGGAAGGGAATGAATGTTGTCGAGAACCTGCTGCGGGCTGGGGCCTTACTGATGCGATTTCGTTTCCTCCTTACAAAGACTCTTAGAAGAAATCCTATTATCAATTATCTTTTGAAGATAGTGAAACCGAGATTCTGTGTAGTTAAGCAACTTGGTCTAAGTTGAACAATTTGTAAGTGGTGGGACCTAGATTTAAAACCAGGACTGACTCAAAAGCCAAACTTCTTGGTCTCAGCCCTCACTCCCACCCACGTCCGCACCCACCCGCTCTCTCGCTCCCACAGCGAATTATCACGTGCCTTCTGTACCCGTGTGTTTGCACTCTCTCTGCCCCAGCCACCTCCTGTACTTTGCCCTTTTCTGCTTTGGAACAAAAATAGGGCCAACCAGAGAAGGTTCTGGAAATCTATGGTTTGGTTTTGTTTCGTTTCTCCCCAAAGCACAGTACATGTCTGATTTCCACCCATTTGAGTAACTGACTTCGGGCCCTCTGGGAATCCTGTTGGGGAGGAGAGCCAAGGTGGACAGAACTCTAATGGCAGCATGGAAGATGGCCAGACTTGAAGCCACACAGATCTGCACTGGAATCCCAGCTTGGGCACTTAAGGCTCTTAAATGTTGCTAAGTCTCCATTTCTTCATCTATAAATCGGCAATGACATACCCATCTGGAAAGCAGCTGGGAGACCCAAATGAGATGAGGTGAGGGAAACAGCCCATGTCAGATTCCAGCACACAGTAGACATCCAAGAAATGTCTCCCCCTCTTCCTCTCCCACATCCTCAGAAAAGGGGTTCAGGGCTGCCACTAGGGAGCGTGGCCTGCAGAGAGCTTTGGTAACTCTCTGAGGAAGCACAGTTAGATTCATTTCGGCCTGTCTCAAATATTTGCAGGGCCCAGGCAAGAGTACAAACAGAAGCCTACGCACTACCTGCCCAGATAGTTACATTATAAATAGAGCTAACAGACTTATAAAATAGGTTCCATTTCATAATGAAACTATACATTTTCATAATAACCTAAAGGGCCATGTTTAAATTTAGAATTCTCAGACTCCTTCGAGAACTCTCAGACTCTCCCCTCAGCTCCCCTTTCTCTACTCCCCAGCCTGCATACCTAAGCGTCATCTACAGCCACCATAAACAGCCAGGACGTAGTCATCAACAGAGTCTAGGGGTGCACACCAAGCTGTGCAGTCTACCCTGTGGAGGATTTTCCCTGGGAAGAGGCCCATGCAAGCCTGAAAGTGGCTGAGGACTCTTTGGGCCGGGAATACTGGGTCCTGAGACCTGGAGTGTGACATAGAAGGGGGGACATGGACCAGTCCTTCACCTGACAAGGGTACCGTCTGAGGAAGGCCAGAGAAAGACCTCTAAGGTGTGGGTTCCTCCACCTGAATCTGAGGGCAGGCTGCATTTGTTCAGGTGCTATTTACCTGTCACTCTAAACAAGAATTCATGCAGTGAGCCGGAGCCACAATAGTGAGCTCATCCATCTTCCTGAGTTAAGCCCTAAATCTGACATTGAAAAGAAATTATACTTTTGATCATTTCAGTTTGTTTTCAATAATCTTTCTCTTTCTTCACCCCCAGGACAGGAGCCAAGGAGGGGGAGATTCCAACATGCATACATTGGTATTTACACATAGACTCTCTTCTGCTCCATTTTTGTTCTTTGCTTAAAAAGTCTTTGTTCCAAAAACTACAGACAGAAACCAGTTCAGTGGTTGTGAGGAGCTGAGGGTAGAGGAAGGGGTTGACTACAAAGACACATGAGGGAACAGTGGTGTGTGATGAAACTATTATATACCGTATCTTGTTTGTGGTAGTACATAACTGTATGAATTTATTTTTTAAAAAATTCTAGACCTGTACACTAGAATGGGTAATTTTTACTGCGTGTAAAATTATACCTCAAAAAACTATGTAATAAAAACTCTTTGCTCTAAATCATATTTTAAGAAAGGAGCAGGATTTTAAAAGGGGAATGTGTTCGGACATTTAACTTCACTTCCTATGGTGTGACATTTAGGGTGAATCAGTGTAATGGACACCTGTCACATTCATGATGGCAGCTCATCATCTTATGGACAGCTTTTCTTTCCGGAGGAAATTCCTTTATTATTGTCCTGCCTCCCGAAATAGAAGTCAAGCACTCAGATTCCCAGTATCCCCGGCAGTTAGGACACAGGCATGTGACCTACCCTGCACCAATCAGAAGCACTCATGTAGGCATTGCTTCATGTGACCTACCCTCCAGCAGTCAGAAGCAGTCATGTAGGTGCTGATTCATGTGACCTACTCTCCACCAATCAGAAGCACTCATGTAGGAATTGATTCATGTGACCTACCCTCCACCAATCAGAAGCACTCAGGTAACTGCTAATTCACAAGTGAGTACTGTATTGACACGAGGGCTGCATGAGGCTTCTATTTTGCTGGTGTGCAGACAACAGAGGCATTTGACTTTGGGGCTTTTGAAAGAAAAACCTTAGGCAAATTAAATTTAACAGAGTTTAGTGGAACAAAAACCAATGTGTGAGTCAGGTATTCACCTGAGCCACAGTAGGCTGAGAGAGACACTAGCACAGCCACTTGGTGGGAGATTTACAGACAGAAAAAGAAAGTGAGGTACAGAAACAGCTGGATTGGTTACAGTTGGCATTTGCCTTATTTAAACATGCTTTGAACAGTTGACTGCCCTTGACCGGCTGAAATTCAGTGATTGGCACAAGAGTAGGTTACAGTCTGTTTACACATCCAGTTAGGTTGCAGTTTACAGTGTAGGAGAAACCTTTAGACAGAACTTAGAATATGTAAGGAAGCAGCTTTAAGCTAAACTTAATTTGATAATTCCCCCCTTTTGGTCATCCTCTCAATTTCGAGAGATAGACCAAAACTTTAGGCACTAATGTCACTCTGTCGCCATGATAAAGGTACCTATTTGGTCCCAAATCCCATTGGGAAATAGAACAGTGGGTTTGTGAGGTGGAAACAAGGACTTCAGGTTTTTTTTTTTTTTTAAGGATTAGAGTAGCAGGGACCTCTTTGTACTGCAGTCTCTTGTTTTTAAGAGAAAAGCAAAACTTGGTCTGTTTCCTTACAGTTTCAGATCAATCATGTCACATTTAATATGAGTGACTCTGCTTTGGTTTGGTCTGGTCTGCTGGGGCCTAATGCACAATCTCAGTCCAAAACAATTGCCTCCCATAATTTTGTTTAAAAATTTTCCCCTTCTGGTCAGGTTCTCACTTAGGTGAGAGTGTGACCAAAACTTAGGCCATGAGCTCCACTCTCGGTTACCATCATTTTGGATTTTCAGTCTCAGCACATAGTTCATAGGCTACGGTGTCCTTATGGCCACACAATTCTTTGAGTTATTGTCATTCCAATCTAGGAGAGACCATTTGACATTCTGGAGATGGCTACGTACAAACATTTAGAACTTTTGAGAGAATACAGCACACCAGGGAGATTACAATCATGACTATCAGAAGGATAATACCAGGAGTTTGGAGTATGCTCTGTATCCAGGTTCCCCATGAACCAAACCAACTAAAATCAAATAGATCAAACAATAAACTCGATAAAGAGTTTACTCATTTCAACCAAGCAGCCTGTCCATTAATCCCCTACAACTGAGTCTCTGTAATACCCTGTGTATCCCTCCATGTGTAACTAGAAGTGTCAGCAACTGCACAGACGCTACTTTGTTTAGCCAGTAAGTAAACCAGAGCAATTCTATTAGTTAATGCAACTTTAGCAAGAGAATTTAAAATCTGTTGTGTAACCAGAGTCTCTGTAGTAGAATCTGTTATCTAGCCTATTATGAGGGATAAATTTTTAATCATTGCCTCATTTACTCTAAACCAAGAAAAAAAAGATCTAATAAATGATGCCTATCTAGAAAAGTGAAGGCCTCTTGGCAATGTTTTAACCTATGATATAGGTTAAGAGGAGTGGACCAGTGTTCTGTAGCTGAGTGATTATGAAGCAACAAAGATACCAGTAAAATTTTTCATCCACACTGGCCCTTTATCCTTCATCTATCAAGACATAAGGGTGTCCATATAAAAGGTTTGCTTTGAAATCCTCCACAAATAAAAGTATACTCCATGAGTGTACAAAAGAGACCTTATTTTCAGTTCTATTTTTTGTAGAGGCATGCATTAGTCCATTGTCGCACCGCTATAAAGAAATACCTGAGACTGGGTAATTTATAAAGAAAAGGGGTTTAACTGGCTCACAGTTCTGCAAGCTGTACAGAAAGCATAATGCTGGCCTCCGATGGGCTTCTGGGGAGGCCTCAGGAAATTTACAATCATGGCAGAAGGCAAAGGGGCAGCAGGCCACATCTTACATCATCAGAGCAGGAGCAAGAGTGAGAGAGTGGGGAGGTGCCACACACTTTTGTTTAAACCGGTTCTCATGAGAACTCACTTTTGCAATGACACCACCAAGGGGTTTCTTACGTTAACCTAAGAAACCACCCCCACCATCCAATCACCTCCCACCAGGCCCCACCTCCAAATTTGGGATTATAATTAGACATGAGATTTGGATGGAGACACAGATCCAAACCATATCAAGGCAAAAGCAAGGAAAAACTGCGAGATACGAGTCTCACGGTAGCAGAGAAGTCTTGATCCATGATATTGTTCATATCTGGGATGCCATCTGTTTCTGGGGAGAAACTTCCTTGGTTATCTTTATCTTTAGGTCTCCAATGGCTGTACAGTCCAGAGTCTGGAGGCGCCCTTCTGAGTTATGAGATACCAACAAGGTTCAAGTTCCCAAAGTTTTGCTGCAGTGTGGGTAACAAGGGCAATCTTTTTCCAATGTTGTTCTCAGAAGACCCAGTCTCTGGGTTTTAGATCATGAAGGGTTTGATTAGTCAATGAACCATGAAACGCTTTCTTTACCTGGTGAAAATACACCACGGCACAATGCACTAAAAACTTGCAGCATTTAGTCGTATCAGAGTTTAGTAGCAGAAGATACATGAGGTTCCATTATTTAGTGCATAGGCCTTTCAGTGACTATTTCATAAGGGATCAACTTATGTTTTCCACTGGAAGTGGGTCTGATTGTCATCAATCTCTAATACCTTTGACCAAAGCAATCAAGTCAGTTCAGTTAGCTTTGCCTAATGCTGTCATATCTGTAATACCTTATTTAACTATATTACAATTTGTCCAGTGAAACAGGTATCTCTATCACTGGAGATTTCTCTAGGAATGTCCCACGAGGAAAACACATTTCCTAATAACCTTTTAGCTATTGTTGTAACATTAGCCCTCTTGTATGGGAAAGCTTTTATAGAACCAGAAAGCATGTATCAAAAATGACAATTGAATTAAATCCCTCTATAAATGTTGTGTTGTTTTGTTTTGTTTAGACCGAGTCTTGCTCTGTCACCCAGGCTGGAGTGCAGTGGTATGATCTCGGCTCACTGCAGCCTCTGCCTCCCAGTTCAAGTGATTCTCCTGCCTCAGCCTCCTGAGTAGCTGGGTTTACAGGCGCACATCACATGCCTGGCTAATTTTTGTATTTTTAGTAGAGACAAGGTTCCATCATGTTGGCCAGGCTGGTCTCAAACTCTTGACTTCAAGTGATTGCCCTCCTTGGCCTCCCAAAGTGCTGGGATTAGAGGCATGAGCCACTGAGCCCAGCCAAATCCCCCTATAAATGTTTAAATGGCCCATCAGATAACAGAAATGTACCTGAAGTTTTTATTGTCTTCTAAGAATTATGAGTTTGACAAATCAAATATTGATCATAAACTATTTTAGCAATTCATAACAGTCACCACACCAATATATATTATATATTTTTAATTTGGATCATTTTATCTGTTTTATGGTAAGTCATGAAATTCAGAGCTTCTAATAATGGGAACTTGAAGGACTCAGGAAGGACCAGGAAGCCTTCCAGGTTTTCCATGAGTCTATGCTTATACTGGACTTATATCTTAAATACCAATTTTGTTTCTCCAATGTAGGTGCATAGCACTGTTTATTAGATGGTTATCATAAGTAATTTGACTTGGACCAGGGAGTTCATTTAAATTATATATCTAAATAATTTTAGTCCTAGCTGATTTTAGCATGAAAATCTGGCAAAGTATTTTTTTGATTGTCGATTAATTCTTGCCCTACTTGGGTTAGCAGTTTTATAAATCAGTCAGTCCTTTTATTAGAGTTCTGGGAATTCTTAGCCAGTCCAAATGATAGGATCCTAAACCTGTATTCAAGACTGCTTGTCAGAGTCCTTTCCATCATTGTATGAACCTCTTTGAAGACACACTACTCTAGGATTTTGCTTGCTTGTGAAAAGTTTTCAGAAACTGCATCTAAATGCAGCAATTAACTGTGGAAATGACTTAAAATGGTCATAAAGATACAATTGACAAGGACATTTGGTTATTTTTGTGGCCTAAAATTATGTAACATAACCATAGTTATAATTGATAGCATATATCCAGACATATCAGAATTTTAGAAATCCCATGCAATTTTGGAACATATATTAATAAAATATTTATAAAAATATAACTTGAAGAAGATTAAACATCATTTCTTATTTGACAGTGCTTCCTGTAATTTAACATATCACATAATCTTATTTATCTCTCTTTTGGATGCTGCAGGAGCCCTCTGTAGCATTCCAAATGTACAGGTAAAAAAAAAAAAAAAAAAAAAACACCTAATTTTGAAGTTGAAATTTGATTTTCAGGAAGCCTGTCAAGTATGTCAAAAGATTCAAACACTTGACCAAAATAGGATCACAGGTCACCATAAAATAAAAGTCATTCATTTAGCCAAAGTGGTAAGAGATTTTTAAAAGCAAAAACCTTTACTCTTTGATGAGGAGACTCAATCTTTTTCGGTTTTTTTTGTTTTTGTTTTTGTTTTTTTGAGGCGGAATTTCACTCTTGTTACCCAAGCTGGAGTGCAATGGCGTGATCTCAGCTCACTGCAACCTCCGCCTCTTGGGTTCAAGTGATTATCCTGCATCAACCTCCCAAGTAGCTGTGATTACAGGCATATGCCACCATGCCTGGCTAATTTTTGTGTTTTTAGTAGAGACGGGATTTTACTATGTTGGCCAGGCTGGTCTCGAACTCCTGACCTCAAGTGATCCACCCACTTCGGCCTCCCAAAATGCTGGGATTACAGGCATAAGCCACCACGCCTGGCCTTGGATCCTACTTCTCACAGCATCTGTTAAAAGAAAAACTGGCCGGGCGCAGTGGTTCATGCCTGTAATCCCAACACTTTAGGGGGCTGAGGCAGGTGGATCACCTGAGGTCAGGAGTTCAAGACCAGCCTGGCCAACATGGTGAAAGCCCATCTCTACTAAAAATACAAAAAATTAGCTGGGCATGGTGGTGCGTGCCTGTAATCCCAGCTACTTGGGATGCTGAGGCAGGAGAATCGCTTGAACCCGGGAGGTGGAGGCTGCAGTGAGCTGAGATTGTGCCATTGCACTCCAGCCTGGGCAACAAGAGTGAAACTCCATCTAAAAAAAAAAAAGAAGAGGAGGAGGAGGAGGAGGGGGAGGGGGAGGAGGAGGAGGAGGAGAAGAAGAAAAAAGAAAAACCTTAGACAAATTAAATTTAACAGTTTAATTGAGCAATGAACGGTTTGCAAATCAGGAAGCCTCTTGAGCCAGAGTAGGCTCAAGAGACTCTAGCATGGCCATGGGGTAGAAGAAGGTTTATGGACAGAAAATGGAAAGTGACCTACAGAAAATGGAAGTGAGGCATAGAAACAGCAGGATTGTTTAGCTTAGCATTGCCTTATTTGAACATAGTCTGTACAGTTAGCAACCTTGCTTGGCCAAAACTCAGTGACTCGCACAGGAGTAGGTTACAGTCTGTTCACACATCCAGTTAAGTTGCAGTTCACTATGTATGGAGAAACCTTTAGGCTGGACTTAGAATATGTAAGAAGGCAGATTTAGGCTAAGCTTAATTTAACAGGGCTTTCAGTAGTTGTGAAGTTGCATTCCTGCTTATCAACTAGTGTGGTATGGGGGAAAGAGGATGGATGGCGGAGTTCCATTCCTGGTTTGCTGCAACTGGCTATGAGCGTCCTTTGGGGAAGTTCTTAACTTCTCTGAGTCTCCATTTTCTTATCTGTAGAATGGACATCACAGTTGCTTAACTTGCAGGGTTGTTGTGAGATTAAACGAGGTGATTCAGGGTCTGGCATACAGTAGGTGCTGAATAAGTATTAGCTCCAGTTAATCCTCAAACAGTATGTCAGAGTGTCGAAATTTGTGGCCTGCCTATCACTCTGGGAGCTCCCTGAATCCTGGGCTGTGGTGCCTTGTCCAGCCTGAGAACTTCCCCACAGCAGGGACCTCATGAGCATTACATAGAAAGCCAAGACTGATACTGAAATTTGAGGATCCCCTTGATCAACCTAGCCAATGATTTTTCCCTACCTAAGCACACAAGGGAAAAAGAAATAAAGAAGGTAGAACATAAAAATCCTTGCAAATTTCCAAAAGCTGAAATTTACACCCCTTGCAATATTTCCATTTACTATCAGTTTCTGTCTAACCCAGGCAGACATAAAAGGCCTCTAACTGGATCTAAACAAATTAATTATCAGATCCAATTCAACTCAAAGAGTGGCCACTGTTTTATGCAATCTGAGTGTAGCCCGTTTAAGGTCAAATCAACAGAAATATGCTTCATTTTAACTTAGCACTCTTTGGCTGAGCACCAAGAATATGCCAGGTACTGTGTTAAATATGTAAGAAATAAATAAGATGCCACATAATGGTAACCTGATAGAGGGAGAAAAATGCATACATGCCCATGATACAAATTTGACTAAGAGGTGCTATCCTAGCAGTGTGAACAGCATTTGTGGGTTCAGGGACTTCAAGAATTCTTCAGGAGGTGAGAGTATTTGAGCTGGGTCTTGAATAATGAGTTAGAGTGTGACACAGGGGAGAATGAGCTGGAGCCACCTTAGCCTGACAGAAGAGCATGTGGAAAATCCCAGAAAAATGAAAGTGCACAATGCTTTTAGGGAACCCACAGGTCACTCGGAATGGCTGGAGCACAAAGTAGCTACAGTGGTGGGGTAGAGAGATTGAGGTCAGTGATGTCAACTGGGCCAGATAGAGAAGGGCTTTAAATGCCATTAAGAGCACAAGAGGAGGATAAAATAGATATGGTCTCCTAAAACAGCTGTATGGGGAGGAACAGGAGGGTTTCAGGACTCCACCTTCCACCCATCTTTTCTTTCTGACCAAAGCTCTACTGGGATTTCCTAAATGTGCATAACCTAAGCTTCTCTGAGGCCACAGTCCCACTAGGAGATGATCAATGGAATCCCCAAATGTGAGACCAGAGAGGACAGACAAGATCATCTGGTTCAATCCCCAGATAAGGAACCAGGAGAAAAGGGCCTCATGGAAATTTGGCTGGCAGAGCCAAGACTGGAACCCCACACACATTTTCATTGCAACAGATGGTCTCAGGCTCAATGAGCATCAAGATACCTGGGCTTTATAATCATATTTAAAATGTACAATTTCAATCCAAGTGGTAATCATGGTGGATGGGAGGCAGGACTAGATTGCAGCTCTGGACAGAACAGCCATGTGGAGGTTTGCATTGTGAATTTTAGCTCCAGATCAACTGCAAGAACAAACCAGCAATCCTGAGAGGACCCACAAACCCTCTGAAGGAAGTGGACTGCTCCTGCAAGACCCAGGAGACAACCCAAATACTCTGGGAGGTAAAAAGCCTCAGGCAAGTTTTCAAGCCCATCTCACCCTTCACCTAGAAACAGACTCGGTGCTGTAGGGGGGCGCAGAGTGGGAGTGAGCACTTGGGTTTGCATGGGACCTGAGTGAGGCCTGTGACTGCTGGCTTTCCCCCACTTCCCTGACAACCTGCATGACTCAGCAGAGGCAGCCATAATCCTCCTAGGTACATAACTCTAGTGACCTGGGAATCTCACCCTCATCCCCCACAGCAGCCACAGCAAGACCCACCCAAGGAGAGTCTGAACTCAGACATGCCTATCCTCTCCCCCACCTAATGGTTCTTCCCTATCCACCCTGGTAGTTAGTGGAAGACAAAAGACATATAATCTTGGAAGTTATAGGGCCCTGCCTACCGCCAGTCCCTCTCCACACTACTACAGTTGATGCTTTCTGGAAAGTGCCACCTCCTGACAGGAGGCCAACCAGCACAAAAATAGAGCATTAAACCACCAAAGCTAAGAACCCTCTTGGAGTCCATTGCACAGCCCTGCCATCTCCACCAGAACAGGTACTGGTATCCACGGCTGAGAGATCCATAGACGGTTCTCATCACAGGACTCTGTGCAGAAATCCCCAGTACCAGCTCAGAGCCAGATAGACTTGCTGAGTGGCTAGACCCAGAAGAGAGACAATCACTGCAGTTCGGCTCACAGGAAGCCACATCCACAGGAAAAGGGGGAAAGTACTACATCAAGGGAACAACACCCTGTGGGACAAAAAAATCTGAACAACAGCCTTCAATAGCCCTAGATCTTCCCTCTGACAGAGGCTACCCAAATGAGAAGGAACCAGACAACCAACCCCAGTAATATGACAAAACAAGGTTCATCGACACCCCCCAAAAATCACACTAGTTCACCAGCAATGGGTCCAAGCCAAGAAGAAATCCCTGATTTACCTGAAAAAGAATTCAAGAGGTTAGTCATTAAGCTAATCAGGAAGGGACCAGAGAAAGGTGAAGTCCAATGCAAGGAAATCCAAATAATGATACAAGAAGTGAAGGGAGAAATATTAGAGGAAATAGATAGCTTAAAGAAAAAACAAGCAAAAATTCAGGAAACTTTGGACATACTTTTAGAAATGCAAAAGCTCTGAAAAGCCTCAGCAATAGAATTGAACAAGTTGAAGAAAGAAATTCAGAGCTCGAAGACAAGTTCTTCAAATTAACCCAATCCAACAAAGACAAAAAAGAAGAAGAAAATATGAATAAAGACTCCAAGAAGTTTGGGATTATGTTAAATTACCAAACCTAAGAATAATTGGTGTTCCTGTGGAAGAAGGCAATTCTAAAAGCTTGGAAAACATATTTTGGGGGAATAATCAAGGAAAACTTTCCTGGCCTTCTAGAGACCTAGACATGCAAATACATGAAGCACAAAGAACACTTGGGAAATTCATCACAAAAAGATCTTCACCTAGGCACATTGTCATCAGGTTATCCAAAGTGAAGACGAAGGAAAGAATCTTAAGAGCTATGAGACAGAAGCACCAGGTAACCTATTAAAAAACAAAACAAAATAAACCTATCAGATTAATAGCAGATTTCTCAGCAGAAATCCTACAAGCTAGAAGGGACTGGGACTGTATCTTCAGCCTCCTCAAACAAAACAATTATCAGCCAAGAATTTTGTATCCAGCAAAACCAAGCACCATATATGAAGGAAAGATACAGTTGTTGTCAGACAAACACATGCTAAGAGAATTCATCATTACCAAGCCACCACTACAAGAACTGCTAAAAGAAACTCTACATCTTGAAACAAATCCTGGAAACACATCAAAACAGAATCTCTTTAAAGCACAAATCACACAGGACGTATAAAACGAAAATACAAATTGAAAAGCAAAAATAAACAGAAAACAAAGTACACAATCAACAAAGAGCATGATGAATGCAATGGTACCTCACATTTCAATACTAACATTGAATGCAAATACCCTAAGTGCTCCACTTAAAAGATACAGAACCACAGAATGGATAAGAACTCACCAACCAACTATCTGCTGCCCTCAGGAGACTCACCAACACATAAGGACTCACATAAACTTAAAGTAAAGTGGTGGGAAAAGGTATTTCCTGCAAATGGACACCAAAAGTGATCAGGGGTAGCTATTCTTATATCAGACAAAACAAACTTTAAAGCAACAGAAGTTAAAAGAGACAAAAAAGGATATTATATAACGGTAAAAGGCCTTGTCCAACAGGAAAATATCGCATTCTAAACATATATGCACCTAACACTGGAGCTCCCAAATTTATGAAACAATTACTAATAGACTAAGAAATGAGATAGACAGCAACACAATAATAGTGGGGGACTTTAATACTCCACTGACAGCACTAGACAAGTCATCAAGACAGAAAGTCAACAAAGAAACAATGGATTTAAACTATATCCTAGAACAAATTGACTTAACAGATATATACAGAATGCTTCATCCAACAACTGCAGAACACACATTCTATTCAACAGCTCATGGAATTTCTCTAAGATAGGTCATAAAACGAGCCTCAATAAATTTAAGAAAATTTAAATTGTATCAAGCACTGTCTCAGACCACAGTGGAATAAAACCGGAAGTGAACTCCAAAAGGAACCTTCAAAACTATGCAAATACATGGAAATTAAATAACCTTCTCTTGAATAAGAATTGCATCAAAAATGAAATCAAGATGGAAATTTAAAAATTCCTCGAACTGAGTGACAATAATGATACAACCTATCAAAACCTCTGGGATACGGCTAAGGCGGTGCTAAGAGGAAAGTTCATGGCCCTAAACACCTACATTAAAAAGTCTGAAAGAGCACAAACAGACAATCTAAGGTCATGCCTCAAGGAACTAGAGAAACAAGAACAAACCAAACCCCAACCCAGCAGAAGAAAGGAAAAAACCAAGATCAGACCAGAACTAAATGAAATTGAAACAAAAAAATACAAAAATAAATGAAACAAGAACCTAGTTCTTTGAAAAGATAAATAAAATTGATAGACCATGGCAAGATTAACCAAGAAAAGAAGAGAGAAAATCCAAATAACCTCACTGAGAAACAAAACAGGAGATATTACAACTGACACCCTGAAATACAAAAGATCATTCAAGGCCACTGTAAATGCCTTTATGCACATAAACTAGAAAACCTAGAAGAGATGGATAAATTCCTGGAAAAATACAAGCTTCCTAGCTTAAATCAGGAAGAATTAGACACCCTGAACAGACCAATAACAAGCAGCAAGATTGAAATGTTAATTTAAAAATTACCAACAAAGGCCAGGCGTGATGGCTCACACCTGTAATCCCAGCACTTTGGGAGGCCGAGGTGGGTGGATCACGAAGTCACGAGATCGAGACCACGGTGAAACCCTGTCTCTACTAAAAATACCAAAAGTTAGCTGGGTGTGGTGGCGGGCGCCTGTAGTCCCAGCTACTTGGAGAGGCTGAGGCAGGAAAATGGCGTGAACCCAGAAGGTGGAGCTTGCAGTGAGCCGAGATCATGCCACTGCACTCCAGCCTGGGCGACATAGCGAGACTCTGTCTCAAAAATAAATAAATAAATAAAAATTACCAACAAAAAATAGTCCAGGACCAGACGGATTCACGGCAGAATTCTACCAGACATTCAAAGAAGAATTGGTACCAATCCTCTTGACATTACTCCACAAGATAGAGAAAGAAGAAACCCTTTCTAATTCATTCTATGAAGCCAGCATCACCCTAATTCCAAAACCAGTAGAGGACACAACCACAAAAGAAAACTACAGACCAATATTCTTGATGAACACAGATGCTAAAATCCTTAACAAAATACAAGCTAACCGAATCCAACAACCTATCAAAAAGATAATCCACCATGATCAAGTGGGTTTCATACAAGGGATGCAGGGATGATTTAACATATGCAAGTCAATAAATGTGGTACACCACATAAACAGAATTTAAAACAAAAATCACATGATCATCTCAATAGATGCAGAAAAAGCATTTGACAAAATCCAGCATTGCTTTATGATTAAAACCCTCAGCAAAATCAGCACACAAGGGACATACCTTAATGTAATAAAAACCATCTATGACAAACACGCAGCCAACATAATACTGAATGGGGAAAAGTTGAAAGCATTCCCTCTGAGAACAGGAACAAGATAAGGATGCCCACTCTCACCACTCCTCTTCAACATAGTACTGGAAGTCCTAGCCAAAGCAATCAGACAAGAGAAAGAAATAAAGGGCATCCAAATCAGTAAAGAGGAAGTCAAACTGTCCCTGTTTGCTGATGATATGATAGTTTACCTTGAAAACCCTAAGGACTCCTCCAGAAGGCTCCAAGAACTGATAAAAGAATTCAGCAAAGTTTCCAATTATAAGATTAATGTACACAAATTAGTAGCTCTTCTATACACCAACAGTGACCAAGCAGAGAATCAAATCAAGAACTCAAGAATAGCTCCAAGAAAAATAAATAGCTTTACAATAGCTCCAAGAAAAATAAAATACTTAGGAATACACCTAACAAAGGAGTCAAAAGACCTCTATGAGGAAAACTACAAAACACTACTGAAAGAAATTAGATGACACAAACAAATGGAAACACATGCCATGCTCATGGATGGGTAGACTCAATATTGTGAAAACGACCACACTGCCAAAAGCAATCTACAAATTCAATGTAATCCCCATCAAAATACTGCCATCGTTCTTCACAGAGTTAGAAAAAACAATTCTAAAATTCATATGGAACCAAAAAAGAGCCCACATAGCCAAAGCAAGGCTAAGCAAAAAGAACAAGTCTGGAGGCATCACACTACCTGATTTCAAACTATATTATAAGGCCATAGTCACCAAAACAGCATGGTACTGGTATAAAAATAGGCACATAGACCAATGGAACAGAATAGAGAACCCAGAAATAAACTCAAATACTTACAGCCAACTGGTCTTCAACAAAGCAAACAAAAACATAAAGTGGGGAAAGGACACCCTTTTCAACAAATGGTGCTGGGATAATTGGCTATCCACATGTAGGAGACTGAAATTGGATCCTCATCTCTCACCTTATACAAAAATCAACTCAAGATGGATTAAGGACTTAAACCTAAGACCTGAAACTGTAAAAGTCCTAGAAGGTAACATTGGAAAAACTATTTTAGACATTGGCTTAGTCAAGGATTTCATGACCAAAAACCCAAAAGCAATTGCAATAAAAACAAAGATAAATAGCTGGGACCTAATTAAACTAAAGAGCTTTTGCACGGCAAAAGGAACAGTCAGCAGAGTAAACAGGTAACCCACAGAGTGGGAGAAAATCTTCACAATCTATACATTTGACAAAGGACTAATATCCAGAATCTACAACAAACTCAAATCAGTAAGAAAAAAGCAAACAATCCCATCAAAAAGTGGGCTAAGGACATGAATAGACAATTCTCAAAAGAAGATATACAAATGGCCCACAAACATGAAAAAATGTTCAACATCACTAATGATCAGGGAAATTCAAATCGAAACCACAATGCGATACCACCTTACTCCTGCAAGAATGGCCATAATCAAAGAGTCAAAAAACAGTAGATGTTGACAGAGATGCAGTGATCAGGGAACACTTCTATACTGCTGGTAGGAATGTAAACTAGTACACCACTAAGGAAAACAGCGTGGAGATTCCTTAAAGAACTAAAAGTAGAACTACCATTTGACCCAGCAATCCCACTACTGGCATCCACCAAGAGGAAAAGAAGTCATTATTTGAAAAAGATACTTGCACACACAGGTTTATAGCAGCACAATTCACAGTTGCAAAATCATGGAACCAATCCAAATGCCCATCAATCAACGAGTGGATAAAGAAACTGTGGTGTATATATATATATATATACCACAAACAAATGGAATATTTGGTGTATATATATTCATAAAAATGAGGCACATGAACAAATGAAAAAGCATTTGTATATATATATACACCAAATGGAATATTGTGGTGTATATATATATACCACAAACAAATGGAATTCATATATATATTCATATATATATGAATATAACTATTCATATATAACTATTCACAAACTATTCATATATATATATATATATATATGAATAGTATTCCATCTGATTAGCCTCAGCCATAAAGAGATGAATTAACAGCATTTGCAATGACCTGGATGAGATTGGAGACTATTATTCTAAGTGAAGTAACTCAGGAATGGAAAACCAAACATTGTATGTTCTCACTGATATGTAGGAGCTAAGCTATGAGGACGCAAAGGCATAAGAATGATACAATGGACTTCAGGGACTTGGGTAGAAGAGCAGGAAGGGGCAAGGGATAAAAGACAACAAATATGGTGCAGTGTATACTGCTAGGGTGATGGGTGCACCAGGATCTCACAAATCACCACTAAATAACTTACTCATGTAACCAAATATCACCTGTACCTCAATAACTTATGGAAAAATTTTTAAAAAGAATAAAAAATAAATTTTAAAAATGTACAATTTCAGTTGTGGATATGCAGAGTTGGCCCAGCAATGGGCAGGCTGGGGGTGGGGAGTGGGCATTTGGATGTCTGATTTATCACTCGCCATGAGACCAGCCTCAACACTTCCCACCCCTGCCTTCACCACAGAGGTTATTTCAGTCCAAGTTTCCTGTCGCCCTTGCCACCTTGCCAAGATAAAGGTCGCCACAGAAGTCAACACCAGGTCTCACTGGAGAACAAAAGGAGAGATTCTGGGCAGCCCTCAGTCATGCACAAAAGCTCTGGGCTTAGAGCTCTTGAGGACAGTAGGACAACAGGGCCAGCCTCACCCTCTCTGGTTGGCTGAAACTAGAATGGCGTGAGGTTTGGCTGAGAAATTCTGGAAGAATAACTCCCCTCCTTTCCCTTTCACCTTTCCTCAGACCCCCATCCTCACCCATCCCCACTTCTCCCCTCAGAGAGCTTTTGGCAACATGATAAACACAGACACATAGACCCCTCCCTCTTAATGCCCAACAATGAACCCATGCAGCAAAACAGGAAGCATCTTCCTTTCAAGGCAAACCCATTGTTCTCTCTGTGCACACGTCCTGACAAGTCAGGAAACCGCCACCGGGCCATAGCAACAGGTGTCAGGGTGACCTGAGGCTTCCCGCTAGCCTGTGCCCAGCCCTCCTTCCCTTTTCATGTAAGTGCCACACGCTAACCAATTGCACCACTGAGAGCTCCTCTCCTTCCCTTTTCTTCATCCTGGTGAGCCATCCTCTTCCTCCCTGCAGCCTCACAACTTATTTTCCTCACACCTGTTGGCCCTTTCCCTCTTGGTGGTCCAAGGTCTGAGTAAGACCTTAAAAGGCCTTGAACCCTATAAAGATTGCAGTCTCTCTCCAAATATAATTCCTAATACTCACCAGACAACACAAAATGAACATGTGTGCTGAAATTAAAAGAGCTTCTTTTTAGATTTTCTGATTACTGAACTCTTCTCAACTTTGGGGTGTCCTCATCTGGCTGGGGCCCTGTGTCCATACCAAATCTGCCGTTGGGTTACCCAGCACTGGTGGAGGCTCATTTTCGTTGGCTTCACATGGGAACAGATTATTCCCAAGTGAGATAAAACAGGGGCAAGAGCAAAAAACACATGAAAAAATGCTCACCATCACTGGCCATCAGAGGAATGCAAATCAAAACCACAATGAGATACCATCTCACACCAGTTAGAATGGCAATCATTAAAAAGTCAGGAAACAACAGGTGCTGGAGAGGATGTGGAGAAATAGGAACACTTTTACACTGTTGGTGGGACTGTAAACTAGTTCAACCCTTGTGGAAGTCAGTGTGGCGATTCCTCAGGGATCTAGAACTAAAAATTCCATTTGACCCAGCCATGCCATTACTGGGTATATACCCAAAGGACTATAAATCATGCTGCTATAAAGACACATGCACACGTATGTTTATTGCGGCATTATTCACAATAGCAAAGACTTGGAACCAACCCAAATGTCCAACAATGATAGACTGGATTAAGAAAATGTGGCACATATACACCATGGAATACTATGCAGCCATAAAAAATGATGAGTTCATGTCCTTTGTAGGGACATGGATGAAATTGGAAATCATCATTCTCAGTAAACTATCGCAAGAACAAAAAACCAAACACCGCATATTCTCACTCGCAGGTGGGAATTGAACAATGAGAACACATGGACACAGGAAGGGGAACATCACACTTCGGGGACTGTTGTGGGGTAGGGGGAGGGGGGAGGGATAGCATTGGGAGATATACCTAATGCTAAATGACGAGTTGGTGGGTGCAGCACACCAGCATGGCACATGTATACATATGTAACTTACCTGCACATTGCGCACATGTACCATAGAGCCTAAAGTATAATAATAATAATAATAATAATAATAAAAAGAAAAAAAAAAAGAAAAACAGGGGCAAGAGGTGGGGGCAGGGGTGAGAGGTGTAATCTTGGACTTTGCCCACTGAATGACAAGCCCAGAGGGACTGGAAGCCATTGGACACTCTGGGTAGAGCCAGGACACTGCTACTATGACCATGGACTCCATGTGCAAGAAAGGCAGGACTGAGTTTCTGAGCTTCTGCAGACCTGGCTCCCTCCAAGGGACTCTGGGTCTGGCTCCTCTGTCGAGTCTCTCCAGATCAGAGGCCTCCTCTAGGGGTCTCAAGACTTGTCCTGTTCTTTTTCATAATAACAGGGGCTTGAGTTTCTGGTAAGCTAAGCTTTTCTTTATCCTCTGGGTAACCAAGTCATCAGTGAGGTGGTTGGACTGAATGACTATAAAGGTTACTTCTAGGTCCTTCTCCCTGCTCATTCTCAGAAAACTTCGTACAACAGGATGGGATGCAAAGACCTGTCTAAGGGTGTCTTTCCCAGGCAGAGAGGGGGCAGCCGTGGTCTGAGCTCTTCCGACCATGCCCAACGTCAGTAAAGACAGCCTGGCATAGTGGGAAAAGCCCCTTAGCTTAGAGTCAAATATCAAGTCACTTTCCTTTCAAGTCTCAGCTTCCTCAATTATAGAATGGAAACCTGCCACACAGGGCAGCCCGAGGGCTAAATGAGATGAAGTGTAAGAATGTGCTTGGAGATGTGGATGCCCATACAGATGTGGAAATGCTATTTTCCATTGCTTGTCAACCTCCTCAAGGCCCAGGACTAGGTTGATGGGCCTTCAAGCCCTAGCACCTGGCCTAATACCTGGCAGAGTAGGTGCTCGGTGAATGGATGCTGGATGAATGAATAGAGGGACAAATGGAAAGGTAAAGTCCTAGGAAGCAGGCAATTCTGGGAAACGCTGTAAACACCACCTGTTCTAGATGCCACAGCAGCAAAGAGAGATTCCCTTCAAAGACATGGCCAAAGTCAAACATAGTTCACGTGCCAAACACAGCCACACCACCAAGCAGGCAAAAAAGGCCAGACATCGGCCTCACAGGCCACATCACCCCAAAAGGCCAAGTTAAACAGTATGGCTCACCCTGTCTTCTGAATTCCCAAATTAAGCAACTCAGAGAAAGTAAGCTTGCTGAGGTCAGCCCAGCAAGACTTCTGGCCTTGGTAATTTTTTTTTTTTTTTTTTTGAGACAAGCCCTTGCTCTGTTGCCCAGGCTGGAGTGCAGTGGCTTGATCACAGCTCACGGCAGCCTTGACTTCCCAGGCTCAAGCAATCCTCCTACCTCTCAGCCTTCCAAGTAGATGGCACTACAGGCCTACGCCACCACACCCAGCTAATTTTTGAATTTTTTTGGAGAGATGAGGTTTCACCATGTTGCCCAGACTACACTCAAACTCCTGGGCTCAAGCGATCCTCCCACCTTGGCCTCCCAGAATGCTGGGATTACAGGCATGGACCACCACTCCCAGCCTGGCCTTGGTCCTTCTACTGACCACTCACCACTGCCTTCCCCCTGCCCCTGGGCCCCTTCTACTCCTCTGTAGACGCCATCTTTTTTATACCCTTCCTGATTCCCTTTCTATGTGCTCCTACAGTATGTTGGCCATGCCCCCCTAGTTACCTCTTACTACATTGCACGATGATAGTGTCTTCTACTATTTTTTAAATATTGTGAAATAATTAATACTTAAAGGTGTAAAGAATAATGCAATGAAGACTTTTGTAGGTCTTGAATGAAGACAAATCATTACCAGTAGATAAAGCAAATACCAGTTTAAACCCCTGCATACCTCTCTCTCTTTGCATCCCCTTCCCTCCCCATCCTAAATTTAGTGTATACTACCTCCTGCTTGTTTTTATGCTTTTACTGCTTATAGGCAACTGCTTTTTCATTTGTTCATGTGCCTCATTTTTATGAACTGAATGTTTATGTCCCCCCTAAATGCATATATTAAAGCCCTAACCCCCAATATGGCTGCATTTGGAGAGAGGACCTCTAAGGACATAATTAGTGTTAAATGAGGGCATAAAGGTGGGGTCCTGATCCAATAAGACGTGGTCTTATAAGAAGAGACCCCAGAGAACGCCCTCCCTCTCCCCTCACACATGCACCAAGGAAAGGTTATGTGAGGGCATAGCAAGAAGGAGAAGGTGGCCATCTGCAAACCAGGAAGAGGGCCCTCACCAGAAGCCAACCCTGCTGGACCTTAAGCCACTCAGCCTGTGGTATTTTGGTACAGCATCCTGAGCACAGTAATACACCCACAGTGCTTTACGTAAACTTGGCAAGGCCAGGGACCATGTGTGTTCATCTTTGTATTTGTAGAGTCCAGCACCATGCCTGGCACATAGTGTTCATTAAATATTTGTTGAATGAATAAATGACAACACTGCAGGTGAAAACAGGTACCCTAGAGTCCATTCCTTAGGAGCAAGATGTTCTCTGCTCTGCCATGATACTCAAGCTACTGCCAATACCAGGATCTGCAGTCAGTGTCCAACAAAGGATATTTGAAAGTAAGGAAGAAAGGCATTCTCCAGACAGGGGTAAAGGGAGTGGTAGCATCTTAGGAAAAGTTTAAAGTCCCTTCATCAATCAATCAATCAAATGTTTATAAAGCACCTGCTTATTAAGTATTCCATGTTGAACAGTCTCTACTTCCATAAGGCAATCAGTCTTTGGAAGACCAAAGACCAAGTGGTCCAAAGATGCCCCGGATATAAACAAGCACAGTGCTTTTTGGCCTCTCTTATGAGCATGTTCTTTGGGAAGATACTTTGAAGTGTCCATGGCACTCCAATTGGAGAACATGAACTCAGAGAGCTCTCCTTCCCTTATGACACAAACTACATCCACAGCACAGCTTGGACACAATGGTGCCCATTCTTTTTTTTTTTTTTTTTTTAATACTTTAAGTTCTAAGGTACATGTGCACAACGTGCAGGTTTGTTACATATGTATACGTGCCATGTTGCTGTGCTGCACCCATTAACTCGTCATTTACATTAGGTATATCTCCTAATGCTATCCCTCCCCCTCCGCCAACTCCACTACAGGCCCCAGTGTGTGATATTCCCCACCCTGTGTCCAAGTGTTCTCATTGTTCAATTCCCACTTATGTGTGAGAACATGCGATGTTTGGTTTTCCATCCTTGCGATAGTTTGCTCAGAATGATGGTTTCCAGCTTCATCCATGTCCCTACAAAGGACATGAACTCATCTTTTCTTATGGCTGCATAGTATTCCATGGTGTATATGTGCCACATTTTCTTAATCCAGTCTATCATTGATGGACATTTGGGTTGGTTCCAAGTCTTTGCTCTTGTGAATAGTGCCGCAATAAACATATGTGTTTATGTGTCTTTATAGCAGCATGATTTATAATCCTTTGGGTATATACCCAGTAATGGGATTGCTGGGTCAAATGGTATTTCTAGTTCTAGATCCTTGAGGAATTGCCACACTGTCTTCCACAATGATTGAACTAGTTTACAGTCCCACCAACAGTGTAAAAGTGTTCCTATTTCTCCACATCCTCTCCAGCAACAATGGTGCCCATTCTAATGACACCCTTGGCATCCATAACGGGCTTCCTTTCTAGAATTCTTGCATTGACTTTTAAGAATCTCCAGAGTGAAAGAGGGAGCAATCTCAAGGAGCTGGCTTCAGGTTTCTTGCTAGGCATGCCACACATGCTCTTAACAATAACATGAGACAGAATCTCCTGGGATAGAGAAGACAGCACATGAAACCCAGACTTATTGAACTATGCCAAATTATATTTTAAAATCTAGTTTTAAAATCAGCACTATTCAAGGCAATGCAAAGACTACCAAAAAGAACTACATGGTACAATATTGTTTTCAAGAAGTACAAACTCTATTCTAAAATAGAAAATAATTCACATGCCCTTGATGTAAATGTCAATTTGGGTGTCCCTGAAGTTAAGTGATTTCAGAGTTCAGAGGACAAACTGTGGTGTAGGTAGGGCCTGCCTGGGCCTCGAAGGATGGGTAGGATTTGGAAAGTGATACTGGGCTCCCCCTATACTGGCCCTCTCATAAAGAGCAGATTTGTAGTGAATCGTCACGAACTGCATGCTAACATGCAGAAGGGAAGCTCACAATCAGTACTAAGAAATTCTAGGGATTCCCCATCACCTCACTCAGAGAACCAGCTAAGAAACTGAAACTGGAGTCTCCCGAGACCAAGTGTGCCATGTCCATGCAGCTAGAATTGGAGGGTCGGAGGACACTCAAGGGAGGAATCAGGTCTGGGTTGGACAACACCACTTAGCATCAAGCACAGGCTGCTGAGGAAATCAGAACCAAGGAGCGGCCCTTTATCCCCTTGACAACCTGGCACATCTGCCACGAACTCTCCAGTTCTAGTCTGTTCATAAACTCTTATTCCTCTGGGACCTTCTGTGGGGAGTCTATGCTAGCTAAAGAACCAAGAAAATTCTCATGGATAAAAAAGAGTGTCCTGAGAAAGAAGCCTAGAGTTTGTAGGGTCTAATCCTATTGCTTTTCGGATGGGCATCCAAGAACCAGAGAGAAGTGACTTGTTCAAGGTCACCTAGAAGTTATAGGAGAGGCAGGACTGAAATACAGACAGGTCTGGCTTTAAGCTCATTTTTATTTTTATTTTTATTCTTTTAGACAGAGTCTCACTCTGTCACCCACGCTTGAGTGTAGTGGCACAATCATAGCTTGCTGCAGCCTCAAACTCCTGGGTTCAAACAATCCTCCCACCTCAGCCTCCCAAGTAGCTAGGACTGTAGGTGCTCACCACCACACCCAGCTAAGTTGTTTATCTTTTAGTAGAGACAGGGTCTCACTCTGTTGGCCAGGTTTGTCTCAAACTCCTGGCCTCAAATGATCCTCCCTTCTGGGCCTCCCAAAGTACTAGGATTAAAGGTGTGAGCCACCAGCCTAAACTCATTTTTTAAGGTGCATCTGGCACATTGAAAAGGACTCCAGCAGAAAGCTTCTGGAATAGTTCCAAACTGAAGTTGCCCTGACCTTTCTTACCAACACACCTGCCAATGTATAACCTCTTAGAGTCCTTCCACCTAGTTCCAGAGATTGCTGATATCGCTAAAAGTGAATCTGCTCCAAAAGCCGGTGTTAAGGGCAACCAAAACCTTTGGGCTGAAGCAAAATTTTGGCAAGGATTTCACATGCCTTCATTTGGGGAATTTGGAATAATGGAGAATGGCTAAGCAAGGGACTGGGTGCCAGGGGAAGGTCCCACACTTCAGTCTCAGAAGGCCAAAGCTTAGGTCCTTCTAGGCTGTCTAATCACCTCACTTTACACTTGAGAACAATGAAGCCTAGAGAGAGCAAGAAACTTACCCAAAACTACACGGGCAGCTGCCAAAGAGCTAGGCTCATGCATTACACCCCAATGGAATGTTTTTTTATAATTTTAGAGAGAATGAAAGCTATTCTACCTGCTTGTCCGTCTTGCTCTCAGCCCCATTCAATCTTCGGTTTCCTTCCCTTGTTTGAGGTCGAGTACCATGTCAGACTTGCTCTTGATCATAATAACCGTAGACAACAGGGGTATGATCTAACCTTAACTTCTTCTATAACTTAAACTCCTTGGGGATAGTACTCACCTTGTATCAATCAGAGTCAAAGCAAACAAGAGCCACTCTAGGTATTCCAAACGGAAGAAATTTAACATAGAGAACCAGTTATACAGGTGATGGAAGAGCTGAAGCCAAACAAGGGAGGGCAAGGCCACCCAGAGATTAATAACCGCAGGAAGTTGCCACCACCCCTAGAGCTGGAGGGACACAGGGAGAAGGTTATGTTACCAAAACCCAGAAACTGGGGCAGGAGCTGGAACCATGATGGGGGTTATTTATCAAGTGCTGGTACCACAGTGGTAGGGGCTGGCTGATGGACTCTGGAATCAAAGACTTGTAGCTGCTGCTGGGATGCCAATGAAAGCAGAGAGAAAAGAAACATTCTAATAATGGAAAAAGATACACCATCCAAAAAGTGGTATTATGTATATTAGATATGTCATTCAAAAATGCTAGACTAATATCAAACAAAATAGACTTTCAGACAAAATTTGTTTATAAAGACAAAGAAGGACATTTTATAATGATAAATCAGTCAATCCAGGCTGGGTGTGGTGGCTCATGCCTGTAATCTCAGCATTTTTGGAAGCTGAGGCAGGAGGATCATTTGAGGCCAGGAGTTTGAGACCAGCCTGGACAACATAGCAAGACCTCGACTCTACAAAAAAAAAAAACTGTTTAAATAAATTAGCCAACCATGGTATCATGCACCTGTAGTCCCAGCTACTCGGGAGGCTGAGGTAGGAGGGCTGCTTGAGGCCAGGCATTTGGGGTTGCAGTAAAGTATGATTGTGCCACTGCACTCCAGCCTGTGTGACAGAACAAGACCCTGTTTCTAAGAAAAAGGATGAAAATTTTTTTAAAAGAGTCAATCCATCAGTAAGACATAACAACTATAAATATATATGCACCTAAATAACAGAGCCTAAAAATATATGAAACAAACATTGACAGAATTGTCAAAGAAATAAGAGAAATACATAAAGCAAGAAATAAGAGAAACACATAATTCAACAATAATAGAAATTTCAATATCCTCCTTTCAATAATAGATACAACAACTAAGCAGTTGATCAACAAGAAAACAGAAGATTTGAACAATGGTATGAACCAACTAGACCTAACACCTATCTATAAAACACCACCCAACAACAGCAGAATACATATTCTTCTCATATATACATAGAACATTCTCCAGGATAGGCCATCTGTTAGGACATAAAACAAGTGTCAAAAAATTTTAAAGAATTGAGATCGGACAAAGTCTGTTCTCTGACCACAACCAGTAACAGAAAGAAATTTGAAGAATCCATAAGTATGTGGAAATGAATCAAGGAACTCAAGGGAAATTAGAAAATACTTTGAAATGAATGAAAATGAAAACACAACATATCAAAACTTATGAGATGCAGCTAAAATAGTGCTTACAGAGAAATTAATAGCTATTAATGCCTGTATTTTTTAAAAGAAGAAAGATACCAAATTAAAAAAAAAAACTTTTCGCTTTAATAAAAACAATAGCGAATCAAGCAGAAGGAAGGAAATAATAAAGATTAGAATGGAAAAAAGTGAAATACGGAATTGGAAAAACTAGAGAAAAATTCCAAAAGTTGTTATATCAAAAAGATTGATAAGTTTGATAAACATTTAACTAGACTTACCCTAATATCAAAACCACATACAGATATCACAAGAAAGGTACAGACCAATATCTCTTATATTTATAAGATGCATATAAGATAGATGCACAATTTCTTAACAAAATATTAACATGCCAAATCCAGAAACGTTACAAAAAAGATTGTATACCATGACCAAGTGATTTATCCCAGGAATTCAAGGTTGGCTTAATACACAAAAATCAATTCATATAATACACCATATTTAATAGAACAAAGGGCAAAAACACTCAATTGTCTCAGTGGACACAGGAAAGGCCTCCAGCTCCCTCCATGTCCCGCCAAAGGACATTATCTCATTCTTTTTATGGCTGCACAATATTCTATGCTGTATATGTAGCACATTTTCTTTAACCAGTCTATCATTGATGGGCATTTAGGTTGATTCCATGTCTTTACTATTGTGAATAGTGCTGCAATAAACATACACGTGCATGTGTCTTTATAATAGAACAATTTATATTCCTTTGGGTATATACCCAGGAATGGGATTGCTGGGTCAAATGGTATTTCTGTCTCTAGGTCTTTGAGGAATTCCATACTATCTTCCACAATGGTTGAACTAATTTACACTCCCACCAACAGTGTAAAAGCATTCCTTTTTCTCCACAACATCACCAGCATTTTTTTTTTTTTTTTTTTTTTAGGCTTCGAAAGTATATTTGTTTCTTTTTTTTTTTAATATTTTAAGTTTTAGGGTACATGTGCACAATGTGCAGGTTAGTTACATATGTATACATGTGCCATGCTGGTGTGCTGCACCCATTAACTCGTCATTTAGCATTAGGTACATCTCCTAATGCTATCCCTCCCCCCTCCCCCCACCCCACAACAGTCCCCAGAGTGTGATGTTCCCCTTCCTGTGTCCATGTGTTCTCATTGTTCAATTCCCACCTGTGAGTGAGAATATGCGGTGTTTGGTTTTTTGTTCTTGCGATAGTTTACTAAGAATGATGATTTCCAATTTCATCCATGTCCCTACAAAGGACATGAACTCATCATTTTTTATGGCTGCATAGTATTCCATGGTGTATATGTGCCACATTTTCTTAATCCAGTCTATCATTGTTGGACATTTGGGTTGGTTCCAAGTCTTTGCTATTGTGAATAATGCCGCAATAAACATACGTGTGCATGTGTCTTTATAGCAGCACGATCTATAGTCCTTTGGGTATATACCCAGTAATGGGATGGCTGGGTCAAATGGTATTTCTAGTTCTAGATCACTGAGGAATCACCACACTGACTTCCACAATGATTGAACTAGTTTACAGTCCCACCAACAGTGTAAAAGTGTTCCTATTTCTCCACATCCTCTCCAGCACCTGTTGTTTCGTGACTTTTTAATGATTGCCATTCTAACTGGTGTGAGATGATATCTCATTGTGGTTTTGATTTGCATTTCTCTGATGGCCAGTGATGATGAGCATTTCTTCATGTGTCTTTTGGCTGCATAAATGTCTTCTTTTGAGAAGTGTCTGTTCATATCCTTCGCCCACTTTTTGATGGGGTTGTTTGTTTTTTTCTTGTAAATTTGTTTGAGTTCATTGTAGATTCTGGATATTAGCCCTTTGTCAGATAAGTAGGTTGCGAAAATTTTCTCCCATTTTGTAGGTTGCCTGTTCACTCTGATGGTAGTTTCTTTTGCTGTGCAGAAGCTCTTTAGTTTCATTAGATCCCATTTGTCAATTTTGGCTTTTGCTGCCATTGCTTTTGGTGTTTTAGACATGAAGTCCTTGCCCATGCCTATGTCCTGAATGGTAATGCCTAGGTTTTCTTCTAGGGTTTTTATGGTTTTAGGTCTAACATTTAAGTCTTTAATCCATCTTGAATTAATTTTTGTATAAGGTGTAAGGAAGGGATCCAGTTTCAGCTTTCTACATATGGCTAGCCAGTTTTCCCAGCACCATTTATTAAATAGGGAATCCTTTCCCCATTGCTTGTTTTTGTCAGGTTTGTCAAAGATCAGATAGTTGTAGATATGCAGCATTATTTCTGAGGGCTCTGTTCTGTTCCATTGATTTATCTCTGTTTTGGTACCAGTACCATGCTGTTTTGGTTACTGTAGCCTTGTAGTATAGTTTGAAGTCAGGTAGCGTGATGCCTCCAGCTTTGTTCTTTTGGCTTAGAATTGACTTGGTGATGTGGGCTCTTTTTTGGTTCCATATGAACTTTAAAGTAGTTTTTTCCAATTCTATGAAGAAAGTCATTGGTAGCTTTATGGGGATGGCATTGAATCTATAAATTACCTTGGGCAGTATGGCCATTTTCATGATATTGATTCTTCCTACCCATGAGCATGGAATGTTCTTCCATTTGTTTGTATCCTCTTTTATTTCATTGAGCAGTGGTTTATAGTTCTCCTTGAAGAGGTCCTTCACGTCCCTTGTAAGTTGGATTCCTAGGTATTTTCTTCTCTTTGAAGCAATTGTGAATGGGAGTTCACTCATGATTTGGCTCTCTGTTTGTCTGTTATTGGTGTATAAGAATATTTTTTGAATTTTTGATAATAGCCATTCTGACTGGTATAAGATGGTCTCTCACTGCGGGTTTGATTTGCATTTCTCTAATGATCAGTGTGTTGAGCTTTTCAAAATATGATTCTGGGTCACATGCATGTCTTCTTTTGTGAAGTGTCTTTTCATGTCCTTGGCCCACTTTTTAATTTTTTTCTTGTAAATTTTTTTAAGTTTTTATAGATGCTGGATATTAGACTTTCGTCAATGCATGGTTTGCAAAACTTTTTTTCCCACTGCGTAGGTTGTCTGTTCACTCTGTTGATAGTTTCTTTTGCTGTACAGAAGCCCTTTAGTTTAAGTAGATCCCATTTGTCAATTTTTGTTTTTGTTACAACTGCTTTTGGCATCTTTGTCATGAAATCTTTGCCCGTGCCTTGGTCCTGAATGGTATTGCCTAGGTTTTCTTCTAGGGTTTTTATAGTTTTTCGTTTTACATTTAAGTCTTTAATCCATCTTGAGTTTATTTTTGTATATGCTGTAAGGAAGGGGTCCAGTTCCAATTTTCTACATATGGCTAGCCAGTTATCCCAGCACCATTTATTAAATAAGGAATCCTTTCGCTATTGCTTGTTTTTGTCACGTTTGCTGAAGATCACATAGTTGTAGGAGTGCAGTCTTATTTCTGGGTTCTCTATTCTGTTCCATTAGTCTGTCTGTTCTTGTACCATGCTGTTTTGGTTACTGTAGCCATGCAGTATAGGTTGAAGTCAGGTAGCATGACGCCTCCAGCTTTGTTCTTTTTGCTTAGGATTGGCTTGGCTATTTGGGCTCTTTTTTGGTTCCATGTGAATTTTTAAGTAGTTTTTTCTAGCTCTGTGAAGAATGTCAATGGTAGTTTAATGGGAATAGCATTGAATCTATAAATTGCTTTGGGCAGTATTGTCATTTCCACAATATTGATTCTTCCTATCCATGAGCGTGGAATGTTTTTCCATTTGTTTCCATCATTTCTAATTTCTTTGAGCAGTGGTTTGTAGTTCTCCTTGTAGATGTCCTTCACTTCCCTTGTTAGCTGTATTCCTAGGTGTTTCATTCTTTTTGTGGCAATTGTGAATTGGAGTTCATTCGTGCTTTGGCTCTCTGCTTGCCTGTTGTTGGTGTATACGAATGCTAGCAATTTTTGCACACTGATTTTGTATCCTGAGAATTTGCTGAACTTGCTTATCAGCTGAAGAAGCTTTTGGGCTGAGACAGTGGGGTTTTCTAGATATAGGATCATGTAATCTGCAAACAGGAATAGTTTGACTTCCTCTCTTCCTATTTGAGTACACTTTATTCCTTTCTCTTCCCTGAATATGACTGCCCTGGCCAGAACTTCCAATACTGTGTTGAATAGGAGTGATGAGAGAGAGCAACCTTGTCTTGTCCTGATTTTCAAGGGGCTTACTTCCAGCTTCTGCCCATTCAGTATAATATTGGCTGCGAGTTTGTCATATATGGCTCTTATTATTTTGAGGTATATTCCTTCAATACCTACTTTATTAAGAGTTTTTAACATGAAGGGTATTGAATTTTATCAAAGGCCTTTTCTGCATCTATGGAGATAATCATGTGGTTTTTGTCTTTAGTTCTGTTTATGTGATGAATCACATTTATTGATTTGCATATGTTGAACCAACCTTGCATCCCAGGGGATGATGAAGCCAAATTTGATCATGGTGGATAAGCTTTTTGATGTGCTGCTGGATTCGGTTTGCCAGTATTTTGTTGAGGATTTTTGCTCAATGTTCATCAAGGATAATGTCCTGAAGTTTTCTTTTTTTGTTATATTTCTGCCAGGTTTTGGTATCAGGATGATGCCGGCCTCACAGAATGAGTTAGGAAGGAGTCTCTCGTTTTCCATTTTTTTGAATAGTTTCAGTAGGAATGGCACTCTTTTCTGTACATCTGGTGGAATTCAGCTGTGAATCCATCTGGTCCTGGGCTTTTTTTGGTTGGTAGGCTGTTTATTACTGCCTCAGTTTCAGAACTCGTTTTCAGTCTGTTCAGGGATTCAATTTCTTCTTGGTTTGGTCTTGGGAGGGTGTATGCGTCCAGAAACGTATCCATTTCTTCTAGATTTTCTATGCACATAGAGGTGTTTATGATATTCTCTGATGGTTGTTTGTATTTCTGTGAGGTCAGTGGTAATATCTTCCTTATCAGTTCTGATTGTATTTATTTGAGTTGTCTCTTTTTCTTCTTTATTAGGCTAACTAACAATCTATCTATTTTATTAACTTTTTTGAAAAACCAGCCTGGATTCATTGATATTTTGAATGGTTTTTTTAATGTCTCTATCTCCTTTGATTCAGCTCTGATTTTGGTCATTTCTTGTCTTCTGCTAGCTTTGGGACTTCTTTTCTCTTGGTTCTCTAGTTCTTTTAGTTGTGATGTTAGGTTGTTAACTTGAGATCTTTCTAGCTTTTTGATGTGGGCATTTAGTACTATAAATTTACTCCTTAACACTGCCTTAGCTGTGTCCCAGAGATTCTGGTATGTTGTATCTTTGTTCTCATTAGTTTCAAAGAACTCCTTGATTTCTCCCTTAATTTCATTATTTACCCAAAACTCCTTCAGGAGCAGGTTGTTCAATTTCCATGTAGTTGTATTGTTTTGAGTGAATTTCTTAGTCTTGAGTTCTAATTTGATTGTGCTGTTGCCCAAGAGACTGTTTGTTATCATTTCAGTTCTTTTGTATTTGCTGAGGAGTATTTTACTTCCGATTATGTGATCAATTTTAGAGTAAGTGCCATGTGGTGATTAGAAGAATGTATATTCTGTTGTTTGGGGATGGAGAGTTCTGTAGAGCTCTATCAGGTCCATTTATTCCAGAGCTGAGTTCAGGTCCTGAATATCTTTGTTAATTTTCTGTCTCAATGATCTGTCTAATGGGGTGTTAAAATCTCCCACTATTATTGTGTGGGAGTCTAAGTCTATTTGAAGGTCCTTTTGAGCCTATGTCTGTCTTTGCATGTGAGATGGGTCTCTTGCAGATGGCATACCAATGGATCTTGGTTTTTTATCCAGCTTGCCACTCTGTGTCTTTTAATTGGGGCATTTAGCCCATTTACACTTAAGATTAGTATTGTTATGTGTGGATTCAATCCAGTCATCATGATGCTAGCTGGTTATTTTGCAGATTTGTTTATGTGGTTGCTTCATGGTGTCACCAGTCTGTGTACTTCAGTGTATTCTTGTAGTGGCTGATAACAGTTTTTCCTTTCCATATTTAGTGCTTCCTTCAGGAGCTCTTGTAAGGCAGGTCTGGTGGTAGTGAATTCCCTCAACATTTGCTTGTCCTGAAAGGATCTTATTTCTCCTTCGCTTATGAAGCTTAGTTTGGCTGGATATGAAATTCTGTGTTGGAATTTCTTTCCTTTAAGAATGTTGAACATTGGCCCCCAATCTCTTCTGGCTTATAGGGTTTCCACTGAGAGGTCTGCAGTTAGTCTGATGGGCTTCCCTTTGTAGGTGACCTAGCCTTTCTCTCTGGCTGCCCTTAACATTTTTTCTTTAATTTCTACCTTGGAGAATCTGATGATCATGTGTCCTGGGAATGATCTTCTCATGGAGTATCTCACTGGGGTTCTCTGCATTTCCTGAATTTGAATGTTGGCCTGTCTAGCTAGGTTGGGGAAGTTCTCCTGGAAAATATCCTGAAATATGTTTTCCAAATTGTTTCCATTCTCCCCATCTCTTTCAGGTACCCCAATCAGTCATAGATTCCATCTCTTTACATAATCCCATATTTCTTGGAGGTTTTGTTCATTCCTTATCATTCTTTTTCTCTATTCTTGTCTGCCTGTATTATTTCAGAAAGACAGTCTTCAAGCTCTGAGATTCTTTCAGAGGAAGAATCTTTCAGGGGAAGACCAAGCAGAGCTTGGCCTATTCTTCTATGAATACTTCTGATTGCATTGTGAAGTTCTTGTAGTGTGTTTTTCAGCCCGATCAGGTCAGTTACATTCTTCTCTATAATATCTATTTTGGCTGTCAGCTCCTGCATTGTTTTATCATGATTTTTAGCTTCCTTGCATTGGGTTATAACTTGCCTCTTTAGCTCAGCAACGTTCATTTTTATCCACATTCTGAAGTCTACTTCTTTCATTGCAGTGATCTTACCCTTACCCCAGTTCCAAACCCATGCTGGAGAGATGCTGCAGTCATTTGGAAGGAAGAAGGCACTCTGGCTTTTTGAGCTTTTAGTGTTTTTATGCTGATTATTTCTCATCTTTGTGGGCTTATCTACCTTCGATTTTTGAGGTTGCTGACCTTTGGATGGGGTTTTGGGGTTTCTTTTGTTTTTCTTTTAACAATCTGGCCACTTTTCCATAAAGCTGCTGTGGCTTGCTGCGGGTCCCCTCCAGACTCTAGTCACCTTGGATTTTCCAGTACCTGGAGGTATCACCAGTGAAGGCTATGAAACAGCAAAAATGGCAACCTGCCCCTTCCCCTGGGAGCTCCATCCCAGGGAGGTATGAACCTGTGGCTGGTCTAAACACACCTGTAGGAGATGGCTGGAGACCCCATTTGGGAGGTCTCACCCAGTCAGGAGGAACAGGATTGGGGAGCCACTGAAAGAAGCAATCTAGCCACACTTCCGAAGAGAAACTATGCTGTGCTGGGTTACCACTTGCATCCCCAGTTGGCTTGGGATCTCCAAAGCCTGGAGACTGGTGTGGCTAAGTCGCCAAAACAGCAAAGATGGCAGCCTGCCCCTCCCCGCAGGAGCTCTGTCCCAGGAAGTCTTCAAATCTCTGTCAGCCAGAGAACATCGACAGGAGTGGCTGGAGGCCACAGTGAGAAGGAATGGATCAGGGACCCTCTTAAAGAAGCAGTCTGGCCATATTTTGGTAAAGCAGCTGTGACGCGTTGGGAGATCCTTTCAGCCTCTGGTTGGTTTGGGCTCCCCAAAGCTGAAAGGCTAGAATGGCTGGGATGCCCAAACAGCAAAGGTGGCAGCCCTCTCCACCATCCAGGCACCCTGTCCCAGGGAGAGATCAGAATTTTATGGGCTGTAGAAAACGGGCAGAGGTGGCTGGAGGCCTTGTTTGGGAAGACCCACCCAGTGAGGAGGAATGGATAGGAGTCCTGCTTAAAAAAGCAGTCTGGCCACATTTTGGCAGAGCAGCTGTGCTGTGCTGGGGGATCCTTTCCACACCTGGTGGGTTTGGACTCTCCAAAGCCTACAGGCTGGAACAGCTGAGTCATCCAAACAGCAAAGGTGGTGCCCCTTACCCCCACCCCACCCACCCCCAGAACTCCACCTTGTCTCAGGTAGGTGCTACACTGTTGCCTGTGGCTGGCTGGAATTCCAAGCCAGGTGGTCTTATCTGGTGAGGTGCCATGGAAGTGAGGCCCACAGACCAATGCTGCTCAGCTCCCTGGATTCAGCCTTTTTTCTAGGGGTATGTACAGACCTCCTGCCTTGCCTGAATGGCAGTCACCTTTGCTGGGGTTCCGGAGCCTGAGTATGTAAAGCTCCTGGGTGTCTGTGCATGCCTGAGCAGCTGCTCTGCCAATACCCCAATGCAGCTCTGTGTGTAAGACCCAAAGGCCTGGTGGAGTGGGTTCACAGGGGATCTCCTGATCCAAAGGTTGCAAAGATCAGTGGGAGAAGCATCATTCCCCAGGTTTGCACATTCACTCACCGCTTCCCTGGTGGGGGGAGGGGAGGGGGTTTCCTTTGCGTCTGTGTTGCTCCTATGTAGGCCATTGCCCTGCCCTGCTTTCCTCTATCCTCTGTGGGTCCAGCTGATTCCTTAATCAGTCCCAATGCAAGTATCTGGATGTTTCAGATAAAGGTTTTGTATGTACTCACCCTTTTGTTCCTCTCTGAGACAGCCATGCCCCATACCTGCTTCTAGCTGGCCATCTTTGAAAATAAAATTAAGAAAACATTTCATTTACAAGCACATCGAAAAGAGTAAAATACTTAAGAAAAAATTTAACAAAGAAGTGAAAGACTTGCAGCCTAAAAAGTACAAAGAAATTAAGGAAGACCTAAATAAATGAAAAAAATCCCATGTTCATGGACCAAAAGACTTTGTTAGAATGGCAATACTCCCTAAATTGATCTACAGATTCAATGCAATTCCTATCAGAATCCCAGCTGGTTTCATTGCAGAAATTGATAACCTAAAATTCATACGGAAAAGAAAGAGATGCAGATTAGTCAAACAACATTTAAAAAGACAGATAAAGTTGGAGCAGTCACACCTCCCAATTTCAAAATTTACTATAAAGCTACAGTAATCAAGACAATGTGGTACTGTCATAGGACAGACACAGAGATTGATAAAATAGAATTGATAGTCTAGAAATAAACCATTACATTTATGATCAATTGATTTCCAACAGAGGTGCTAAGATAGTTCAATGGTGGAAAGAATAGTCTTTTCAACAAATGATGCTGGTAAAACTAGATATCCATATAGAAAATGAAGTTGGATCCCTACCTCACACTATATGCAACAATTAGCTCAAAATGGATCAGATCTAAATGTTGCAGCTAAAACTATAAAAGTCTTAAAAGAACATATAAGAATAAATCTTTGTATACTTGAATTATGCAATGGTTTCTTAGATATGGCACCAAAGACACAATTGACAAAAGAAAAATAAATCAATTGAACCTCCACATTTAAAACTTTGTGCTTCTTTTGCCAGAGATTGAGATTTTAAAAAACAAAAAACCTTTGTGCTTCAAAGGACGCTATCAAGAAAGTGAAAAGATGATCCATAGTATGGGAGAAAATATTTACAGATATGTATCAGATAAGGGATTGTATCCAGAATATATAAAGAAGTCTTACAACTCAACAATAAAAAATAAATAACCCAATTTTTTAAATGGGCAAAGGATTTGAATAGAAATTTCTCAAAAAAAATGCAAATGGTCAATAAGCACATGAAAAGATGCTCAACATCAGTAGTCATTAGGAAAACGCATATCAAAACCACAAAGAGGCTGGGCATGGTGGCTCATGCCTGTAATCCCAGCACTTTGGGAGGCCGAGGCTGGCAGATCACCTTAGGTCAGGAGTTTGAGACCAGCTTGGCCAACATGGTGAAACCCCGTCTCTACTAAAAATACAAAAATTAGCCAGGCGTGGTGGCACGCACCTGTAGTCCCAGCTACTTGGGAGGCTGAGGCAGGAGAATCACTTGAACCCAGGAGGTGGAGACTGCAGTAAGCCAAGATCATGCCACTGCACTCCAGCCTGTGCAACAGAGTAAGACTCCATCTCAAAAAAAAAAAAAAGAAAAAAGAAAAAAAACACAATGAGATACCACTTTACAGCCACTAGGATGGCTAGAATCAAAAGAATGGACAATAGTAAATTTTGTTGACAATGTGGAACCCTCACCCATTGTTGATGGGAACATAAAATGGTGTAGTCACTTTGGAAAACAGTTTGATAGTTCGTCAAAATGTTAAATATATAATTACCATATGACTCAACAATTTCACTTCTAGGTATATACCCAAGAGAAATAAAGCATATGTCCACACAAACACTTGTACATAAATATTTATAGCAGCATCATTCATAATAGCTAAAAGGGGAAACAGCCCAAACATCCAGCTGATGACGGATAAACAAAATGTGGCATATCCATACAATGGAATGTTATTCAGCCATAAAAAGGAATGGGGAATGGACCCATATCACCACATGGGTAACCTTGAAAACACTAACTGAAAGAAGCCAGATGTGAAGGTCACATATTGAATACTTCTATTTATGTGAAATGTTCAGAATAGGAAAATCTATAGAGCCAGAAAGTAGATTTGTGGTTGCCAGGGGCTTTCGACGACAGCAGGGGAGGGGAGCGGTCATTGCTAATGATTACAGGGTTTTGAGAGGGAGTGAGAAAAATGTTCTAAAATGTATTGTGGTGATGGTTGCATAACTCTGTGAACATGCAAAAACCATTGAATTCTATACTTTAAAAGGGTAAATTTTATGGGATGTGGATTATAGCTCAATAACGCTGTCATTAAGAAAGGAAAAGGAAGGGGAGGGAGAAGAGGGAAAGGGGAGGGGAGGGGAGGGGAGGGGAAGGGGGGAGAAAAAAGATACATCGTGGCATATCTCTTCCCTTTTACTTGTCATTACGTGTCAGTGCCTCCCATTGGCCTAAACTACCCAGAAGCCAGAGAGAAAGCCATTTGGGACTATATTCCATTGTGACACTGAGCAGAGCAAGGGAAGGATGGGGACACTTCTCTCACACATCTCTGACTCCCCAACATCTAACCCATGGCCTGACATGTGATATTCATGCTATAAAGATTTGTTGAATCAGTAAATGGCCCCTCATCTGGATTCTGCCAGGCAGCACAGGGGGCTTTTTGAATGTAAATGACCTCATGATTCAGGATCCTATGATCAGCGACTGTCACCCTCTGTCACCTTTCTTCTGCCCCTTTATCTCTGAAGGCACTGAAGGGGCCCGGCGTGAGTCAGGGAGAGCTGGGGGGAGGAGCAAGGGTGGGAGGGGCAGGGAAGAGGGTGGCTCCTCTGACAACTTAAAAGGGGCTCGAACCACTTCCTCCCCAGACAGGGGTAGCGCGAGGCCAGGCACAGCCTTCCTGTGTGGTTTTACCGCCCAGAGAGCGTCATGGACCTGGGTAAGTGAGCCTCTTCATGTGAGAAGGAACAGTACCAGGGTCTTGGACACCCAGACTGACCCTGTGGAATGGGGGTGGAGGATGCGGGTGGAGCGCATAGGGGTGCTTCCTGGAGAAATCAGTTCTGATTTGGTGGGCATTGGAAGCTACTTCCAGAGAATGCCCCCTGCTGTCCCAGGAGGGGTGCACCTGCCCTTCCAGACCTGGGGAAGGGGTCAGCCTTTGGTGCCAGTGGGGACAAGGGAGGGGCCGAGGTCATGTCTTTCTAAAACAGCAGGGACATAAGAGAGTGGCGGGGCTGGTCTTGGTGGTCTGGCAGAACCTGTTCTCATCATGAGGGTGATAGGTTAGGCCCTCTGGGACCTCTGGGGACAGGTTTCAACAGAGAAATTCTCCCTAAAGAGCTTAGGACCTTTTACCCACTCTCTGATTCCCACCTTTCTCCCCTACCAAATATTCGTATACCTGTCCACTTGGGGTCATAAGGAGATGCAAATGAAACGTGACTGGGTTGTGACAATGGTGCGGTGCATTGCAAATGCAAGCTGTGGTTGCTTTCTCTCTGCTGCACATCCCACCAGCTTTGATCTGGCTTTGCTGTTGCCTCTTGCAAGTTAAGGAATGGGCAGGCAACATGGAATGGGATGGCAAGGGGCACTCAGCTTGGAGAAATCATAGCCAGGCCTTCAGCACAGCCCCTGCCCCTGAGCAAACCTCACGCACTCTGCCGCGGCAGACAACTCTACTCTTTAGAAAGCCCTTTCTCGGCTCTAACCTCCGTCTTGACTAGAAGGGGTCAAGGGGAAGCACTGAGGGTGTTCGGAGTGGTTCATCCAGCTCCAGACACCCCCTTTATAAATCTCAGCTGTGGAGTCAGACCAGGCTGAGGCTAAGAAGACCAGGTTCCTAGATGGCTTGTCTCACCAGCAAACAATGCACCACGGCGGCCTCAAAGCCGCAAGGGGTTGGCTTTAAAAAGTGAAGGTTCCCTGGTGCTGTCCTCAAACCCCTCCTCGCCACACCACAGCCTCCTTGATTTCATCTCTTCTTTCCCCGCCTGCCCTGAACCCTGGGTCTGGACCCAGCAAACAGCTGTGAAAGGGTTAAACTGGTCACCCCACCCACTGACTGTGAACTCCTGAAAGGCAGGTTCAGGTGCTTTGAGGATGTGAGGAGAAAATGTCTGTGGAATGAATGAATACACCGTATCAAGAACTCTGTAGAGTTTAGTTTTTGAAAATCTCTTCCAAATGCCTCATTTCCCAGCCAATCTACCCTTAAATCCCACTCCCCAGCACCCGCTCCACCGCCTCCCATCACAATCCCACAGTACAGACGTCATCCACAGAAGACCCTGCTCCAGCCTTTCATACTGGCCTCCAGGAAGGAAACCAAGCAGTGCCCAGTGGTGTGTTGCTGGGCGTTTGAAAAGCAGCTCCCCGGGGTGGAGCATTGGTAGCAGCCTCCAGGGTGGAGGGAAAGTCCTGAATTTGTAGTGCTTGCCAATTTCCATGGTGTAAATTCTCCCGCCCTGGCTGATTGATTTCAAGCCATCCACATGACTGAACAGGGGGTTGGGAAGATGTGCACAGTGTCTTACCCCAGACTAGGTTTGGGGGTGCTAGACTCCTAGGCTTTGATGCAAGGAGAGAGGGTAATCTCTGGTCCAGGAAGAAGGGATGTTCTTGCCACTTCACTCAACTTGAGAGAGCCCCAACGGTCAAACCCGAAATACTGGTAGGAGGGGAAGCCGCTGACAAGCTTTGCTCAAAACGGGCTCTGGGCCGTTGATGGGGTGGGTGGGCCTCAGAGGATCTGTCATTCTGCTCTTCATCTGCCCAGCAAGGAGCAAGAGGTGGGTGAGGAGGCAGGGTTTCTGTTACACAAAATGAAAACTCCCAAGCAGGGCTGAGCTGGCCTTTTTCATGGTTTGAATGAGCAGCTCTGAGGCACCCTCCCCACCTTCGAGCAATGAGACCGAAGATCTTTCATAATTCTCAAAAGAAAAGCAAGGAAAAGATGAACCCATGAGAGATGTGTGCCTCACAGCTCAGACATACATGGTGGCAAAGGGGGATGCTGAAGCTAATTCAGGGCCAGTTTCTTGCCTGCCAGAAACTTGGCTGGGGAGGAGAGGGACGCTGTTGGAAAAATCTCTCCTCTTTGCTTGGGACATTCAGTCAGCTCTCATTGCTTGAGGGATTCAGGGATGACCAGTCTGGTGGGGAGAGTGACACATAGGTCACCAAGCCACCGTAACAGAATGAGATACAGCATTGACCAGGGCAAGGGCAAGACAAGAAGGGAATAGTGAACCTGGGTCAGAGAGGTGTTTAAGGTGGGTTTTCAAGGGTGTGTAGGAGTTGTCAAGCCCAACAAGGAGCCGCAAGGGGCCCAGGATGTGGCAGGAATGGCAAACTCCATTGCCACCAGAGGCCGACAAGGTAAAAGAGGGAATGGGCATAAGGTGCAGGAAGTGGAGGGGAGTAGAGTGACCCAGAGGGTGCATGCCCCACCTAAAGGCATTCAAATCCATTATTTCAAAAACTCCACGCTGACAAGCAGAGTGTCCTGGGGACTAAGGCTGCAGCCGTGTAGATGGTCAGCTGAGACAACAGTAACAGAGACAAGAAAGAAGCAAGCGGAGGGGAGGGTGGAGTAGCTGGCCATGCCAAGGAGGAAGATGAGGAGGAAGGACGCAGGCACAGGAGACCCAATCCTTAAAACGTAGTACGGCATCCCTAAGGAATTTGGACTCTATCCTGAAAACAATGGGTACCCATCAAAGATTTTTATTTTTCAAGTAGGTGAATTAAAGGATGAGATTTGTATTTTGGAAGGAGTTCTGTGGCAGCAAAGAGGCAGCAAAGCCCTGTGTCAGAACAGAGGTGGGGCCGGCTCTGTTGGGGGCTGGGATGTTGGGGGATGGAAGCAGGAAGCACTGGTGGCCAGTGGGGCATGGGGAGCAAAGATTCCCCTCATGCTCTGTGGAGCGTCCTAGACACAGCAGGCTCATCAGAAACGCAGCCTGATGCAGTAGCCAGAGCCCAAACCTTGCTATCCTGTTCAAATCTCAGGTCCCTCTCTTAGCAGCTGTGTGGCCCCAGGCATTTGGCTTAATCTCTCTGGGCCTCTATTTTCTGGAATCTAGGATGAGGATCACCGGGGTAGCTCACGAGATGTTATGAGGGAGAGACACATACAGACCCACTGGCAGCACAGAAGGATGGTTAGGAGTGTGGTTGCTGGAGTTGGAGGGTTTCAAAGCCTGCTCCCCTGCTGGCCATTGTGTGACTCTGAGAAAGTTACTTGTTGTGTTTCAGTTTCTCGCTGGTAAATGGGGATAATAGTAGCGCCTACCTCATGGGGCTTTTGAGAGGTTGAAATGAGACCATACGTGCAGACAGTGTGGCACGCGGTGAGAGCTCAGTGAATATGAATTATCTCATTGGATACAGCAGTTGATAACATAGAAACTGCAAGATCTACCCGGCTCTCACTTATCCCTGCCTACTGTCTGAAAGTGGATTCCCCAGATCTCTAGACCTCTCACCACCTCCCTGCTTCTCCTCTGCCTCCCCTATCCAAAAAGAAAGAGAGAGAGAGAGAGAAAAGTTGTGTTGGCAGGTGAGGAAGTTCAGAGAGGAAAAAGCTTGGGGTCGCTCTTGGGGCGAGCTGATTGGGCAACTGTGATTTCCTGGGCGGTCTGGAGGACCTGGAAAAATGTGGGGATGGAAGTTCATGGTTTGGAGGTGGGGGCAGCCAGCCAATAATTATCTTTCCTGGATGGGCAGTCTCTCATGTTGGGGGCTCAGGTTGGAGTTCTAGGGAATTTTCATGATGATCATTACTGAAAACTCAAGAACTCAGAAAACACCCAACATCTAGGTCAACCACTCCCTAGCCCCAGAGATTCCCAACTTCACTGGTCTCACTGAAGCCGCTGCCCAAGACCAGTTGCTTTATGACTTTGTAACAGACAGGGATGATCTGACTCATGGCCACTGACCAGGCTCCCTTTTGCCACATGCAAGAGTTCCCCTAAGTTTCCCTGTGATGTTTCTTGAAAGCCACCTGTTTTGGACCTACAAGAACCTTGCTCATCCACCTCCTCCAAAACACCTGGAATGAGAAATCACCAGCACACATGCCAGCACTCCCCCAACTCCCCTCCCCTGACGGGAACAGCAGGAGTGGGACAGCGCCCAGGAGAAGGGGTTATCAACAGAGTTCAACAGAAACACAGTTCTTGCTCCTCAGATCTCACCCGTTGTGACTTATCAAAACTTTGAGGTTTCTCATTTCTCCCTGACAGTCAGAGCGGGCTTTCTCTAGAGTAACCGAAAGACATTTACGTGTTTAAAGAAACCTCGAGACTCGACCTCTAGATGAGTCAGTGGAGGGCGGGTGGAGCGTTGAACCATGAAGTGTGGTTGGACGTAAACATGTGGACTTAAACTCAGGAGCTCAGGGGTAATTCAGTGAAAAAGGGGAATGAGAGGTGCGGTGGGGAGCTCTGTTGCAACAGGGTCCAATCCCAGCAGGACTACAAATGCCCGAGCGCAGGCTGGGAACGAGAGGACAGCGGCTGCCTGTCCCCAAAATAGAAAATGCAGCTAGGAAGCCCTCTTTGAGTGGACAGTGGAGGACTGGACTGCCAGGCCAAGCATCAGGGGCTTCATCCTCAGGGCCGGTTAGAGACCCTGAGGATTTAGGAGGATTGAGGTGGGGACTGGCATCAGAGCTAAGCTTTAGGAAGATGTGTCTAGCAGTAGCGTGCAGGATAATTTGCTCAAGGCGGGAGAAATACCTATTTATTTATGTAGCCCGATGCAGTCTCTTCTTCCCTGAGGAACTCCCAAGCCCAGAATCCCTGGCTTTTTTACACACTTTCCGGGGAACACATTAACCAACCGCAACCTGGGTGCCATGCAAAGAGGCTTCCAGCAGGTGGTGCTGTGGCCAAGGACACGGAAGCGCAGGGCTCTCACTTCTTCCCTAGCCTCCAGGAGAAGGTGCCTTAAACAGGTTCCCACACATTTCCTAGCCCTATTGAGCTTGGAGCTGCCAAGGGCCTGCCTTCACTTGTGGCATCGCAGTTACTGACTCTCCAGTGGGCCAGGCCCTACCTAGCTGGGACCTGAGGGTCAGGATACAGGAAGAGGGCTACTGCCTCCCTGACTTGTAGGTAAGCTAAGACATCTAGGCAAATCACTCTGTCAACCGCCCTCCCTGCTCAGCCTCAGGAAGAAATAAGTTCCTGCTGGGCCCCAGGCTCAGCCACAAAACCAGACTGAGCACATCTGGGCCTTGTGCTAAACCGGGGTCCCCATCGGCTGCTCAGACCAAAGGAAGCCTCCTGACTTCCAGGACACGTCCCTTCCCAAAGCTGACCCTGTTCCCCCTTTCACCTGCCCCGCAAGCCTAGCTTAGAAAACAAGTTAAAGGAGAGAAAGTGTGTGCAGGCACTTCAGTTAAGCAAAAAAATAAAGAAAGAAAGAAGTCGTGATATCAGGAAAGAGCGTCCTTCCCCCACACTGCCACAGGACAGCATCCCTTCTGTGTCCTCTCGGGCCATCTTGATGCCGTCTCCCTTGGAAAAAGGACAGGCATTCGTTTACTTGTCATTCATGTATTTATTCATCATTCATGTATTTATCATTCATATATTCATCAGCACGCAATTGTGGGGCACCTCCTCAATTGTGGGCCTGCACAAGATAAAAGGGAAGGGATCTCTGCCCCAAAGGCAGGCCAAGGGTGTGCGCCCAGTGGACCAACAGTCAGTGCTGAATGAATGTCATTTCAGTGAGGGGGTGTTGTGGAGCTGGTGGAGCCCTGAGGCAGTCTTCATCGCTGTGGACCAGTAAGGAACCTCATCCCTCTACCCAGCCTGTGAGGTCATCCTCCTTCCTCAGCCTACCTCCCTCAGGAGACACTCAGGCTTGGCTTCATGCACATGTGGCTGCCCACTCACCTGGATGCCAGGAAAATGCTCCTGGGCCAGTGGCTACCAGCACCAAAGCAGGGCTGGAAACATGTGCACCTACCCCATGACCTCATAGCCTTGCTGCCTCATCCCACATCAGGTGGAGTGGGAGGGAGCACTCAGACCCACCAACCAAGCTCAGTCTAGAGGGGTGGTCTGGGCTAGAGAAGACTTCCCAGCTCCAAGAAGCAGCCCAGATGGGCCAAGACAGGGGGTGGGAGGGGCTGCCCTGCATTCTGATGCTGCTTCTTTCCAGGACCTGGGAGTGGAGGAGGACGAGAAGGAGGTGAGGACAGTGATGCCGGGCAGCGGGCCAGGTGTTCAAAGGCACAATCTGGTTCTGATGTTCTCTTTCAGCAAACACAGTGCCTGGAGCTTGGGAGGAAAGTTCCCAACAGCGTCTCCCCCTCCACTGCTTTCTTTAATAACAAAGAATTGTCCCTGCCAAGCAATAACTTTCTCTCCTTGTCTCCTACAGGGAAACCAATGAAAAGCGTGCTGGTGGTGGCTCTCCTTGTCATTTTCCAGGTGAGGTTCTCTGCCAAGGAAAGCTCTGTTCCCTTCTCCACACGGCCTCCCAAGTCAGGGGTTTAGTGGAGGAGCTGGGCATTTGCTAGAAGATACAAGACCCAGACATAAGCCCGCCTGCCTTTCATTAAGCTAATGGCTGCCCCCTCACCATCTGCTGAGTGACCCTGGAGAGCCACAGATGTTCTCTGGACTTCCTTTACTCCATTTAGGTTAAAACATGGGGGAAAATAACTTACCACCTTCCCTATCCCACCTCCAATCTCCCTGCCCAGGAGACAGAAACATGGACTCTGAGTTCTTAGAGAGAGAAGAGCTGCAAAAACCAAAAAAGGCTACTGGGTTTTGTGCATGTGTGCTGAGAAAATCACCCTGGATCTGGCGATCTTGTTACTATCCTATCACCCCAAAGTTGTCTCTTTCCAACCTTCACCCAAAGGCTCCCCTCGCAGCCCCCATTTTCTCTGGTGAAATAGAGACCCATCCGGCCTCCCTGGCAGGGGAGGAAAGAGAGGATGGAGCCCTAGGGATGGGGAGAGGGGTGGATGAGCACATACTTTATAGCGGGCCTGAACTCGGCAGGAACAAAGACCCTCACTTTACAAAGTTCTGTTTCTCCATCCAGAAACAGACAGAAAGTGTGCCTCACCAAGTGCCAAAGTTAGAAGAAACTGTAACTCGCAGAGTCAACTTTCTCCCGTTTGTTAGAGGTGGGAGCTCAGAGTGGGGGTAGGGGAGTCCAGCTGAGGCCAGAGCTAGAGAGGCAGTGCTTCAGAATTCAGATCATCCCCAGCTCTGGAGGCCAGGGGGCCGCTTTCCAGAAGCTCAGGCCAGAGGCAGGCCCCAAGCTGGGCACTGTTCCCAAAACCCCATCCCAGAGGCCCCCTGGAGCCTGGGCTGCAGCCCACAGCCTGGCCCCCTTCCCCATCACCACTCCCTCCTCTCTCTCCCCTGTCTCCAGGACTCTGGGGGGCTGTACTGCTGGCAGTGGAGTCTAGAAGGTTGGGAAGGGGAGGAGGACAGCTGAGGCTCATTCTTCCCTTTCACTTGGGGAGAGGGTGCTCAGACAGGGCAGGATGTGGTGGGGCTGTGGGCTGCAGAGGCAGTGAGGCTGGGGGAGGGAGAATTATAAAACAGGAACAAGGTTCAAGGGGAGAAGGGAAGGCAGGACTGGATGATGCAGAGTGTACTTCATAGAGGCTGTGAGTACCGCCCTCCAGGAAGGCTGAGACCCCCTCATGTCCAGGGACCCCGGGTCTAAGGCCTTGGGCCGTAACCATGGCTGGGCCAAAGGCAGCAGCCTCCTTCAGGGCTCCCAGGCTGCAGCCATGCCCAGGAGAGGGAAGAGGGGTTGCCACTGACTTTTCGTCTCAGGCTAGCAATGGCCAAAGAAAAGGCTCCTGGACATCATTTTGTCCTCACCCTGTTCCCAAGCAGGACAGTGATGAATCCAGAACTTGGGTGTGAAAAAGAGATAGAGACCAGATACAGTGAATCCCTCCAGCACAAATGGGTAGAAACCCGTTGTCGCTGAGCTGCTGAATCTGGTTCCTGGAGATAGAACCATGAGCCTCGTGAGGCAGGTCCTCCAGCCCAGCTCCCTACCCTGCACAAACCCATCCATCGCTGTGCGCAGAGGCACGGGCAGGCATGGGCCCCCTCCTTCATTGATAAAATCACAGCAGGCTGCTGAACCTTCACCCGGCCCTGCAGACAGGCTAAAAAAAGCTCCAGCAGCTGAGTCCTGCTGATTGGGATCTGCCGGAAGAGATGCGAGGAAGAGAGAGGCAGAGAGGTGGGGGGAGAGGGCGGGAGCGCAGAGGGAGAGTGGGAGATGAGAGCTGCGCTTCCTTCCAGGGACACAGCTGCTGAGGAGGCCTCGCCCCCACCCCATGGCCCATCATCCATTCACGGAGTTTATGGCACTTGGGCTCACGTTGCCTGAGCTCCTGCTGGGTGCTAAGAGGGGACCCAGGATCTGAAGTCTCTCCAGGTCACCCACCACTCATGATCACAGCAGTTTGCCCCAAACCCAAGGCTTCATGACCTCAAAATGGGAGCATTTTCCTTCCTCTCTTCTTACTCCAGGCCCTCCTCAACCTTGACCCCCAGGTGAATTTTCCCCCTAAAGCTGAGGTCTTTTGTAAGCCCCCTGGAAAACTCCACCAAGTTCTAAAGGAGGGTCAAGAAGAAAGACACGTTCCCTCTCTCATGGAGCTTCCAGAGGGCAAAATTAAAGCTCCATGGAGAGGAAATGGTGCTGGATCCTGGGCTAGGTACCTCACAGCAACCATGGGAAGCAAATAGGATTCATTTCTATTTCACAGAAGAGAAAACTGAGGCTCTGAGAGAGAGAGAGAGAGTTTAACCAGTTCAAGGCTCATCTGGCCCCAGAGCCCAGCCGATTTCCAGTCCCCTGTCAGCACATGTAGAGTCTCTCAGACTTGGCAAAATCAGCCACTTGCTACTTATTAGGAGAACTGTAGAATCTCAGGCCCCACCTCAGCCTACCGATTCAGGATAGACATTTTCACAGGATTAATCAGGTGATGCATATTGGAGTTAAAATTTGAGAAGCACTGATTTCAAACCAAAGAATCACCTGGAGACTTTAGGAAAGCACAGATTCCTAGACCCATCACCTGAGATTCTGGTTCAGAAGTCTCAGGTGGGGCCTGAGAATTTGCATTCCTAACAAGTTTCCAGGTGATGCTATGATACTGATGATGCGGACCTCACGATGAAACCACTATTCCTCCCGCCTGGGCAACATGGCAAAATCCCATCTCTACTAAAAATACAAAAATTCGCTGGGTGTGGTGGCATAAAGCTGTGGTCCCAGCTACTCAGGAGGCTGAAGTGGGAGGATCACCTGAGCCTGGAGAGGCCGAGGCTGCAGGGAGCCATGATTGCACCACTGCACTCCAGCCTGAGCAACAGAGTGAGACCATGTCTCAAGAAAAAAAAAAAAGAAAGAAAGAAACCACTGCTCTAGGCTAAATCCTAGCCAGAGTTGGAGCCACCCAGCTAAACTGGCCTGTTTTCCCTCATTTCCTTCCCCGAAGGTATGCCTGTGTCAAGATGAGGTCACGGACGATTACATCGGAGACAACACCACAGTGGACTACACTTTGTTCGAGTCTTTGTGTTCCAAGAAGGACGTGCGGAACTTTAAAGCCTGGTTCCTCCCTATCATGTACTCCATCATTTGTTTCGTGGGCCTACTGGGCAACGGGCTGGTCGTGTTGACCTATATCTATTTCAAGAGGCTCAAGACCATGACCGATACCTACCTGCTCAACCTGGCGGTGGCAGACATCCTCTTCCTCCTGACCCTTCCCTTCTGGGCCTACAGCGCGGCCAAGTCCTGGGTCTTCGGTGTCCACTTTTGCAAGCTCATCTTTGCCATCTACAAGATGAGCTTCTTCAGCGGCATGCTCCTACTTCTTTGCATCAGCATTGACCGCTACGTGGCCATCGTCCAGGCCGTCTCAGCTCACCGCCACCGTGCCCGCGTCCTCCTCATCAGCAAGCTGTCCTGTGTGGGCATCTGGATACTAGCCACGGTGCTCTCCATCCCAGAGCTCCTGTACAGTGACCTCCAGAGGAGCAGCAGTGAGCAAGCGATGCGATGCTCTCTCATCACAGAGCATGTGGAGGCCTTTATCACCATCCAGGTGGCCCAGATGGTGATCGGCTTTCTGGTCCCCCTGCTAGCCATGAGCTTCTGTTACCTTGTCATCATCCGCACCCTGCTCCAGGCACGCAACTTTGAGCGCAACAAGGCCATCAAGGTGATCATCGCTGTGGTCGTGGTCTTCATAGTCTTCCAGCTGCCCTACAATGGAGTGGTCCTGGCCCAGACAGTGGCCAACTTCAACATCACCAGTAGCACCTGTGAGCTCAGTAAGCAGCTCAACATCGCCTACGACGTCACCTACAGCCTGGCCTGCGTCCGCTGCTGTGTCAACCCTTTCTTGTATGCCTTCATCGGCGTCAAGTTCCGCAACGATCTCTTCAAGCTCTTCAAGGACCTGGGCTGCCTCAGCCAGGAGCAGCTCCGGCAATGGTCTTCCTGTCGGCACATCCGGCGCTCCTCCATGAGTGTGGAGGCCGAGACCACCACCACCTTCTCCCCATAGGCGACTCTTCTGCCTGGACTAGAGGGACCTCTCCCAGGGTCCCTGGGGTGGGGACAGGGAGCAGATGCAATGACTCAGGACATGCCCCCGCCAAAAGCTGCTCAAGGAAAAGCAGCTCTCCCCTCAGAGTGCAAGCCCCTGCTCCAGAAGATAGCTTCACCCCAATCCCAGCTACCTCAACCAACGCCAAAAAAAGACAGGGCTGATAAGCTAACACCAGACAGACAACACTGGGAAACAGAGGCTATTGTCCCCTAAACCCAAAACTGAAAGTGAAAGTCCAGAAACTGTTCCCACCTGCTGGAGTGAAGGGGCCGAGGAGGGTGAGTGCAAGGGGCATGGGAGTGGCCTGATGAGTCCTCTGAATGAACCTTCCTCTGTCATCCCACAGACTCAAATGCTCAGACCAGCTCTTCCGAAAACCAGGCCTTGTCTCCAAGACCAGAGATAGTGGGGAGACTTCTTGGCTTGGTGAGGAAAAACGGACATCAGCTGGTCAAACGAACTCTCTGAACCCCTCCCTCCATCGTTTTCTCCACTGTCCTCCAAGCCAGCAGGAACGGCAGCTGCCACACCACCCTAAAAGCACACTCATCCCCTCACTTGCCGCGTCGCCCTCCCAGGCGCTCAACAGGAGAGAGTGTGGTGTTTCCTGCAGGCCAGGCCGGCTGCCTCCGCCTGATCAAAGCCACACTCTGGGCTCCAGAGTGGGGATGACATGCACTCAGCTCTTGGCTTCACTGGGATGGAAGGAGAGGACAAGGGAAATGTCAGGGGCGGGGAGGGTGACAGTGGCCGCCCAAGGCCCACGAGCTTATTCTTTGTTCTTTGTCACAGGGACTGAAAACCTCTCCTCATGTTCTGCTTTCGATTTGTTAAGAGAGCAACATTTTACCCACACAGAAATAAAGTTTTCCCTTGAGGAAACAAAAGCTTTAAAAGAAAAAGAAAAAAAAAAAAGTCTTTGGTAAATGGCAAATGAGCGTGTCTTTGTTTTGCAATCCCCCACACCCCACCTGACCGTCCCCTCTCCCCTCCTCCCTGCCCTCCCCCAGGCCTCGTTTCTTAGAGATGCTCAGAACCACAAAGTTGCTCAGGAATGCTCTGAGCCCGTCCGGTGACACAGGACCAAGAGGCTGAAAGGTAGAAGGAAGATGAGGACAGGAGGTCCGTCTTGCAAATACCCTTCCAGAGTTCATGGGATAGGCCCCAAGCCTGCACACTCAGCACTGAACCGGACATGCTGATCCTACTGCAGCTTTGGGAAGACCAAGTTGTCCGGGTGACTCGATACCTGGGGACTCTGCATTTAGCAGCTCTTGCACAGTGGCCTGCTCACCTGTCCCAGCTCAGACCAGAACTAGAGCCCTTGACCTTTTGTCAGCCCCTTAGTCTCTGAAAGCTGGGGTTTGGAGGGAGGGCCCTTCTGTGGGCTTGGAGACCACAGCATACTGGACTAGGGGTCAGGGATGAGACCCTTTGCTGGCTGCATGAGAGCTGGAACCACCCATGATCCTCTCTGCTAGCCACTGTAGCAGCAGTGGCCTCCATGGTGTATGTCATAGTCCCTTCCTGCTGCTACAACAAAATGCCACTGATGGAGTGATTTATAAACCATAGAAATGTATTTCTCACAGTTTTAGAGGATGGGAAGTCCAAGATCAAGACGCCAACAGATTCAGTGTCTGGTGCAGGCTCTCTCTGCTTCCGAGATGGGGCCTTGCCATGCCCTCTGGAGGGGACAAACGCTGTGTCCTCATATGGTAGAAGAGTGGAAGATCACAATGAGCCTAACTAGTTCCCTCCTGCTCTTTTATTGCTATAAGGGCATTAATCCCATTCACAAGGGTGGAGCCTTCATGACCTAATCACCTCCCAAAGGACCCCCCGCCCCCCGCCGACTTCTCATACCATTGCCTTGGGGTTTATGTTCCAACATATGAATGTTGGAAAGATACATACATTCAAACCATAGTGTGGATACTGACTGTGGAGGAGCAGGGAGAGAGGGACAGACACAGGCCCCTACACAGGCCGGGTGTCTGGGTCATTTCGTACCTTGGTGCCACCCAGAGCCGTGACTTCTGCAAGCCAGAGAGCAGGTCAGTCCAACCTACAATGCATCAAGAGAGGTCTGAAGGACCCAGAGCTGCAATAGCTCTGGGCCGTGGGGAACTAGAGGGAGGGCTGAGGCACTCACGCAATAGGTGATTCCATCCACTTCCCCAAGTGGAAAGAGCCTCGTTGAAAATGGAGCTGCCTGGTAATGACGCCCATTCGCTCATCTCGCAAGCACGTGACATTACCCTCCTCCGAGAGATGCACTGGGCTGGAAGGTTTTTAACAAGATTTGTCAGCTGGTCTCCAAGCCGGGAATCGGCGCCCTGAGAGGAATGAGCCTGGCACGGATGCAGTCAGCGTGGAGCGGCGTTTGCAGCAACGGCATTAAATATTAAAAGGCACAGCTGCGACTGTGTGCGTGAGCGTGTGGCCAGGGGGCGATGCCAGTGTGTTCCCTGAGGGGAACCTGCTGGAGTGCGTGTGCGTGTGGAGCCCGCTGGTGTGGACATCCTAATGAGGTTACAGATGGGAAAACAACCCTCAGTTCCTGAAGGGGAGGAATGTAACAGAGCAGTCATGCAAAAGGCAGCCAGGCCAGCCGCACAAATGCGCCACCTCAGGTGCAGATACATTTTTCTAGAATAACTGGACATCTCCAAATATTTACAGAGAAAACAAAACCCCCAGCAATGTTAATTCCTTCAAACTGCTGTGTCTCAGAAGTTCTGACCTTGGCTCGGTGCTGGCCTGATCCCTGCTCCATTGCCTGAGGCTCTCACGCGCCCATCTTGAGCTTGGGGTGACCCCTGGGAAGAAGGAAAAGGCCCCCTGGGAGGCCCACCCAGGGCTTCTCTCTTCCTTTCTTACCTGCTTCATACATCTGAACCCTCTTCCCAGGTTCACAGCCATGAGCCTTCTCCAGTCACCTGAAATTTCCTTTTCATTTCATTCCCAGGCCCTCATCTCCCTCATCCTTGCTGGTTGCAACCCCAGGCCAAGCCCAAGACATTCCCAGGCCACAGATCTGCCCTTTCAGCTAGAAGCACCACACCTTTCTCATCACAGACTCACGGAGCTCCAAGGGACCTCGTAGATCAGCTGGGCCAATCCCTCAGTCATTTTCTAGATGGTGAAACTGAGGCCCAGGGGGAGAAGCTGACTTGCCTGAAGAGGCGTGGCAATGCAGGGATATTGGTTAAACTTGCTTTGGAAGCCTGAGCGTCTGGCAGGGTTGCAGGAGGGTGTGGGGGAGAGCAGAGACTCTGGAGCTCTGCCGACTTTGAATCTCATCTCTACTGCTTCCCAGCTGTGTGATCTTCAGCTGTTGCCCAACTGTTCTGAGTCTTGGGTTTCTCAACTGCAAAATGGAGAGGATTTGTGTAAACACTTAGCACAGTGCCTGGAATGTTGAATGTGGTGGTGAGGAAGAGGGACTTTTCAGCCAGACTGCCTGGTTTGAACCCTGGCTCCACTACCTGAGCTGGTTACTTAGCCTCCCTGTACCTCAGTTTCTTAATCTGTGTAATGGGGATACTAATGATACCTATGTCCTAGGATTGTTGTGGAAGGCAATGAATCCATATATGTAAAATGCTTAGAAAAACTTACGTATATGTTGTTGGTAATCTTTAGGAGATGTTTAAGAAACGGTAACTTAAAAAAAAAGTTGCTAACCACAAGGAAACAAAGTTCAATTCCTTAGCCCATTTCCATCCCCACAGAATTTATAACTCAAGCTGGAAGGCAATTTAGAGATGAGGGAATCTGGCCTTTCCATGCATTGTAGGGTGAGTCAACTCCTGCTCAGAGAGGGAAGCAACTAGCCTGAGTTCTCTCAGGAGCTCTTTGCAATGCTGGAAATTTAACCTAGTTCCCTGGGCTCCTAACCAGAGCTCTTCCCACCAGATCCTGCTGGGCTCACGGGAACATCCCTGCACATCCACCGTGGCACCCGCCCTCATCCCACGCTGTCTTGTTCTCTCCGGCAGGCACCATCCATCTTGTCCTTTGATTAGGTCCTTAAGGAGAACCTCCCTTCTCCCCTTTAAATAGTTCCTGTCCTTATCACTGAGTCTGGAGAATGAATGAAATACAAAAGAAATATGGCAGCAGGCCCAAAGGAAATCAGGCAACTGATCTTTTTAAGAAAGGAAGATGGGCCATCTTCTCTGGGAATGGTTCTCAGTTACATGTCTTTGTTGAGGGTGAACAGTTGGATGAAAAGAAACAGACCTAAAGGGATTGTGGGGGGAATTAAGGCAAAGGAGATGGGGGAAAGGCAGGGGGAAGATGGGGCAGGAATGGGTTTTAGGGAATATACACTGGGGGCGGGACTTGAAGCATATCTTCAGTAGGTAGTTAGATGCCCCATCCTGCATGCACACACACACACACACACACACACACACACACACACACACACACACACACACACACACACACACACACACACACACACACACACACACACACACACACACACACACACACACACATAGAGCCTCCCCAGTTCTCCCAATCTCAGGTGAGGAGAAGGGGGCTCTATTAGTCTTAGAGACAGGTGGGCCCGTGGCCTTCTTTGCAGAGAAGATGGTTAGAATCAGCCATGTGTCTCTGGTCTGAGACCCTAGAGAAACTCCAAGGAGAATAAAAAAGGTGGGGAGGCGCCTCTCCCTCAACTCAAAAGAGCAACCCTGTCAGGCTTCAGAAAAGCAAGCCCTCCTAGCACTCCAACCCACGGGAGCAGCTGTCTGAGAAGTCCCAACTCCTCCAGCAGCCACCCCCTCTGTCCCTTCACTTCTCTCGGGCCCAGGCAGAGACACAGACAGGAGTCTGTGTGCAGAAAAAGCTCCCCAGGCCCTTTTCTGTGGAGAGCTGCTCCAGACTAAGCGAATCTCAGCTGATCTCGTGCGAAATCAGAAACGCCACGATGTGTATTCCCCACGGGCTCCTCTCTTTGTGTCTGTGCGTGACCCAATTCAGATTCCTCTGCCGCTGTCAGATTCTCTCCTGCCCATATTCACTTTGAGGATGGATATAACCTTATTTTTGTGTCTTGTTCACTAACCCCAGGGAATTCACTGGCTGGGCTGTCCTACATGGCACAGTAACCACCACACAGTGTGGCCTCCAGGTTCTCATCTCTGGGTAAATAAACATCTCCCCACAGGCTTGGCCAGGTCTGGACTGGCTCAGTTCCTACATGATGCAATAGGTCTCGGGGTCATATATCTGTGCCCACTAGCAAGGGGGCAGGTAAGGAGATGGTTCTTGCCCTGAAGTCCTCTTGTTCCTGTGTCAGAGTTTATTTAGGACAGAATAGTTTATATTTGCTCCAAGTAAATAATATCTGAAATTGGGAAGCACAACAGATGCAGCAGATGAGATGCCCCAAACCATTTCCCAATGTTTAAAAAGAGGCCTGGAAAGGCAAGCTCATTGATCTCATTTGGTTTATGCAACTGCACTCGAGTGACTGAAGCAGAAACCTGACCACGTGTAAAGACTGAATGGTTCAATCTGCTTCCCAGGCCCAGAGGGTGTTTCTGTGGCCTGGCCCAGGCCTATGGTGAAGCCGGTGCTAGGAGGGTCACCTACGTGGGAACCAGCTCTGCCTCCTGCCCCAAAGCTCCAGAGACTTCTACAACTGACTCTCTGGACACGCCATCTTGCTTGCACTAGCATCTCTTACCTGCCACCTGCCCTCCTCCGCACACCCCGATTTCAGGGAAGCTCAGCAGCTGAAAGTGCTATTGGCAACCTCTGGACTTGGAAATCAGGAGGAAGGGAATGGGAAGAATGGTGGCAGCTTTGTGCCTGGGCTGTTCAGGAAGACATCCCTCCTTTGTTCTCCAGGGCAAGACACAGGGCTAGACCCACTGGAATCCTTAAATCCTTTGTCAAAAGCAGAACTGGGATTTTCATCCAAGGACTACACCTGTTCTGTCCCCAGCCTCCTTCTCAGTTGCCCCCCTCCCACCCATGCTCATCAGAGCCGAATCCTGAGAAAACCACTGACTGCAAGACCTTGTGAGCTTTTGTTGCTGGGAGTGTCAGAGGCTGGGAGACAGAAGGTATGAGAGATGAGATGTCATGGAAGGGATGGCAGGGATCACAGAGGCTGGGGGGCAGAGGAAAGAGACATTGAAGAGGTGGAGGGGTAATGAACCTAGGCGGGAGACAGGCTAACATTTACTAAGTGCCTGTGATGCACCAAGCACTAGGCTAGCTATACTACCTTTCATTGAATTCTTATGTCAACAGAGAAGAAAACAGGTTTAGAGAGCTCATGTAACTTACCTGTGGTGACACAGCTAGCAACTGTATTAAGATTTTGTTAAGTACTATACACTGTATTAAGCATCGGTATCTTATCTCATTTAATCCCCACAACAACTCTACTAGAGTCTCATTTAATAAATAAGGAAACTTAGGCTCAGAGAGGTTAAGTAACTTTATCAATGTCACACAGCTACTAAGTGATTTCAACCAGTTCTAGCTGCCTCCAAAGTTCTTGCTTTTGTCACCCTACCACACCGTTCAACTAAACAGCTGTTTAATACCAAATATTTCTGGAGCCCTTACTGAGTGCCAGGCACTGTGCTGTGTCCAGCCAACATCTTTCAAACCCTGCCAGACACAGAGCTCTGACCTGGAAGAAGAGAGAATCAAATAACAAAGACACAGCCCCCACCTGCCAGGGGCTGTGACCCCCCACAGCTGAGCAATAACCAGGTCTTTGCTGCTCCACAGAACCTTGTCCCCTCTTCTCCCCTCTAGGCCCTGCTTCTTACCTAGGCTTCCTCCATGGGCTAGCCCTGCAGGGCTGCATACCACCTGAGAGGCAGATGACTCTCAGGGCTGAGATGGCTTTGCCACAGACTAGTCACTGGGCAATATGGGCAGGTCACCTCCCTTTTCTGAGCCTCCAGCTCCCTAGCTGTACAATGAGTTGCTGGACCAAATCATTTCTACCCATCGCCTCCAGCTCTGACTTGCTATGGGTGCCTTGTCTGGGCAGAGTCTGGGAGGCCAGTGCTCAGCGGGGCAGGGCTCTGGGCATGTTGATGCTTGCAAGAGGTGCAGGGCAAGTGCGTGAGGGGCTGAGGAAGCTGCTCCACCCCCAGCTGTGGTTTCTGGTGGGGCCACCATGGCAGCAGGTGGAGGGAAGTGTTTGTCACCCTTCCAACAAAGACAGTCAAATAAAAGCCTCCCAGGGCACCATGGGAATAGGCGGCAAGGGCGCCAAAGATAAAACACACTTTTCCTTTGATAGGCATCGGCAGCAGGCATAGGCAGCTGCTAAGGGAGTCTGTCCTCGGGGTGGTGAGGAAAGGGTTCAGATTTCATGCCCAAGAACACTCACACTCACAAGAGCTGTCCCACCTCACAAACAGCCCGCACATACAGATGCTCAATATTCACACAAGAAACACCACCGCACATATCACACACATACACACACACACACACACCAGTCACACAATCAGCACACGCATATACACATACAAATAGAAAACTTGCCCCCATACAAGACCAGCTTCATGGGCCGCGACCTGTGCGGTCACGCTGGGCCCTGCACTAAGGCCCTGCACTAAGGCCCTGCACTAAGGCCTATGCTGGGTATAATGCTTTGCTGCCTGCACTTTGAAATTCTTAATTATTTTTAAACAAGGGGCACAGCATTTACATTTTGCACTGGGCCCTACAGGTTCTGCAGTTGCTCCTGTGGGTGTGCACTCATGAGAGCGTTCACTACATGCTTAAGCATACCTTTTAACACTTTTACACTGTTGGTGGGAGTACAAATTAGTTCAACCATTGTGGAAGACAGTGTGGTGATTCCTCAAGGATCTAGAACCAGAAATACCATTTAACCCAGCAATCTCATTACTGGGTATATACCCAAAGGATTACAAGTCATTCTACTATAAAGACATATCCACATGTATATTTATTGCAGCACTATTTACAATAGCAAAGACTTGGAACCAACCCAAATGCCCATCAGTGATAGACTGGATAAAGAAAACGTGGCACATATACACCATAGAATACTATGCAGCCACAAAAAAGAATGAGATCATGTCCTCTACAAGGACATGGATGAAGCTGGAAACCATCATTCTCAGCAAAATAACACAGGAAAAGAAAACCAAACATCGCATGTTCTCACATAAGTGGGAGTTGAACAATGAGAACACATGGACACAGGGAGGAGAACATCACACACTGGGGTCTGTCAGCGGGTAGTAGGGGCAAGGGAAGGGAGAGCATTAGGACAAATGCCTAATGCACGAGGGACTTAAAACCTAGATGATAGGTTGATAGGTACAGCAAACCATCATGACACATGTATACCTATGTTATAAACCTGCACATTCCGCACATGTATCCTGGAACTTAAAGTAAAATTTAAAAAAAATCCTACCTTTATAGACAAGAGTGCATCCACTACACACATACACACAGATGCACAAACGCATGCCACAAATGCAACACCCACACAAACAGCAATAGCCCCCCATGTTCACACACCAAAGCACACACATTGGTACCCAGAAGGGGTCCAGACGCTCACAAGCAACGCTACAACATGCAGCCTACGCCCTGTAGCCTGCTGACACAGTTCGATTGACTTAACATTGGGGGCAGCAGAACAATGTGCCAGGAAGGAGCTTGGAGAGAAAACAGGTTCATGTCCTCCACCCGCAAACATCTCCCACCTCTCTCTTCGGCCCTGGGCGCACCCATCCCACTCAGCGGCTGGGACCAGAAGAAAGGGAGAGCCGGGGAGGTGGGTGCATGGACGGAAAGGCGACAGGGACGGAGGTGGAGAGGGAGAGAGAGAGGGCAAGAAAGAACTGGTGGGGAGTGGGGGCAGGAACTGAGTCCCCAGGCGAGCTGGCCCCAGCAGTGGTCTCATAAGAGCTCAGAAGGTCTTGGACCCAAAGCAGTAAGAACAATGCCCCTGCGCTCCCCACAAGTACAGGGCGGTCCTGCCCTCAGAGTCAATCGGAAGATGCCCACCTCCCTTCTTACTAGCTACACAGCCTTGGGCACGCCGTGTAACTCTGGGCCTCAGCTTCCTCCTTTGTGGAATGGGATAGCCAATTCTACACTGCCTCGTGGCAAGGCCCACACAGACACAGCACCTCCTGGATTCCTGCAGCGTTCAGCAGCTTGTCTCCTGATCAGGCCTGCAATCGGATTCTTGGCACAGGAACTCCAGACCCCCTCATTACAGCAGACATTTGGAACGCGTTTATTTCCCATCTTCTCCTCATCTCACTTCACACCTCGCAGCCAGGTACAAGCACAGAGGTGGATGTAATTCATGGCCACCATCCCTTCAGGGACCTTCAGGATCCTACAGCCCCATCCTGCCCCACTCCCTACCCAAACCAAGCAGGACTCCAAGGCCTGGAAATTTTTCTTCCTCCTCTATTTTTCTTTTTTTTTTTTTTTTTTTTTTTTTTGAGACGGAGTTTCACTCTTGTTGCCCAGGCTCGGCAATGGCGCGATCTCGGCTCACCACAACCTCCGCCTCCCAGGTTCACGCCATTCTCCTGGCTCAGCCTCCTGAGTAGCTGGGACTACAGGCGCCCATCACCATGCCCGGCTAATTTTTTGTATTTTTAGTAGAGACAGGGTTTCACCACGTTAGCCAGGATGGTCTCGATCTCCTGACCTCATGATCCGCCCGCCTCGCCCTCCCAAAGTGCTGGGATTACAGGCGTGAGCCACCACGCCCAGCCTCCTCCTCTATTCTTTACCCCCAACCTCTATTCTCCACCCCAAACCCTAACCTTCCTTATTTATTTATTTATTTATTTAGAGACAGAATCTTGCTCTGTCGCTAAGGCTGGAGTGCACTGGCTCACTGCAACCTCTGCCTCCCAGGTTCAAGTGACTCTCCTGCCTCAGCCTCCCGAGTAGCTGGGATTACAGGCATGCGCCATCACGCCCAGCTAATCTTTGCTTTTTTTTTTTTTTCTGACGGAGTCTCGCTTAGTTGCCCAGGCTGGAGTGCAGTGGCGCGATCTGGGCTCACTGCAAGCTCCGCCTCCCGGGTTCACGCCATTCTCCTGCCTCAGCCTCCCGAGTAGCTGGGACTACAGGCGCCCGCCAACACGCCCGGCTAATTTTTTGTATTTTTAGTAGAGACGGGGTTTCACTGTGTTAGCCAGGCTGGTCTCAAACTCCTGACCTCTAGTGATCCGCTCACCTCGGCCTCCCAAAGTGCTGAGATTACAGGCGTCCCTATTTAAAATTGTCCCAGGCTCTGTCCCTTCCCTGAAAACCCCATCATTCTGTTAGGTGATACCAGATTCTTAAGGAGTGATTCAGAAAAACGAATGGGCCCTAAGGGGCATGCCAGTGTGCCCCATTCCAATTACAGTCACCCACAGGAGACAGGAAAGGTCTTCCAAGTGGCCACCAACAAGAAACTATTTCATCAGATTTCTTTTTTGTTTGTTTGTTTGTTTGTTTGTTTGTTTGTTTGAGACGGAGTCTCACCCTGTCACCCAGGCTGGAGTGCAGTGGCGCGATATCGGCTCACTGCAACCTCTGCCTCCTGTGTTCAAGCAATTCTCTTGCCTCAGCCTCCCAAGTAACTGGGACTATAGGCACCCACCACCACATCCAGCTAATTTTTGTATTTTTAGTAGAAACAGGGTTTCACCATGTTGCCCAGGCTGGTGTCAAATTCCTGACCTCATGATCCACCTGCCTCAGCCTTCCAAGGTGCTGAGATTACAGGCATGAGCCACTGCGCCCGGCCTATTTCATCAGATTTCTTATAGGGCATAAGTCACTCAGATCCCCTCACAGGCTTTCTGTCAACTTACTGAGAGGGAAACTGAGGCAAGGAAGAGTGAAGTGACTTGGGTGAGCAGCAGAGTTGAGGGCTGTGGTCTTTCTGATGTGCAGTCTCCACGAGACCGGATCCAGAACAATCCATGCCCCACTGCACTAGCACACAGCTGGTTCCCATTCCCCAGGCGTGGGAAACAGCCGGGCTGGTTGGAGGCCTGCCAGAGTGGGAGGTCTGGTCACCAGGTGCCCCAGGACAGGGAGGAGGGGGCAAAGCAGGGGGTCTGGCATTCAGATTCCCATACTGGTCTCACTGTGTATCATCTGTGTGACCTTGAAAAGTCCCTTCTCCTCCCTCGATGCAGTTTCCCCATTTGAAAATGGGTGTGACGTTGTTAAAACCTCCCTGGAGGGTTACATTAAACGAGTAGTGGATGTGGAGCTCTTTGTAAAGTGTAAAGTGATAGAGAGGGTAACAATAGACACTCTTCCATAACAATAGCTGGAATAATCGCCTCTGCTGTGGGGACCTCAGTGGCGAGTTTAGGGGTCATCTTTCCCCATGAGATGAGGAATTACTCCCCTGTGACACACGAGGACAGAAGGCATTTGCTTTGGTTACAGAGTGAGGGGACTGGCATTGCTGAGCCTGTGTGCTCCCACGTCACGTGGTCCCTGGCAGGTCCCCACTTTGCCCCTGTCTGACCAAAGCTCTTCCCAGGAAGGGAGACTTCAGGCCCCAAACTTAGCAAGTACAGACCAACTCCTGATTGGCTGGCCTAGCCCAGTGCCTGGCACATCATAGGTCAAAACATGCTCATGGAATAAATGCTCATGAATGGCAAATGTGGGGTCTTCCCACACCCTTGACTCATAAGTTTAAAATCTACCCAAAAACCGCAGCATTGCAGAGACATGCCCAAGCAGACAGGCCCCTCTGTGGAAAGAGCTGTTTGTCATGGCCAAAGGTAAGGGCCCCATTTCAGACACTGTCCTGGAAGAGTCCCAGAGAGTCAACAGATGACCCTGCTTTTTAACATCCACCCCTTCCCTGCCAAGCACAGGGTCCCGGGCTCTGACGCAAGCACCTCTGCAAATAGATGTCGTTTCCATGGGAACTGAAACCCCAGTTTGTTTTTCCCTCCAAGGCACTCTGTAATTTCCAGCACAGTCTGTGCAACGTCAGCCTGGTAACCTCATGCTGAGCTGTTCTCCGGGTCTGCGTCCAGCACAGGGCACTGAGCTGACCTAGAGAGGTCATGGCAAGACTGTGCTCCCAGAAGGGCCTCCAGAGTTCGTGGGCACCAGCCCCTGCCTCCCCGCTGCAGAGGGGTACCCAGTAGATAGGTGGAGTCAGAGACGAGTCCTTGAACCTCCCTAAGGGAGGCCTAGGGGGTTAGGGGGGAGTGGAAGGACGGGGGCTCATTTCCAGTAAGAAGTGGGAGGGAAGGAAAAGGTCTCAGTCTGGAAGCCTGGGCCCCAGGGAGGGCGGGCGATGGGTAACAGATGATTTCTGGCTGCTAGGGGAGGGTGTGCTCTCAGCAGTTGGATCATTAGCCTCTATTGTCTGAGCCTCCGTGAGGAAACAGCCGTGGAAGCAAAAGCAGAGACGAGAAGGACTTGGGGAGATGGAGGCGGAAAGAGGGGGAGGAGGTTAGCGGGTGAGGCAATGATGAACTTTAAGGACAAGATGCCAAGAGGACGGAGGAGGGGCTGCCGTGCCAGAAGAGTGCTGCCCCCTGTCCCCAGCGCCATTCAAGCTTAGGGCCTGGGGAGGCAGGTCCTTCCCTGCTCCAGCCTTGAGATGACCAAGGCCCCAGCCGACACCTTGATGGCCGCCTGTGAGAGACCCAGAGCCGAGGACCCAACAGAGGCCCAGGCTGCAGCTGACATGCTCCGGCCTCCTTCCACCCGCCATGGGGAATGGACAAAGTGTTCCTCCAACCCCTTGGGGTGGCCTAGGGGCCCTCAGGGACCCCAGAAGGGGAGTCTGAGGCCCGGGTGAGAACCGGGATGCCTTTGAACTAGCTCTTTGGCCCCTCTCTCTCTCTTTCTCAGTGCCCTCAACAATAACACCTGCTCTCATGCTTCCAGGGCACTGTGGGCGAGGTGAGGACTCCGGTGTGAAAGTGCGACAGTGAGAGCCTGGCTATTGTTACTACTACCCAGGGGGGGCCCCGCTCGCACCTCCCACCCCTCCACCGTGTCCCGTGCCACAAGGCAGAGTGACTGCCTCTCTTCAGCCACAATCCCTGGGTTATTCAACAGCGTCTACCAGGACAGGCAGCCAAGGCCCTAAAGAAAGGGAGAGTAACGCTGGGAAGGAAACAGGACATGGCAGGCTGCACCCTTTCCCCAGATTGGCATCCATTGCCACTGCTTCCTGGGGGCCCTGTAGCCTGGTGGCCCCAGACCCTGGCCCTCATACTCTAGCCCAACCTCAGCAGCTCAGGCCACCTCCCCACTCCACCTTGCGGTTAACAACAACAGTCAAACCACTGACCTGATTTTCTGCAGAGAGGAAAAGATAATAGAGCACCTCGGTGCATGTGCGCATGCACACACACAGAAACACACACAGACACGCACACACATGCATACACATACATGCATGCACACAAACATGCACGCACACACTCATGCACTCACACGCATACACACGCACACATGCACTCACACACACACGCACGCATGCACACACTCCGCTCAATGGAAACTTTCTCTGTCTCCTTGACAGGAACCCAGCCCTGCCGGGGAGCTTCCTCAGGTAGAAAGTTCGGTGTTTATCTGCGGTTGATCAGAGGCCTGAGTTCCCGGAGCCTCCCTGGGTGAGCACCGCCGGCCTGAACTGCCTCCCCTGCTTGGGGACAGTGCCTCTGGCCTGTCTAGGTCTCTGTGGGGTATCTGCTTTCTCCCTGAACTCTTGGCATTGTGCTGGGCACCGAGAAAGGGACTGATAAGACCCTTGACCCTCAAAAGAGCCAGAGAGACCTGAGATGGGAATAATTCCCAAATAAACCAGTGCTTCCCCTCCCTAAACTTTCCCATAACTCAGGGTCCTCCAAGCCTCAAAAACATCTCAGGGCCATGTTCTGCCACATACAAGTGATGAGGTGTCCTCAAAGTAAGTTCTCAATGGTTGGCGACTGTTCTTATTTTTCATCACATCAAAGGGCAGCCACCTTCCTCCGCCAGTGGGGCAACTGAGTGGAGGAGCTCCGTGCCCCAGCCACCCACTCAGCTTGTGGTCTTGGCGATGTACAAAGTGTCACAGCCGGAAGGGACACGAAGGTCACAGCCAGGAAAGCGTTTTGCTCAGCCTCTCACTCCCAGGCATCCACACTCACTGCTCAGAGTATGATCTGAACCCGCAGCCTCAGCACCACCCAGGAGCTTGTGAAAAATCAGAGCCTCAGGCCCCAGACCTAAGGAATCTGAACCTGCATCTTAACAATGCCCTCAGCTGATTTTTAGCCCAATAAGTTTGAGACTCCCTACTCCTCCACACTGGGCTCAGCCCGGGCCTAGGCCTCCTAAGAGCTACATTATGCCCAAAGAGCTGGTCAGCTGTGCCCGAGAGAGGCTGTGGCCAACCCACCATGGCAACTACTGCCCTGTTCCTCCAGCCACGTGTCAGATGAGGTTGATGTGGTGCTAAGCTTAAGTCCTAGCTGCCCACGTTGAAGAAGAGCAGGGGGCAACAGCTTTGCTCCTCTGTGCACGGAGGACCTCCATGCTCTACTCTGCCCCAGATGCCACCTCTCCTCCACCTTCCAGACCTTGCCTTTCTTGAAGCAAGGGGCGGTGGTGGGCCACACACTTGGTCTCATCATATCTGACCTAAGCTTATAAGGCCAACTGGCTCACCTGCGCTCTAGGAGCTGACGGTGGTCACCAAGGTGACCCTGTACTCCAGTTCTGCCTGCCTCCTGTACCTTGGCTTGTGTCCCCTGGGTTAGATTCCCAGCCACAGACTAGAGCCAAAACGTGGGCCTCTACACTCTGCAACAGTCAGCTCTCCAGCTGAGCCACAGGCGCTTCAGAGAGGAGAGTTGTGCTGCTAAGAAGGCCATGTGTAGAACCTGACAGCCATTAACAGCTATCAACACCCCTAGGGTGTGAATACCATTGATTCCTTTATCGCTATTAACATTTTAGTGTGAATTAGCTGCTGGCTGTTTGTCAATTGGCTCGCAGAGAGTGGCTGGGGCATCCATACTGTTAAGTTTTGATAGGAGATACTGGTCCTCCAGAGGGGAAAAGCGCAGTCCAGCTATTTCCACCTCTCCCATGCTACCCTACCTAGCCACACTTGCTTGTCTCAGCCTCACTTGGGCCCTAAAGCAAGGGGTGCCAGAGCAGACTCTCCCCAGAGGTGGTGAGTGGTGTAATCGCTCCCATCCCTATGCTAGGGTTCCACACCTGGGGCTCAGATCACTACATTCCTTTTAACAATAGTGGTGCCTCAGATAAATCTCATCAGCTATTGGGTACAGCCAGCGTGCAAAGCTTGGAGATCACCTATTTCCTGTTGTTCTCCAGTCTTCTGGCCTGGGATTCTGAGGGGTTCTATGATGAAGGAGGCCACCTCTAAGTGCCTACAGCTCTCTCAACTCAGATCTCTGCCCTCAAGACAGCCATCATATTCCCCAGATAGAAGGAAGGAAGGAAGGAGAGAAGGAGGGAAGGAGAGAAGAAGGGAAGGAGGGAAGGAAGGAAGGAAGGAAGGAAGGAAGAAAGGAAACTAATATTTAAGGGCTCCCAATATGTGTTGGTCACTATGTTAACTCTAATCATTAGCTCATCCAGTTCTCATAACACTGTGAGTTGGTGCTATCATTCCCATTTTACAATCAAGGAAACTGAGGCTGGAAGAGGTTAATAACGTGCACAAGGTTACCCAGTTAATAAGTGGCAGAGCCAGGATTAGAACCAAGATCTGTCTGATTCTCCCACTACCTGCCAGGTCTAGAGAAGTGAGGCCATGAGTCATGTGCTCTCATTCCAAGGCTGGCCGAAGGAAGTGGGCAGCGACACGTCCCTCCTGATGGACTTTGGGAAAAAACTGGCAAAATGAGCTCTATCCTGTAGACTCTTCCTCTCTCTCTGTCTCCTCATAGGGAAGATTAACCAAAGGAAAGGAAGACGGCAAGCCAGCCTGTGTTGCAGCGGCTGGTGACCTGGATTCCTGCCCCTCTTCTGGACCGAGTGGCTGTGCCAGTGTGGGCATGGGGCCCAAGGCTGCCAGCCTCCCAGGCATTCACATTCCACTCCCAGGAGCCCACAGCCTCTGGTGCTGCAGAGCTCCTGCCAGCCTGATTGGAGCAGCTTATGACATGACAGTGGCCAGAATAACACAGACCTCAGTCCCGTAACCGTCCCTCCAGGTGAGCAGGAGGGCAGGTGATGGAGCCAGCTAGGCCTGAGAAGGGGGTAGTGCTTCCAGCCACCACTGACCTTCTTCCCCCAGACATTTCAGGCACAAGATGAAAAGGGACAGGCAGCCACAGCCACCCTCCAGGCTGAACCACCAGTGGCACCGATTCACTGATCCTCTCCCCCTGCCCCCACCCACTCCAAGTGAAAAACTATTTGTTAAACACAACTATAAATAAGCCAGAGCAGCTATTCCATTTACCATGAGCGGTGGGTGCTGCTATTCCACATCACATTGAGGAAACCAAGGCCCAGAGAGGTTTACCAATGTGCCCAGGACCCACAGTCAGAAGCTGAGAGGCAAGCCCAGGCTTCTGGCTCTCCCTCCACTCTGGCCTGATACTTCCCTTTAAAGGTGAACCTGACTTGATTCTTTTTTTTTTTTTTTTTTTTTTTGAGATGGAATTTCATTCTTATTGCCCAGGCTAGAGTGCAGTGGCGCAATCTCGGCTCACTGCAACCTCTGCCTCCCGATTCTCCTGCCTCAGCCTCCCAAGTAGCTGGAATTAACAGGCATATGCCACCATGCCTAGCTAATTTTTTGTATTTAATAGAGACAGAGTTTCACCATGTTGGTCAGGCTGGTCTCGCCCTCCTGACGTCAGGTGATCCGCCTGCCTGAGCCTCCAAAAGTGCTGGGATTACAGGCATAGCCCCCACACTCGACTTCCTTCCTCCACCTTTGCGTGGGCTCTCTCTTCTCCCTGAAATAACCTCCCAGCCATCTTCACCTGTCAGAATCTTATGCCTTCTTCATGAACCATCACAAATGTCACTTCCTCCCAGTAATTTTTTTTTTTTTTTTTTGAGATGGAGTCTCACTCTTGTCACCCAGGCTGGAGTGCAGTGGCACAATCTTAGCTCACTGCAACCTCCGCCTCCCATTCAAGCGATTCTCCTGCCTCAGGCTCCTGAGTAGCTGGGATTACAGGCGCCTGCCACCACGCCCGGCTAATTTTTGTACTTTTAGTACAGACGGGGTTTCGCCATGTTGGCCAGGCTGGTTTGAACTCCTGGCCTCAGGTGATCCGCCTGCCTCAGCTTCCCAAAATGCTGGGATTACAGGCGTGAGCCACCAGGCCCGGCCCCCAGTAATATTTTAACATGAATCCTCCTTTCTTTGGTTCCCCATAGGTCTGTGCCTCTTTTGTGGTACTTCCCAGGGTTTATAGTTTTCTAAGTAATATCTCATTCCCCCAATCTATGATAAGCTCCTGAGTGTAGAAGCCATCTTGTCTCCTGGTGCCCATCACAGTGCAGGGTACACGGTAGGTGCCCAGCAGACCTGGGGGGGAATCACCTTGCCAGAGCATCTCTCTGGAGGTGGGTCTTGCACTCAGAGGGCTGAGACAGCTCAAAAAGAGCCTCTGGCTTCCTGAGGTGCAGGGTGTTCTTGAGCAAGACTCTGCCCCTCTCTGAGGCTGATTAGGGATGCCAGCTCTGTCACCGGGAATCATGAGAAATCTGGGAACAGCGAGCAGAGCCAAGGAATGTCCCACCCACAGCATCTGGAGCCACTTCCTTCCTGGAAGGAGAACAAAACAGAAAGAGGAGATCAAGCCTCTCCCTGTGGATGGAGCAATGGGGCCCAAGGGGGTGGACCTCCAGGAAGGAGGATGCCAGGTGACAACCAGGGCCCCAGAGGAGCTGGAGAGCCTCAGGGAGAAGGATGAGCATGGGGTCAGGCAAGCCCCCTTTCCTCCTACACCTTCCAGCCTCTCCTCTGTGAACCCCAGACTTTCTTCCCCTAACCGCTTTCTCTTTCTCCCTCCTCACCTCCTCCTCCTCACCTGGCACTCCTATCCCACAACCACCCACTCCCCTGGACTACGCTGCAGAGAGACCATGCGTGACTCCGCGTCTCCACACCCTTATCTTGACGTTCCAGGCCTTCCGGGTGGGCTGCCAGCACACCTCTCCACCCTTTCCCGCCTTGGACTCTCTCTCGGCCTGGATTTTCCTGCCTCTTGACGGTTCATGTGACTCCCTCAGCTCACAGTGACCTTCCCTCCCTGCTCTCTCCATCCCACCCTGTGGAACTCCTGCCTCTCTCTAAGCCCCCTGGACACTGTCTTCCCTGGGCAGCACTGCTGGATCCCCGATCAGCTCAATCCCCGATCGCCCCACTTTTTAGACTCCTACTATGCTTTCACCCCCCCATCCAGGGCTTATCACTCTGTCCTGGATGGAAATAGCAACAACAATCATGGGAATAGACATCTCTGTCACCAAAGACTCCTGCTTCCCCTTGCCTAGTGCGTGGGGTTGACATTGAGAAGTATATGGAGTTGACACTGAGATCTGACACAGCCCAGTCAGTGACTGTATTTCCCAGCCCCCGTGGCATTAAGATGGGGCCATGTGACTAGTTCTCACCCATGGAATGTGAGCTGAAGTGGCACTTCTGGGCCAAAGCAGTTACGAAGCTGATGTGCCTTCTCCACTCTCTCTTCCCCACCCACTAGCTAGAGGCCGATGGCCAAAGTGATCTTGGAAGATACCTGTTAAAGATGGCAGAGCTAATTAGCCAGGCACACTCCTGTAGTCTCAGCTACTCGGGAGGCTGAGGCAGGAGAATCATTTGAACCCGGGAGGTGGAGGTTGCGGTGAGCCGAGATTGCACCACGGCACCCCAGCCTGGGCAACAGAGCAAGACTCCATCTCAAAAAAAACAAAAACGGCAGAGCTTTCAGAAACCTGGTCTCTACTTGAGCCTCACTGCTAACCTGGTATTTTCTTAGACCATTAGAGGGGCAAGAAACAAGATTCCATTGTCTCTAAGCCATCACACATTCTTGGGTCTATTTGTTACACCAGCTAGCATATCCTGACCAATACAGATAGCTATCAATTTATGGAGCACTTACTATATACCAGGAACTACATGAAGTGTTTTTACATTTATTATCTCACTTAATCCTCACAGTACTTCCACAAGGGAGCTATTTTAAAGTGCCTGTTTTATAGATGAGAAAACTGAGGCTTAGAAAGGTTAAGTAACTTGGCCAAAGTGACCCAAGTAATAAATTGCATTCTAAACTGGAACCAGAGTGCCTCACCACCTACAGTGAGCTTGGTACATGTCTGCTATCCTCCCCAGACCATTGTCACTGCGAAGATCAGAGTGGAAGAAAGATCACACCTTTCCCTCCTGCAGAGACAAGAGTCTGACCCACACTAGATTTTTTTTTTTTCTAGACAAAGTCTCATTCTGTCGCCCAGGCCGGAGTGCAGTGGCACGATCTCGACTCACTGCAACCTCTGCCTCCCGGATTCAAGCGATTCTCCTGCTTCAGCCTCCCAAGTAGCTGGGATTACAGGCCCCCACCACCACACCTGGCTAATTTTTTTGTATTTTTAGTAGAGACGGGGTTTCCCCATGTTGACCAGGCTGGTCTTGAACTCCTGACCTGAAGTGATCTGCCTGCCTTAGCCGCCCAAAGTACTGGCATTACAGGTGTGAGCCACCACACTAGATATTTTGTAATATCATTACTTTTCAGCTTCCATTTTCCGAGAGCCTGCTAGGTCCTACACAGAGTCCGGGGGGGCGCATTTCGCATATAGCAGCTCTAATCATCACTGAAGCCCTGCCAGGTGGGTATGTACTTTGCTGAGCTGGAAGCAGGCTCTGGGAAGCTCAGTAACCTCCCCAAGGTGACCTGCCTGAGTGGCCAAGCATAAAAGAAACTGAGTCTGCTGAGCTCTCACCTCCACTGTGCCTCTGCACTCCACCCCTCCCTTGTCAGACCACTCTGACCTGGGAGGCAGCTGGAGATTTCCAGCAGAGCAGGGGTAGGGTGGGAATGGAGGAGTGTGTGTGTCTGTGTGTGTGTGTGAGTGTGTGAGTGTGTGTGTGTGAGAGTGTGAGAGAGTGTGTGTGTGTGAGAGTGTGTGTGTGTGTCCTACATGTGTATACCAATGTCTCACTGCTTTCTATCACTCAGTCTGGTTTTCATTTCTTTAAGGAAGAGGATGGGGCATGAAAGACCAGTGGAAGAAACGGGAATTCCTCAGGCTGAGGGAATAAAAGGTCAGAAAACATCAAAGTTGATGGAAACTGTAGGTTTCATGGCCAAATCCCCTGGCTTAGTCCAGGAGGAAACTCCAGCCCAAAAAAAAAGGACTTGCTCAGGGAGTTGGGGTTACAGCCTGCACTTCCAAAACCCCACCAATGCTTTTTGTACCAAGCCCTCTGCCCCAAAGCCAGGGAGAGGATAGATCACTCACAGTTCATAGCTCAGCTCAGATGTCACCTCCTCCAGGCAGCCTTCCTTCTCCCTCCACAGCCGCTCTGCCCCTCCTCTAGGAATATGGTAATAACACTCACTCTTCATGTTTACTGAATATTTACCAAGTGCTAAACTAGCACGCCACAGGTTTACTCACCTGTCTGTCTCACCCACTGGATTGTGAGAGGATGGAAACAGATTCCGTCTTGGTTACTGTAGCCTCCTCAGACCTCAGGAGACCCGGTACATAGTAAGTACTCAATAAACAACTGTGAGACTGAATGTCCAAATCAGTAAAAGGATCAACAGAATGGTTATACAAGCTATTCTACATAACAATGGCCTCGTGTGCGCACAGGGCTTTCATTTTTCAAATCATATTAATCACATTGTCTCAGTAGAACCCAGTGAGAGGCCCCAGTAACAAGGAGAGTGGTATCAAGTGTATGCCCACATACACACCTGCACAGCAGCACATGCAGCTCTCCTCCATGTTTATGTAAGTGTACAGAGAACCATACACCCGTGCCTTCCTAGCTGGCAAGAAATATGCCATGACGTGCTATTTCCTGTTTTGTCTGCAAACATGGAGGCCTCCCCCACCTTCTTCCCCACCCCGAGACACACACAAACACACACACACACACACACACACACACAGCCGGTGTTCCTCTTCAGCTGAAAGAGTGAAAGAAAGCCAGCTTTCCACAAGGGGGCATTCAAGGACCATCCAACTCAATATCTCAAAGCCAAGACTGCTACTTGGTCTCAGAGAGAGGAGAAGATCCCAGGAAAAACAGAAGAACCAGGGTGGGGTCTCACGTGGAAACCCAGAACAGGAGGTGGTCAGCCACTACAGAAGCAGGGCTGATGGAGATGGAGTCTCCGTCTGAATAATAGAAATGGTAATACCACTCATTCTTCATATTTACCAAGTGCTAGTCCCTGGTCTAAGCACTTCACATGTCATGACTCGTTTAATCTTCCTCTCACCTCCTCAAGGCTCAGTGTTGCTATAATTCCTGCTCTATAGATGAAAAAACTAATGACAGAAAAATTAAGTAACTTGCCCAGGGTCACTCAGTGGTGAAGGTAGAATTCGAACTCAGGATCTATTGTCCATAGGTCATACTGTTAACTGCTCACTCTGCTGCCTCGAGGCTGGACTTTCAGACATCCTACTTCTCAGCCCGGGATTCTCTGTGCTGGACTCCACTTCTCACATCTCCAGGCCCTTTTGGTGGTTGATGAAGGACCTGGAAGCTGATTTCCTAAGAGTGAATAACTTGGTGCCCTGAAGCTGACCCCTCATCCGCTATAAACTGTCGATGCTGGGTTGGTATAGTGCCTTTGGAAAGCAGTAAAGCAATTACCAGCAGAAGGCATGAAGCTCTTCCTCCCCCTTTGACCCATTAATCTCTTTTCCTGGGAAATTATTCCAAGGAAATTATCCAAACGAAGCCAAGTGTTATCTGCATACGTGCGTGCATTGAAATCTTTCTTTAAAGGTCAAAAACTGGGAACCACAATAAGGAAGTGGTTTAATAAACTGGGACATCAATACAATGGACAATCAGGCCTGGAAATCCACAGCTGTGTGACTGTGATGGGGAATGGGAACATGGAGAATGCTTCTACTACACAGTGTATCACCACTACACTCCCACCTAACTAGCTAATTCAACAAATCACGCTTGTCAAGGAGAGAGAAGTCTCTCTGTTCATGTTCAAAATAAACTCAGCCTCTGACACCCCAAAGGAACAGAAGAGAAGCTTAAATGCAACAAAAACAATAAGCTCAGTAATTCTTGGCTTTTGAGTTTCCAAGGCCCCAGGTTCTGATGATGTATGACATTTTCTGAGAGTGATTTTGATGATTGGTTATTGATGATTTTCACCTTTCACACTGTACTTGTTATTAAGCCATCTAATTCATCATATTAAATTTTGTTAAGATACCTGATGTGGTTTCTGTTTTCTGACCAGGCTCTGATACATACATAGACCATGGACCCTGATGAATGATATCTCCCCCATAATGATAAGTGATTTTTTAAGACTTCAAAATTAGTGCACCCACCATGATTTCAACTTATACAAATGTATACTTAAGGAGGGTACAGGTATGGCTGGTCTTCTCCAAATTATACTTTGTACTAGTTGCCTCTTGATGCATAATAAAGTACCCTAAAGCTCAGTGTCTTCAAACAACAACTTTTGTCATCTCACAGTTTCTGTGGGTCACAGATCCAAGTGCAGCTTAGCTGAGTCCTCCACTTCAGCACCTCTGCAGGCTGCAATCAAGCTGTCAGCTGAGCTGCAGTAGTCTCAAGGCTCAACTGGGGACCCAATACCAAGCTTACTCGAGCGGTTGCTGGCAGGATTCAGTTCCTTGTGGACCACTGGATTCAAGGCCCCGATGCCCTTCACTGCCTGTGCCCTCTGTTCCTCAGCACGTTGGCCGTTCCATGGGGCAGCCTCCAACATGGCAGCTTTTTCATCAGAACACATAAGAAAGAAGTCTTGAAGAGTGTGAGCAGGAGGGGAGTCCCAGTTTTGTATAGTCTAATCTCAAAAGTGACATTCCCCCACTTTTACCATATTTTACTCATTAGGAGCAAGTCACCAGGTCCAGCCTACACTCAGGGGAGGGGATTACACAAGGACACGTGGTATGCCTACCACATACTTGAACACTTATAGCATCTTCTCAATAACAAAAACAGTATTTTCTCAAGTTACTTGTCTAATATGGAAACTTTCTAAATCTGTTGGTAAATGCCCACACCCATTTCCCTCAAGCAACAGCCCCCTGGTCCCGCTGGTCCCCCGCCCCCACCAAACTTAATGGAAAGTCCCTGTTGGGTGAGTGAGTGGCTCTTTGCCAGATTGGGGGTGGGGTGGGTGGTGGGATGGGGTCAACATGGGCACCTTCAGAAATCAAACGTCAGAGGAGGGAGGCAACTCAGGACTTGCCTTTGAAAAAGGTTCAGTTGGTGCCTGCCCCAGGCCATTACCATTGCTTTAGGCTGGATTCTTAACCAGCCCAACAAGGCCTGGCCAGATGTGGTTTCGCCTCCTTTCTCCAAGCTCAACTCGCCTTTCTGTTCGCTCTCCACACGCTAACCACAGTGGTCTCTTCTCTGGCATCAGACAGGCCAGGCTCTTCTTCTCCCATCAAGGCATTTGCTATGCTCTTTCCTCTCCTGGATCCCCACCCTGCCCCCCAAAGCCTCACCTGCCTGACTCCTACTGAGCCTTCAGACCTCCGCTTGGACAGCGCTTTCTTGCAAGGGGCCACCCTCAAGCCTCCAATCTCAGCCAGGTCCCTGAGCTACAGTGATTCCCCTCCCAGGAGATCTCTGATTCCAACCAGGAATAGCATTTCCAACCAGCCCTTAGGCAGTTTTTAAAATAGGGCAAGTTTGGGAGGCACTGTCCATTGTCTTCACAAACTCACATGGCACCCTTCCCTCTCCAGTCCCACTCAGCACACCTAGAGCTGATGAGTTAGTTCTGCCCTGTGGACCCCTGAGGGCCAGGCCCACATCTGTCTTGCCTAAGCCCAGTAGGGGTGAGTAGGTAGGGGGAGAGCAGGCTGGAGGGAGATGGACAGGCACTGCCGAGGTAAAGGTGGGGTGGAGCGAATGAGCACATTGCTGCTGAGATGGGCGGAAGAGAAGCTTAGCTGGGCACTGTTGGGGGAGGCAGGCGCCGCAGGACATCCAGGTCCCACTGAGAACACTCAGGATGCTAAGAGACAGTCAGAGATCCAGGATGAGGAGAGATCTTCCAGTGCTCCTACAGTCACCAGGCAGAAAAGCATGAACCTCAGGCTCTTTCTGGGATAGTGTAGGCTGCTCACAGCCCAACTGCTCAGGATTACAATGGCAGAGATTGAGGTTTAGGGTTGTCAGGTTTACCAAAGAAAAACACAGAAGCCCTGTTAAACCGGAATTTCAAATAAAAAACAAATAATTTTGTAACATAGGTATGTCCCAAATATGACTCAGGTGTCCCATATTTTAGCTGGCAATCCTGCCAAGGTTATGAGTTGATGCTAAGGCCCCAAGGCTAGGGTCTATGATTACTCCAAGGGTTTCCTGGAGACAAGAATAAACTCAGGGCCAGGCACAGTGGCTCACACCTATAATCCCAGCACTTTGGAAGGCCAAGGTGGGAGGGTCACTTGAGGCTAGGAGTTCGAAACCAGCCTGGGCAACATGGCAAAACCCTGTCTTTACAAAAAAAAAAATACAAAAAATTAGCCAGGCATGGTGGCACGCACCTGTAGTCCCAGTTACTCAGAAGGCTGAGGTAGGAGGAACCCTTGAGTTTGGGAAGTTGAGGCTGCAGTGAGTCATGATCACACCACTGCATCCCAGCCTGGGCAACAGAGTGAGACCCAATCTCAAAAAAATGGTGGGGCTGGACACACTGACTCACGCCTGTAATCCCAGCACTTTGGGAGGCTGAGGCAGGCAGATCACTTGAGGTCAGGAGATCAAGACCAGCCTGGCCAACATGGAAAAACCCCATCTCTACTAAACATACAAAAATTAGCTGGGCATGGTGGCACATGCCTGTTAGTCTCAGCTACTTAGGTGGCTAAGGCACAAGAATTGCTTGAACCCAGGAGGCAGAGGTTGCAGTGAGCCAAGATTACACCACTGCGTTCCAGCCTGGGCAACAGAGTGAGACCCTTTCTCAAAAAAAAAAAAAACCTCCTAGGGCTCCCCTCTCCAAACAGTCCATGGAAGCAGTTATCATTGTTGTGATTGTTCAACACTGGAAGCAACCTAAATACACCTGAAGAGGCAGGGATTCATTTCCTAGGGCTGCTGTAATCAACTGCCACAAACTGAGTGGCTTAAAACAACAGAAATGGATTGTCTTGCAATCTGGAGACCAGAAGTCCCAAATCAAGGTGTCGGCAGGGTTCTGTTCCCTCCAAGGCTCTGGGAAAACTCCTTCCTTGCCTCTTCTAGATTCTGACGGGCAACTATCCGCCCTCAGTGCTTCTTGGCTTGCAGCTGCATCACACCAATCTTTCCTCTGTCATTGTGTGACATCCTCCCTGTGTCTCTGTTTCTCTCTCACGCTCGCTCTTTTTTTTTTTTTTACTTTAAGTTCTTTTTTTTTTTTACTTTAAGATGCATGTGCAGAACGTGCAAGTTTGTTACATAGGTATATATGTGCCATGGTGGTTTGCTGCATCTATGAACCTGTCACGTAAGTTTTAAGCCCCACGTGCATTAGGTACTTGTCCTAATGCTCTCACTCCCCTTGCCCTTCAACCCCTGTCAGGCCCCCGTGTGTGATGTTCCCCTCCCTGTGTCCATGTGTTCTCATTGTTCAACTCCCACTTACGAGTGAGAACATGAGGTGTTTGGTTTTCTGTTCCTGTGTTAGTTTGCTGAGAATGATGGCTTCCAGCTTCATCCATGTCCCTGCAAAAGACATAAACTCATCTTTTTTATGGCTACGGTCTGTCTCTTTTTATAAAGGCACCAGCTATATTGGATTAGGACCCACCCTAATCGAGCATGGCCTCATCTTAACTTGGTCACATCTGCAAATACCCTATTTCCAAATAAGGTAACATTCATAGGTACCAGGGATTAGGTACCTATGACTTCTTTTTTTTTTGAAACAGGATCTCTCTCTGTCGCCCAGGCTGGAATGCAGTGGCATGACCTCAGCTCACTGGTTCAAGTGATTCTCCTGCCTCAGCCTCCTGAGTAGCTAGGATTATAGGCACCCACCACCATGCCCAGCTAATTTTTGTATTTTTAGTAGAGACAGGGTTTCACCATGTTGGCCAGGCTGTTCTCGAACTCCTGACCTCAAGTCTTCCACCTGCCTCAGCCTCCCAGGGTGCTGGGGATGACAGGTGTGAGCCACGGTGTCTGACCCGGGATTAGGACTTCAATGTAGCTTTTGAGGGCGATACAATTCAACCCATCACAAGGGGAATGGATAAATTAGGAACCAATACATGGAGGGATTCCATGACAGATTTTTGAGTGAGAAAAAAAAAAAAAAAACAAGGAAGGTGCAAGGAAAAAAACATATGTAGCATGATTTCCTTTTCAATCTTTAAAAAAACAGCTATCTATGAGCCTTTATGTGTGATTACTACTTATGCACTAGTTCAATCAGCAAGTATTTCCTGGGCACCCACCAGGGATACAGCAGTGAGTAAGGCAGATGCCATCCCTGCCCTCCTGGAGCCTGCAGTTAAATATGCAGCTTAATGGAAGGACACACATCTACCCATTATTTCTTTTTCCAAGTGGGCTTGGAGGGGACAAGGGAAAGATTTTTTCCTTTCAATTTTTTTTCTTTATTGCTTAAATTTTTATAACAAGCATGTTACTCATTTGTGACTTTTTAAAAAATGCTTAACTTTTTTTTTTTTAATCCAAAAGGCCAGCCCTTTGGAAGCCTCTTTGTTGTCTTCCTGAGTGCGATGGCTGGGACACAGCTGCAGTAGTGGCACTGCTGTGTGTGACTGCTGGACCCTGCAAGGTTTGCCCTGAGTGTGGATAACTGAGAAGAAGTAGGAATCGTCACAATCCAAATGACCACTTAGGAACATTTAATGGCTAAACAAGTGAAATATTTGTAATTGTCCACTTATTTGTGGTGTGTTTGATGTCTGTCTCTTCTATGAGACTCTAAACCCCAAATGGCAGGGGCCAGGTTTGTTTTGTACATCACAGAGCCAGCTGCCAGCACACACTCAACACATACTCAATAAAAAGGGGTCAAATGAATGAAAGAACACCGAAGCTTGGGATGGCCCTGATGGATCATCTAGTCTAACCTCCTTATTTTATATAATTGGTAAAATTGAAGCCCAGAGAAGTCAAGGGACAGAGTGAGTAAGTGGTAGCCAAGACTCAGAAGAGCCTTATCACTCTCAATCCAGGCTCTTACCTTCAAAAGAAAATAAAAAAAAAAATTTAAAAACCCACATGATACACATTTTATAGTAAGATCAAAAGACATACAAACAAGGATAGAGAAGTATTGTCTAATAATTATCAGAATTTTAAACCAGTGTTTTCATCTAACTTTGGCTTTTCCCGCTGGGGCTAAATATTCAACAGATGTTGGGGTTTGCGGGTGCTAGTTAATCACACCCCTCACTTCTCCGAGGTCTGATCCAATTGAGAAATAGTCACAGGAGACAAGTAGGGATTAAAATGTCAGCTTTATTGCTAGTCCAGATGGACTGGAGGATGTGGCTAAGACCCAAGGCCCAAATGAGCTTTCTGTGTCTTCTCCTCTGACTTGAACTCACTCACCCACTCGTGGCAGAGCAGCTGGACTATTGAAGTCCTCCCAAGCAAGGGCTGGACCCGCCCTGGTGCTCATTGCCTGGAGGAGGCAGGAGCAGAGAGAGAACATGCTGCTTGCAGTCAGGTCAGTCCCAGAGAGAGAGCCAGGAACAGGCTGAGCCATGCACACTTGATATCCTTTTCCCAACGACACCAACCTAAGAGGTCCCTCCTCCTCTCAGAGAGGAACCAGTGAAGATTGTACAGAGAAAATCGAAAAGTTTCTTCCCAATTCTTCCAAGAGGTTGTCAGTTCTTGTTTTATGGGCTGATAGGAGAATGGGGAGGGGAGATAGTTGCCCCCTTAACAGAGCCTTCAATTCACTCAATACCTTTTCATAGAATCTGAAAACTTCTGTGTTACAAGAAGCAGCTCTGAGGTGAAAGGTTGTATCAATTAAAAGTGAATTTGCTGCAAATAACAGAAAATTGAGATCAGTAACTTAAACTAAAAAGGGACATATTTTTCTAACGCAACAGGAAATTCAGAGGGGGACAGATCTGGGCTGGGCATACTCCATGATGGTGCCAGGGAGCAGAACTCCTGCCTTTCTGCTCCACCATCCTTAGAAAGTGGCTTTTGTCTTCACACCTTTAAGATTGCTCCTCCACATCTAGGCATCCTGTCTACATTCCAGACAAGGCAGGGAGGACAAACGGACAGCTAAGTCTGTCCCTTTTTATCAGGAAACTGATAGCTTTTCCAGAAACTCTATTCAGTAAATGTGTGTTTTCATCTCGTGGGCCAAAACTGTGTCACTTGCCACACTCTCTGAAAGGGAGTCCATGAAATTTAACTTTGAACTTGGCAAAATTGGATTCTTTTCAATAAAGGAAGAAGAATGAATATTGGGTAGCAGAATGACCTGCCACAAAAGGCACAAAATGGTGAAAGAAAATAGAAAATATTGTCCAAAAAGTGTTTTTTAAAAAAAGATGTGGACAATTGTTTTTGCAAACATTCAAGAAGGAGATTATTCCCTGTGCAAACACTTTCAGAGAATAAAAAGGTAGAAAACTTAGTTCATCTTACAAAGCTAGCATAACCCTGATACCTAAACCTAATAACAGAAAACACACACTAAATAAACAAATTAATTAAAACTATATACCAAGCTAACTTATAAGCTGACAAAAATTCCATGCTTTTCTCATTCTTGGTTTCTCCTTTGTTTTACTGCTGCACATCCTCTATTGCTGTTTTTTTTTCCAGGAACATTACCACAAGGAGTCTATAGGAAGTAAACTTCCTTAGTCCTCATGTGTCTTCAAGTGTCTTTGATCTGCCCTCTTAACCAGTAGACAGTTTAGCTAGGTATTGAATTCTAAGTTGAAAATCAGTCTCTCTCAGAACTTGGAAGAGATTGCATCATTGTCTTTTGTCATCCAATGCTGCTAGTGAGAAGTCTGGTGCCTTTCTGATTTTCATTCCTTTATAGGTGATTTTTTTCTCTCTGGAAACTTTTAACATCTTCTCATTTTCCTAAGTAGTCTGAAATTTCTAAATCTTGTGTGTTTTTTTTTTTTGCTGGGGGCTTGAATCCTGTTATTCTGAAGACTGGAGTGTTTTGTGTCTAAAAAATTCTGTTCAGTCATTTATTTGAAAATTCTCTCCCTTGATTTCTCTCTTCTCTCTGAAATCTTTATAAATCAAACATGGACCTCCTTATTGATTTTTTATGTCTCATATATTATCTGATAAAATTCTGTTTCTTTACCCTTTTGCTTTATTTTCTGAGAGATTACCTTGACCTTAACTTTCAACATTTCCAATGAATTTTAATTACATTTTTCTATGTCTGGGGCTTTTGTGTTCTCTAATTGTTTCTTTTTTCATATCACTACTCATGTTTTATAGATTCAGTGTCTTCTTGAATTCTTTTTTTAAGTTCTATTCTACGTATGAATTGTCTTTGTTTCCTCAGAGGTCTTATTTTCACTTTGTTTATCTTAGTCTCTCTATTTCATATTTCAGGCTTCCTCAAATAGCTCCTGGCTTATGGTTGTCCATTCATATTTAAGAATGAAGCAGTAGAAAAGTTTCCTGGAAGCTCTGTGTACATGGATAAGAGGAGATGAATGGCAGGCTTTGTTTCCACGTAAACTGATCTTTATGCCTTGAGATTTCTAAATGTCAGCCTGCAATGTGCTTTGCTCTCAGATGCCACCTTAAAACTCAGCTATCCTAGTCTTCCTCAGGCAGTTTAATTTCTTTAAAGAAGAAATTAGGGGAAGGAGCAAAATGGGGGACAGAGCAAATATCTGCTGGCTGAACAGTTTGCATATAAGGGTCAGGGAAGTTAACTGTTCCATTTGTAGACTTCCAATTAAGCGCCCCCTTTTCAGCCACATATCCCTTTCCCACCCTCCATTGCACCTAGCACATCCAAGTCCTGAGCTTCTCTGGGCCTCTGCGGGTGGGTCAGCTCCCTCTTTGGCTGCAAACCCAGCCATGTGCATTCCACACTGCAGCTTCCTCTGTCCTACTTACTCAGTCATCATTCCCCATCGAACCACTTCTCCAGAAATTTGTTGGGATTTCTCTTGTCCACAGGTGCCCCCTCCCAATTCAAATTCTCCTTTGGAAGCATTGATATGTTTATTATTTATTACAAAGACATTTCTGGAAGAGGTAAAGATAAGCCCATGTGCATTTAGTCAACCGTCTTGGATTGGAAGTCCCACCGACCTTGTAATGAAGGCTGGTGGGCATGGGTGTGTGCTTTTACATAGACAGACCTGAGCAGACTGTGCAGTCCTTCTAATCAATGACACATTTACAAGAAACTCAAAAATATACACAGAGATGGAAGGAAAGCTTTTTTTTTTTTGTTACATAACACATTTCAGTGTCTGTTGATTATAACATATTTTAAATATGAAACTAAAATTATACATGTCCCTAAAGCACCTCCTCAGAACCCTAAAAATTTTGTAGAATATACTGGGAAAACCACTGGCATGATTAAAAAAAAAGAGCATGGAGTTTAGAGTCAAACAAACCTGATTCAAATCCTGGTTCAACCATCTGTTCTCTCCAAATGTTAGTTCCCACATCAGTACCTACCTTCTCAGATTGCTGTGAGGATTGTGATAATATATATGCAGAGCACCTAGCACAGAATCCAGTGATTAGTAAGTGCTCAATAAATGCTCATTGCTATTCCTCCTTCCCACTCCATACTAGACTACTCACTATGCCCCACCTCGTTAATGCTATTTCCACCTCCCCTCTTCTGTACCTCTTGGGTCTCTACTTGTTCTTCAAGGTTCAAATCAAACATCCCCACATTCACAAAGTCTTCTCCAACCTTCCAGAAGAGTACCTGCTCTTTCTTCTGTGTCCGCCTGACACCTGTTCACACCTCTGCTGTAGTTCCAATCTCTCTGCAACAAAGAGAGCTTTGCACACACCTATCCCTCTGGTAGAGAGGGATTCCTTAAAGGGAGTGTCCTGATCTGATTCCTCATATTTCCCCTGCACCCAGTCCTATAGCTAGCACACAGTGGGCAATCAATAAGTATTGGAATCTAATTGAGTTGCAGCAAGCTGTACTGGATTATGAAGATCCCAAATCCACTGCCAGGCAGAGATATGAAAGCCAAGCTATCATGGCCAGATGCGGTGGCTCACACCTGTGATCCCAGCACTCTGGGAGGCTGAGGCAGGTGGGTCACTTGAGGTCAGGAGTTTGAGACCAGCCTGGCCAACATGGTAAAACCCCATCTCTACTAAAAATACAACAATTAGCCGGGCATGGTGACATGCACCTGTAATCTCAGCTACTTGGGAGGCTGAGGCAGGAGAAATCACTTGAGTCCGGGAGGTGGAGGTTGCAGTGAGCTGAGATCGCACCACTGCAGTCCAGCCTGGGCGACAGAGTACGATCCTATCTCAAAAAAAAAAGAAAGAAAAGAGAAAGAGGAAGGAAGGAAGGAAGGAAGAGAGGGAAAGGGAAGGGAGAGAGGGAGGGAGGAAGGAAGAAAGGAAGCCAAGCTATGACCCAGACAGACAGATTCTAACTTGTCCACAACGCAAACACTTTGTTCCTTTCTTGCAGGAGCTTCTGAGCTGCTGTCATGACCTCTGTAGCCAACCCTGCCACTTTGCCAAACACAAGTAAACACGTTCCACCCCACGAGACAGATCCTTGGTTTGGCTTGGCCCTTGCCCCACCCCATGAGACACAGTCAGAGGAGGAAAGACAGTTAGACCAGACAGAGCTCACCTGGAATTCTGAGAACCCACTGGGTGGGGATGGAATTTTTCTTCTCTAGAATGACGTTTAGCTCTGGGGCAGGGCTGGGGCAGGATGCTTTCTCTGTTCTCTTTACCGCCTTGGGCAGCACAAGTCAGAAGAAAACACCTCAGGCCTTGAGCTTTGCCTTCTTCCTCCCTCTACCTTCGCCTCCCACCCAGGCAGCGTTAGGCCCATTAGTCAGACAAATATGGAGCTAAGACACAGTCTGTGAGCAGGATCCTGTTCTCAGGCCTCAAGCAGAGCCAAAAGGAGGAAGAGCATCACCCACACTGGGAGTCACAGGTCTAATGAAGAAAGCAGGACAGGAAGAATCCCTGTCCTCAAGGAGCTTCTCATCTAATATGGCGGTGGGTGGGAGGGCAGGGAAACAAAATAGAGTCCCAGGCTTCAAGTCGCTCCCAGGCTGATGTGATCCAACCCACACTCAGGAACCACCCAGTCCAATATGGGAGACAGTACACGTGCACACAAGTGTCATCCAAATTGAGAGGATACAGCACCAGTCACTGTGCCTACTGTGTCCCTACTGTGTGCTAAGCATGTTACGTAGGGGTATCACTTATAAGGCCGTCATGCAAATGGTCCAGTCTCAAAGCTGTGTTATCATCAAGGATGGCAACCAGGCTGGGCGCAGTAGCTCATGCCTGTAATCCCAGCACTTTGGGAGGCTAAGGCAGGAAGATCACTTGAAGCCAGGAGTTTGAGACCACCCTGGGCAATATAACAAGACCCTGTTGCTACAAAAAAAATTGGCTGCAGTGAGCTATGATCTCACCACTGCATCACTCCAGCCTAGGTGACAGAGCAAGACCCCATCTCAAAGAAAAAAAAAGAGAGAGAGAGACGGAGAGGACAGAGAGAATAGCAACCAAAAAATAATAATTTCACAATAACTCTGTTTACTTGAATTTCTTAAACTTGACTACAAAGATTCATGGATCATAGCGATGCTTCTCAAATCTTTCTCCCACCCACTCTCTTCCCTCACCCATTACAGCTGCTCAAACCTCTCTCCTCCCTCAGTCTTGCTGCTGATCCTTCTTCCCTCTCTCTCTCTCCTCCCGGTTCTATATCGCCTATGCCTAAGGACTATTCCAATAAATCAGCACCTTTCTTAGAGGGTAAGGGAGGCGTGCACGTGCACACACACACACACACACAATTCAAATAGGCCAAGTCAGGATTTTCTCTGATGAGCAGAGAGAAGGGAAAGACTGGGATGGAACACTCACCCCCGGCCAATGGCTTTCCTCCTGCCACACATACATTATCTCATTTGATCCTCACAACCACCATATAAGGTTGATGCTATTATCCCTATTCTACCTATGAAAAAACTTAGATTAGCAAGTAATGCTTGACCCAGGCCATGCCATTAGTTAGCAGTGGAGCAGGGACTTGAACCCATGTCTGCCGAAAGGACAAATATCCTTGTCCTGGCAGGGTATCCAGAGTGAAGGAGTTGGGTGACTCAGGGCTTGGAGAGAGTGCTTTGTGGAAAGAAATCTTCAGGGTGTGGTGAATTCTTCTTCAATACCTCAGGATATGTATGTGTTTGTGTCTGTGTGCATCTGGGGACGGGGGTGACCTGACCACAGGGAGTTCTTCTCAGCCATGCTCCACTTCCTACAGCTTGGGAGGACATTCCCTGTGGAGCCAGTCATCCTGGGGCAGCTCAGGGAGGACTGTGAGGGCACCCTCCACAGCGGGGAGGATACATGGGGACTCTCCCTGGGGGTCAGAGTGGAGCAGGGAACTCCAGAAGCCCGAAGGCAGGAGACTCCTGGGGGCCAGGCTGAGAGTATGATTCGCTCATGGCATCTTGTTACGGGAACAGAAAGCTTCCGTCTCCTTAGAGCCTCCCTTCAGCAACATGAAGCTGGAAGGGCAGAGCGTGGCCCCATTTTACAAGTAAGAAAACTGAGTCCCAAAGCAGTTCCTCCACTGTAGAGGAGACAGGGCTAGGCCTCAACACAGACCCTCTGACATCCCGCCACGCCCCACACACAGCCTAGGCTGCCAGGAGGACTCCACAGCCCTGCATCCCACCTCCACTTCCCCAGGCCCATCTGAAACAGTGCCTCCTTCTCTCCTTCCTGAGGCCACCAAGCGACTCTTGTCCCTGGGCTTTGAGTCCTTCGGGCAGACCCAGAGGAATCTGTCCTGCCCGCTATGTCCTGCTGGGGTCTGGCAGGAGAAGACACTGTGTGAATGGAGGGATGCAGGCGGCAACAGACAGGCTGGGGTAAGAGAGGGAGTGCTAGGCAGGAGGCCTCGTGACCTCTTCCTGCTCCACCACAAACCAGTACCCTGGGTGGTCTTGGGGAAGCCGCCCTCCCTCTCTGCCTCTCCCTCCTTCATTGCATAGGAGGGGGTGGGGACACATCAGGCTGCATAGAACCCAGGTGTGGGGGGTGCAGGAGGATGGAGAGGGCTGGACGGCTAGGGCGCTAACCCCCTCCCTCAGTGCCCACCTCCACCAGCACCCCCTCCAACTGGATTAGCCTTGACCTACCTGTTGTATTAGTCTGCACTTACTGGTAAGCTTCTGTTTGAAGAAAGGATTCTGGCATCCACCTTCTTTCTTACAAATACCTCTGTATGGCGTCTGTTCATAATCCTGTTCTGTTGATTGTTATTAAATAAGGATTTTCCTGTACATTTAGGAGGAGGTTCCAGAGTAAGGGGTGGGAATGAGCTGGGGGATTCACTACTTCACTACTCCTGGATCCCCCCACCCTGCTATTGGTACTGGAAGTATTCAACACATGGCTTCCCTTTGAGACCACCTCCATGGGACGCCTCCCCTGACCCTCACCCCCCAAATATGTAAACCTTCTGAGCTTGTTGCCTATTTTACCCCAGTGGTTCTGCCCAATTTGGTTTTTTTGTTTTTTTGTTTTTTTCTTCGATATGGAGTCTCACTCTGTTGCCCAGGCTGGAGTGCAGTGGTGCCTTCTCGGCTCACTGCAACTTCTGCCTCCTGGGTTCAAGTGATTCTCCTGCCTCAGCCTCCCAAGTAGCTAGGATTACAGGTGCACGCCACCACACCTGGCTAATTTTTGCATTTTTAGTAGAGACGGGTTTTTGCCATGTCGGCCAGGCTGGTCTCGAACTCCTGCCCTCAGGTGATCTGCCCACCTCGGCCTCCCACAGTGCTGAGATTAGAGGCGTGAGCCATCACACCCGGCCGGTTCTGACCAATTTGGATGCGACTCCCAAGAGCTTGTTCCTCAGTCCTTCCAGAAGGGGGTGTGTGTGGGATATTTCTGAGGCCCTCAAAGGCACAGGCTGCCCCCAGTTCCCTCCGATCTTCCTATAGACCCTCCTGCTTCCCTGGGTCTCAGTTGGTCTTTTTGCTTCACCCACACCTTGAAGCCTGTGGAGCTGCTCCCAGCTGTTGAGGACTCCATTTAGAATGCCTGTTAGAGATCAACTGTTTTTCTCTTCCCCTAAACTCTGCTGCCTCCTTTAAAGCTCTACAGTTCCGTGCTATACCATCCAAAGTCTGAGAGTGCTGGGATGCAGGGGGCAGATGTCCTATTCTCCCAAGAGCCCCTTGATGTGATCTTAGGAGGTTGGGTGGACACCAAAGTGTAGTGAGACCAGAGCAAGGAAAGGCTCCTACTTCAGGTCCCAGCTCACATTGGAGAGGGTCCTCCCCTTGGCAGGAAGGCAGGGACTGGAGCAGGTGACTGTGAGCTTCCAGTCCTGGGGACCAACCATGGGGCTGCCCCAGATGCCCTGGTGCTGGTCAGCAGAGTCTCTTTCCATCTGAACTTCTGCTGACTAGAAGGCCGCTCTTACCCTGTCTGTGCAGTTCTGTTGCAGGTCTATAAAGCAGACCCAGGAGCCCAGGCCGGGGGCAGAGGAGGGAGCCAGACACTGTCAGGAAACAGCACTGCTGTCAGTGCCCCCGGGAGTCAGGAAAGCCAGTCTGGAGAGCACAAGCTGACCTCCATGAGCCCCCAGCAGTCCCTTAAACCTGGCCCCATTTCCAGTCACAGCAGAGAGTACGCCCTGGGGGGAAGCACCCTCAGGGACTGTGTATACTCCCCACAGCCAGGGCGTGAAGCCCTCTAGACAGTCCTCAGCAGCAGGAAACTAGTTGGGGAGGCAGCTGGAGCCCCACAAACCCACCCCACAACCTGCCACTCCATATAACAGGAGGATCCCTCAGAGCCCTTTGATGGGCAGAGGGGTGGCGGGAGGGTGGCTGGCAACAAGCCTGTGGGTGAGAAACCCTCCTCAAGGCCCTGGAGGAGCCCTAATCACCAAGCAAAGAAACATCCCCACCCTGCCCTCAGGGAGCTCCCACTCCAAGGGGGAGACCCAGGCCCTACTTGGGGATGGGGATGCGGGGATAGGGGTGGGGACTCAGGCTTGCTCACTGAGACACCCCAGGGAAGGGCGCAGGCCTGCAGGTGGAGGGCGGAGACTCCATGAGTAAGCAAGTTTACAGAGGAATGCACTTCCAGGGAAATGAGTCAGAAGCAGGAAGAGGAGAGTGAGAGCCCAGTCTGGATGCTATCGTCACCTGACCTACAAGGCTCGGCTGCCCCAGGCACTTGGGGAGACCCCTGTTCCCTCTCACACTCTCAGCCCTACTATAGGCCCCGGTGAAATGCAGGGAAGATCCCTGTAGCCAAAAGTCCTATAAATGATGGTGAGGAGTCAGGGAGGAGACCCTAATGAATCCTCTCCCAGTGCCCCGTTTTCTCTTCTGCCTGGAACTCAAACAGTATTTGCAGGAAAGCACCCACTGAAGGTGCTCCTTCTTCCTCTGGGCATGCACTCCAGGACGCATGCTTGCTATTTGAACCTCCCTGAGCACTTCGCACTTCGCACTTTCAGCTTGGCCAATCTGCCTCCAGCTTGCACTCCCAGAAAGACTGAGAGCTTCCTAAAGGCAGAACCCAGCCTGGCTCTCCGGTCTTTAGAGTCATGGTGTTTAAAAGTGTTGAATGAACAAATTCAACTCTACTGTATTGGACTATATTGGACTGTACTTACTAAGTACTGTATTTCTCAAAGCCAGTCATGTGCCTGTATCTCCACCACCACCACCCTAGACTCCTGCCCTCTGCACTTGATCAGCTCCCCAACCCTTTAGCCATACCACACCCAGACGATCTTTCAAAACACAATGTCTTGGGAGGATTGCTGGATCCCAGGAGGTCAAGCCTACAGTGAGCTACGATTGTGCCACTGCACTCCTGGGTGACAGAGCAAGACCTTGTCTCAAAAATAAACCAAAACAGGGCCGGGCACTGTGGCTCACTGCTGTAATCCCAGTACTTTAGGAGGCTGAGATGGGCAGATCACGAGGTCAGGAGATTGAGAACATCCTGGCTAACAGGGTGAAGCCCCGTCTCTACTAAAAATACAAAAAAATTAGCTGGGTATGGTGGTATGTGCCTGTAGTCCCAGCTACTCAGGAGGCTAAGGCAGGAGAATCCTTGAACCCGGGAGGCGGAGATTGCAGTGAGCCGAAATAGCACCACTGCACTCCAGCCTGGGTGACAGAGCGAGACTCTGTCTCAAAAATAAATAAACAAAAACAAATAAAAAACAACAAACACAATGTCATCACGCTTCTACAAATGTTCTGTTGCTTCCCACTGTTCTCAAGGTAAATCCAAAACCTCTAAGCTGGTGCACTGGGGCTGGCCCCCAGGTGCCTCTCTGGCCTCCTTGTTGTAAATCCTTCTGTCTTTGTCCACCAGCTGCACTGAGTTTTCTTCAGCTCCTCAACAGGACCACTATCATTCACTCCTACCCCAGGACCTTTGCACCTGCAGTCTCTTTCATCTGCAAGTTCTTTCTCTCTCCTTTACCCTTCTTGCCTGGCTGGCTTTGATTGTATTCAGATCTTGGATTAATTGAGGCAGCTCTCCCTGATCCCCTATAGGCATGTGCCTTGTTACACATTCTCAAGGTAACCTTGACTTTTCCTTCATAGCCTCTTTCACAGTCCGTAATTAGACATCCGCATGGTTATTTCATCAATGTCTACCCTCCATCCTCATCCCCCGTCCTGTCCCAAAGACCATCAACAGGATGTGGACCGATGCCCAGGCCCAGCCCTAGCACCTGCCCCCCAGGAGGCTGGAATCAGAAGGACACAACTGACCTAGAAAGGCCCCACACCCCAGGAGCCTGAGATCTGGGAAGTACTTGGCCCAAAAGGGCAGCCCCACCCTGTGCCGCCAAAGTTGCAAGAGGAAGAACTGGGGCTCTGGGTATACTTACCTGGAAAGAGAAAGCTGAGGAATGTTTGGAGAGAGAGATAAGACGGCCAGAAAGCAGGAAATGAGCTGCAGATAGCTGTTGGCTGAGACAGGGGAGTTTAGAATTAAGGCTGCAGATCAAAGCCACAGGAAGTGGGCTGGTATTTTTCAGTAACAGAAAAATCTGATAGAAGCCACACTTTCCTGTCTGGGTGGGGCAGGCAATTCATTCACTCATTCATACATATTTGTTCCTATCATATGGTCATTCAACAAATACCGATTGAGAACCTTTCTGGGTGCCAGACACTGTGCAGTGCCCTGGGGGACAGCAGTGAGTACAAGTGAATTAAGTCCCTACTCTCCTGAATTTGCAGGCATCTACCTTGTTGTCTAGACCTTTTTCCCAACTGCCAGCCTATAGTCCATTTAGTGAGTCACAGCCAGCATTTTTTAAATGCGATACAGAATGGGATAGAAAATATCAGTGTAGCCCAAGCAGTGAGGATAAGCATTCAGTTATACATGTATTATGTGAACTGGGTCCTGGCATAAAATGTATTTCTTCCTGTGGTTCATAATCAGAAAAGTTTGAGAAACATCATTCTAAGCATTATTTAAATAATTTCAAGGCTGGGCATGGTGGCTCACACCTGTAATCCCAGCACTTTGGGAGGCCGAGGCAGGTGGATCACCTGAGGTCAGTAGTACGAGGCAAGCCTGACCAACATGGTGAAATCCCATCTCTACTAAAAATACAAAAAAAAAATTAGCCGGGCGTGGTGGCGCATGCTGGTAATCCCAGCTACTGAGGAGGCTGAGGTAGGAGAATCGCTTGAACCCAGGAGGCGGAAGTTGCAGTGAGCCAAGATCGCGCCACTGCATTCCAGCCTGGTCAACAAGAGCGAAACTCCGTCTCAAAAAAAAAAAAAAAAAAAAAAATTCATAACCGGAGTCAATGATAGGGAGCATGAATAAATATACAGAGTGCTACAGGAGGTTAGAACAGTAGGGCCCCAACTGGTCTGGGCTGGGGACGGTGGTCAGGGATATCTTTGCTGCGGAGACGATGCCTGAGCAAGAAGGGGGCAGGGAGGGGGAAATGGAGGCGTGCTAAAGGAAGGATCGAGGAGGAGGTGTGAACTAGTACTGTGTCAAGAGGATGGCTTGGCGAAGGAGCAGTCAGGCAGAGACCCACATGTGCTGCACGCGCCATCGGGGAGGAAAGCACATGGAAAATTGAAGAGGAAGAGGAGGAGAGACCTGAGTGACTGCAGTTCACAGGGTAGAGGGGAGGGTGGCGGGACGTGGAGGTGGAGAGGTGGGGAGGAGCCTTGTGAAGCTTATTGAACAGTTGGGTCTCGATCCTAAAAGCAATGAGAAGCCACTGGTGGGTTTATTCATTCGTATATCCAACAACCGCTTGCTGAGGAATCCCTTCCCCCGGCATCCTGGTGCTGAAGACACAGAGACGAAAACACCCTG